>NC_090437.1:578596659-578901059 GCF_031143425.1 Pleurodeles waltl
ATGCCATTCCTCCTGCCGACCTGCCTGTCATGGATTTTCCAGATGACATGGATGACCAGCTGCCCAATATTAACAAAGAGACTCTCCAGGATGTCCTATGTTCCTTCCAGACACAATCTCCAGTTGAAGGGAGGACATACAGTGTTGCGGGGTCCCCATATGAACCACCCAACTACCAACACACAGCATCAACCAGGTCTGCAACAGCCCTGGACTCTGAGGATCCAGTCATCACCTTTCAGAGGACAGTGGTGGGAGTCCAGTGGGAGCTGGCCAAGCAGGTGCAGGTGGGGATGGAGACCATGGCAGGCAGCCTAGATGGAGTGCAGAGGTGCCTCAGTCCAAATAACGACAACTCAGCTGCCATCAGAGGCACCCACTCCCCGCTATGTGGACTCCAGCAGTCCCTCGCCGACATAGATGCTGCAATGATGCAGAGAATTCAACAATTACCTTCTCAAAGGGGCTGCAGCATTATAGATAACAGTCTGGGCATATACAAAATGCCCTGGAGTTCATAAAGCGGAAAGAGGCCTCCCTCAGGGAAAACATGGCTGCCTACCACAGTGATGTCGCTGCAATGTTGAGAAATCAGCTGTTCCTCCTTGTTGCAGCAATGCCTTATGTGTTCCCACAAATGGCAGATGCTGGGACCTTTGATTCCACATCCCTATCCTCTGATGTGTCTGTGGAACCCGGAACCTCAACAACAGCACCACCTATGGCACAGGAGGCACCACAAACATCAGAGGATGAAGATGTAGAAGGAACAACATTCACATACAAAACCACCCGGTAGCACCAGTTTGTGCCATGTGGACAGTATCTACTTAGTTCTGTGCTTAAGATCATGCCAGTGTTGTGACAGCTGCCAATGTGCCCTCTTCACTCAACCACTGTTCATTTATCTGCTATGGACAGTCATTGTCTCAATTCCTACCTAATGTCAATTTTGACACCTCCTCACTAAAGCACACTTCTCCTTCCCATGTCTCATGGCATATCCCTCATCCTTGGACCCTGAATGTACATCAGATGGCCCAGGATCCCTCATGGGGTCAGTGAAATTGACATTTTAATGCATTGGAGAATAAACTTGCACATGTAAATAAATCTCCATATTCACATGTAACATGCTATCTTTTACTGTGATCCATCAACTCATCTAAATGTATGCATTTTGTGAAGCTATGTCAATGAGAACAGAATCTAATTACGTGAGGCTTACTGTCAGATATAAAGCCACACACTAGGGCCCTGAAATGAAAAAGGTGACTGATAGTATTGTCAACTACAACGAACTTGCTTAGCGTTAAAAGCATGTTCCAACCAATATCCATGCAAGTTGACATATGACATGTATGGGTCACAATCTAAGTGTTTGGAATTTTCCCCGATGATAGCACTAGTACAACAAATATGTGTGGAACAGAACAGCAAAATTGACCAGTGAATGGCAGCAATCGGTGCCCCAGGATAAATTCCAAAAATAAGGTGAAGTAAAATGTGCTACACTTTACAAGAATAATTGTGACAGACCTCAGAGATGACAGTTGATTTTCCATTCTTACCTGTCAAAGAATGTGTATACATACTGGTAGACTTTTCATCCTTGGCGTGGTTTCCCCTAACTTTTTGCCTCTGTTTCTCAGGTTGTTGATGTGTGCTGGACTCTGTTTTTGCTGTTTTCGTTTCTCTGGATACTTTACCACTGCTAAGTAGTGCTAAAGTGCAAGTGCTCCTATTCAAAAT
This sequence comes from Pleurodeles waltl, assembly GCF_031143425.1. Classification (NCBI taxonomy): domain Eukaryota; kingdom Metazoa; phylum Chordata; class Amphibia; order Caudata; family Salamandridae; genus Pleurodeles; species Pleurodeles waltl. The sequence continues at coordinate 578,598,412 of NC_090437.1, forward strand.
GTGTATGTAATTGGTTCATCCATAATTGGCATAGTTAATTTACTAGTAAGTCCATAGTACAGTGCACTAGAGGTGCCCATGGCCTATAAATCAAATGCTATTAGTGGGCCTGCAGCACTGGTTGTGACACCCACATAAGTAGCTCTGTAATCATGTCTCAGACCTGCCACTGCAGTGTCTGTGTGTGCAGTTTTAACTGTGAATTCGACTTGGCAAGTGTACCCACTTGCCAGGCCTAAACCTTCCCTTTTCTTACATGTAAAACACCCCTAAGGTAGGCCGTAGGTAGCCCCAAGGGCAGGGTGCAGTGTATGGTTAAGGTAGGACATATAGGCCCTCATTACAACCCTGGCGGTCGGTGATAAAGCGACGGTAATACCGCCAACAGGCTGGCTGTAAAAAAAAAAAATTATGACCACCACGGAAACCTCTCATGCAGACAACCACTTTAACACACTGACCTCCACAGCAGTAGAAACATGCACCAGGGCGGTGACCGCCAACAGCCAGGCGGAAGACAATGTACCGCCCACACTATTACAACAGGCCTATCCGCCACCTTTTCCGGGGCAGTACCCATGACATCAAAAGCACAGCGGAAACAGTGCACAGAAGGGAAATGACTCATCCCTGGAGACTTAAGGAAAGAACCATGCCGCCATGGAGCCCGAGCTGCAAGTGTTCCCCATACTCGTCTATCTCCTTCTTCACCATGAATACCAATGCTGGCGAAGACGACCACAGTGAGTACTGCCGCTTAGCACGCATGGTAGGGGGGTGGAAAAAGAGAATGACACACACACGCAACATCCCCACCCCCACCCCAACACCATACTCACAAACAGATGCAGTAACATTACATATCCACCCCATACCCCTCAGGAATAATGCAAGGACTAAAGGAATTGATTAAAGTGAGTGTAATAAGATACAATAGTGGAAATACATCCTTCAAAATCAAAACAGTATATACATATATACAAATGGAGGGACACTGCCCAGTCTCAATGTCCATGGGCCACAGGGCCACATCATATAGGCCAAGGCCCACTTGACTCCTGCTAGAACACTGCAGGGGCATCAGGTTGAAAATACCCAAGCACCTCAGGGGGATGGGGCATGGGGGGGCACCTCAGCTGGATGATTGAACAACACCACTGGTCCCGGAGGGGGCAACATGCCCTGTGCTTGGTCCTGGGGAGTGCAAAGCCACAGTCTCTCAAGTGAGTGGTCTGCCCACTTCTTGGTCCTGGGGAGTGCAAGACCACAGTCTCTCAAGTGTGTGGTCTGCCCACTGCTTGGTCTTGGGAAGTGCAAGGCCACAGTCTCTCAAGTGGATGGCTTCTCTATTGGTTCTGGAGGGGGCATTGTGTGCTTCATCCTGGCAAGGAGGGGTGAGTGGATGCATTCTTCCACTGGTTCTGGAGGGGGCTTTGTGCCCAGTGTGCTTCATCCTGGCAAGGAAGGGGTGAGTGGATGGCTTCTTCCACTGGTTCCCGAGGGGGCTTTGTGCCCAGTGTCCTTCATCCTGGCAAGGATAGGGTGAGTAGATACCTTCTTTCACTGGTTCTGAGGGGGCTTTGTGCCCAGTGTGCTTCATCCTGGCAAGGCTGGGGTGAGTGGATGGCTTCTTTCACTGGTTCTGGAGAGGGATTTGTGCCCAGTGTGCTTCATCCTGGCAAAGAGGTGGTGGGTGTACGCCTTCTTCCACTGGTTCTGGAGGGGGCTTTGTGCCCAGTGTGCTTCATCCTGGCAAGGAGGGGGTGAATGGATGTCTTCTCCCACTGGTTCTGGAGGAGACTTTGTGCCCTGTGATGCAGCACATGGGGAGTGCAAGGTCACAGTCTCTCACCTGGATGTCACACCCACAGGATTTGCATGCCCAGGATGCACTACAGTCCATGGAGGAAGGACTACACACTGCCCACAGGGGGCGATGGCTGCTCAGTGGTGGCAGTGGCGGGCTGGTGTCGGGGGATGCCAGTGGTGGGGGGAAGTATCTAGCCCATTCCCTGCAGCCTCGGATGGCTGCCCACTGGGGCTGCTGCTGCTGGCACTGCTGCAGGCAGTGATGCTGGTGGCAGTGCTGGTGGCAGTGCTGGTGGTGGTTCTGGTGTCGGAAATGCCCGTGGTGGGGGGAGGATCCAGCCCGTCCCCTGCAGCCTCGGACGCCTGCCCACAGGGGCTGCTGGCACTGCTGCAGGCAGTGATGCTGGTGGAGGTGCTGGTGGCGGGAATGCACGGGTTGGGGGGAGGCTCCAGCCCTTTCCCTGCAGCCTCGGACAGCTGCTCACTGGGGCTGCTGCTGGTGCTGCTGGCACTGCTGCAGGTTGTGATGTTGGTGGCGGTGCTTGTGGTGGTGCTGGTGTCGGAAATGCCCGTGGTGAGGGGAAGGCTCCAGCCTGTCCCCTGCAGCCTTGGATGGCTGAACCGCCATGGTTGGTGGTGGGGGCTCTGATTCAGTTCCTGCATCAGGCCTCTTGACCTTCCTGCCTGCAGGGGCAGTCTCGTTGCCCTTGCCCTTCCCAGCTTGTGGTGCCTCCTTGCCCTTGTCCTTCATGGCTGGTGGTGCCTCCTTGCCCTTGTCATTCAGAGATGGTGGCGCCTCCCTGCCCTTGCCCTTCACAGTTGGTGGTGCCTCCTTGCCCTTCACAGCTGGTGGTGCCTCCTTGTCCTTCCCTTTGGCAGCTGGTGCAGGCACACTGTCAGTGGTTATGGCTGGTTCCTTAGAGCCTCTCCCACCTGCAGTAGCTGCCAACACTACTGTGGCCGTGGACTGGGTGGCTGAGGTGCTAGCCTGGGTTCTGACCACGCTGGCTCAACGTGAAGGACGGGAGGTGGGGTAGGGAAGAGGTCAACGGTGGACAGGAAAAGCTTCTTAGGGACACTGAGGTGGGAAGAGGGTGAAGGTCTGGGAGTGGAGGAAGAGGGAGTGGTTGTAGGAGGGGTCAGTCTGCTGTGTTTGGGTGCAGGTGCATGGGCTTCATGCTGTTGTGAGGTGGATGGCTGTTGGGTGTCTAAGTGCTTGCGTTTGTGTACTTTGGGAAGAGGGGAACAGACACAGTGGGAGAGGACACAGGGGATGTGTGCATCGATATGGGGGTGGAGACTGCCAGTGAGGGGTGTGTAGTGATAGGCGTGATGGTGATGCAGGTAGTGGATGAGGATATAGTGCGTGCAGGTGTGAGTGGAGATGCTACTGGGAGGGAGGTAGATGACGACGAGGATGGGGACACAGTGGAGGCAGTGGATGTTGGTGTGTCTGATTCTGGATGGTGTTTGTGTGAGTGCCTGTGGGATGATGTGTGGTGCTTGTGTTTGCCTGAGCCACTCTTGTGTGTTGTCTTGGGTGCATGCTGGTCTGAATGTGTGATTGGGATAGATTGTGGTTTAGGGGAATGGGACTGGGTAGAGGAAGTTGGAGGGGGTGGGTAGAGACAGGGACAATAGCTGCCATCAGGGAGGAGGAAGGAGCCTGGATTGATCTCTCTTGGGCTGCCATGCCAGAGTGAATGCCCTCCAGGAATGCATTTGTTTGTTGCAAATGGCCTGGCAGCCCCTGGACGGCATTCACTATGGTTGACTGCTGAACAAGGATGGATCTCAGGAGGTCAATAGCCTCCTCATTCAGGGCAGCAGGGCTAACTGGGGCAGGGCTTGAGGGACCTGGGGCAAAGAGATGCCCACCCTCCTAGGTGAGCGGGCACAGGAAACACACTGAGGGGCTGCTTGGAGGGCGGTGCTGGTACGGGGTGGCGACTGTACCTGTAGTTGGGGTGGGCACAGAGCTGTCTGCCCCCATTAGGGAGCTTCCATCGGAGGAGGAATCACTGTCAGAACTGTCCCCTCCTGTCTCTGCCATGATGCTCCCTTGTCCTCCGTCCCACTGGTGCCCTCACCGTCAGTGGAGATGAACTCCTGGGTCATGTGGGATGCAGCTCCCTCCATCGCCGGTGCCTCTGCTCCTCCGCCAGATGATGCTAATGCACACAAGGACAGGGTGACAAAACATAAAGGGGGGGGAATAAAGGATACACTTGGTCAATGGCTGCCCCAACACCACAGTTGGCGTGCACAGCACACTCACACAGGGAACAGGCCTACACAGTATGCAATACACTACAAGTCACAATGCTAGTCACCAGCCCTAGGACAGGCATACATAAGGCCAATAGCAGCATACCTGAGATCCACAGACCCCTGCCCAGTAGTGGAGGCCTACTAGCTTGGTTGGAGGACTTTCACATTAAAACCCTGCCCAACATTGGACCTCCCATGCAATGTCCTGCCTGGCCTAGGGGCACCCACAGGCCCACATCCCCCACCCGGAGACCACCCCACCACGCGCAATTTGCAGATTGGGAAACTGTACTCACCCCCTAGTGGCTGCTGTGATAGCCTCAAGTGCCCATCCAGCTCGGATAGGCCACCACCAGTATGCGGAACATCAGGGGGGGTTAGGGTTCGACGGGCACCCCTTCCTCGCTGGGAGGCTATCCCCAGCTGGGCCTCTGCCGTTTTCCGTGCCCAGCATCTCAGATCCTTCCACCATTTTCAACAGTAGGTGCTCCGCCTGCCGGACACCCCCAGGGTCCGCACGTCCTTGGCGATGGCACGCCATATACCCTTCTTCTGATGGGCGCTGACCTGCAGAAAAATAAACATAGAAAAAGGTGTCAGTCATACCATCCGGCCTCTTACACTCATGGCCCACCATATCCCTCACATTTCTTTATGCACAGACATTGCCCACCATACATGCAGCACGCTGCACAGGACCCTTCCACCCCCCTTACACGAGGCCCTCACACACAGCGCTCCATGTATTCATGCCCCATGCATCGTGCTCACAGGGTACTCACCTTTTTGATCTGGAGGCCCATACAGCTTTCGGTACTGGGGTAGGACCCCATCCACCAGTCTCTCCAGCTCCACAGCGGTGAAGGCAGGGGTCCTTTCCCCAATGACTTGAGCCAAGGTCGGTTCAAGACACAGGTCACAGCAGCATTTGCAGTGAACGTCCTCTCCTGTTGAAGGACAGGGAGCAAGTGAGAGAACAGATAGAAAATGGCGGTCACGTCCACAGCTGTGCGTACCGTCACCACTGACGTACATCACCATTGGCCACTGTAATCCATAGTGCCCATAGTGAACCAATGAGGAGTTGCAAGGCGGTACTCGACCACCTCTCGCAACAGCGCACAACATCAGCTTCATTACCTCATTGTCACCTGTCCATCCACACAGGACAGCTGGATGCCATTTGGGGGGGGGGAGGCCATGGCACCTAACTGCGTCACAGTACACATAGGCACCATTTGGGCCTATCCATCAACATACTGCTTCCGTCACAACATGCGATTCAGTGTACAGTTTTGAAATGTGGAATACTGACCAGATGCTCATTGCTTTGCCCCCCAGATTGCAACCGCTGCGGATGAATAGAAGTTGGAGACATCCCTCCTTGTACAGACCCCTTGTGGACTTGGCAACAATGGAGGACAGGCACATTATCTTCTCCTACAAACTTGACAGGCCCACAATCCAAGAGCTGTGTGCCCAATTGGAGCCAGACCTGATATCTGCTATCCGTCACCCCACTGGGATCCCCCCTCTTGTGCAGGTGCTATCTGTGCTACATTTCTTGGCAACTGGTTCTTTCCAAGTTGCAGTGGGCTTGGCAGCAGGAATTTCACAGCCAATGTTCTCAATAGTGCTAACAACAGTGTTGTCTGCCATGATGAAACACATGCGCAGGTACATTTTTTTCCCCCTGGTGGAGGATTTGGCCACAGTGAAAGCTGTCTTCTATGCAATGGGACATATCCCCAACATTATTGGGGCAATTGACGGTACACATATTGCCTTTGTCCCCCCCAGAGAAATGAACAGGTGTTCAGAAATCAAATGAGCTTTCACATCTCCATGTCAATGCAAAGTATCCTGGCTCTATGCATGATGCCTATATCCTCAGGAGTAGCAGCATCCCATATGTGATGGCTCAACTCCAGAGGCACCAGGTGTGGCTAATAGGTGAGCTCATATTTCCCACCCAGTATATGTTGGTGTATGGGTATGGCCCTAAGGGTTACTGTGTGTCTAACAGGTATCCCTCGATATTTGCAGGTGACTCTGGTTACCCCAACCTCTCATGGCTACTGACCCGAGTGAAGAATCCCAGAACAAGGGCAGAGGTACGTTACAATGAGGCACATGGGCGAACAAGAAGGATAATAGAACGTACCTTCGGCCTCCTGAAGGTCAGATTTCTGTGTCTCCATCTAACAGGTGGTTCCCTGTGCTACTCACCCAAGAAGGTCTGACAGATCATCGTGGCATGTTGTATGTTGCAAAACCTTGCCTTACATCACCAGGTGCCTTTTCTGCAGGAGGATGAGGATGGAGATGGGCCTGTGGCAGCAGTGGACCCTGTTGACAGTGAGGAAGAGGAGGCAGAAGATGAGGATAAGGACAACAGAACATCAATCATACGACAGTACTTCCAGTGGCACACAGGTAAGACACTGTAACTTCACCTTCCATTGACAGTTAAATGTTGGCTGATTTTTGCCACTACTATGGCCACTTACAGTACCCTTTGGCATGTCTATTTTCAGATATCTGTGCCCCACTCTGGCTCCTGGTGTGTTGACAGCAGTCAACTACAAGTCATACCTATGCATACATTACTGTACAGTTGAATTGCAATGTTTACAGCTTGTTAAACAAATACATAGTTCAATCAATTGACAGACTCCATACGTGTATTTTTTACAAGGGTGTTTATTTATGTGCTAATAAGTGGAAGGGGTATTGCAAAGGGTTAGGGTGGTGATGGAGGAGAGTCCAGGGTAAAGTTCCAGTCTATTTGTATCACCGGTGCACTGTCCAAGGGGATACAGGAAGTGGAGCAATGGCAGTTCAAGGTGGACAGGGTGACAGAGTGGGACACAAGAGTGACATTTAGGAGAGTCTTATTTCCTGGCAGGGGGCTTGGCAATATTCTCTGGCGTCTGCCTGGATCACAGGGACGGTTTGAAGGGTGGTTCTCCTTCTGCAGGGGGAGGGGTGCTGATGGCCTGTTGTTCCTGTGGCGGGCCTCCGGTCCACTAGCGTCAGCGGAGCTGGAAGGCTGTTCATCGGTTTGGCTAGTGTCAGGGGCCCAATGGTGTGCCACTGCCTCCCTCATGGTGCTGGCCATGTCTGCCAGCACCCCTGCAATGGTGAGCAGGATGGTGTGGATGTCCCTCAGATTCTCCCTGATCCCAGGTACTGTCCCTCCTGTGGCCGCTGGGTCTCCTGCAACTTGGCCAGTATCTGGCCCATCGTCTCCTGGGAATAGTGGTATGCTCCCAGGATATTGGTGAGTGCCTCGTGGAGAGTCGGTTCCCTGGGCCTTTCCTCCCCATGTCGCACAGCAGTCCTCCCAGCTTCCCTGTTGTCATGTGCCTCTGTCCCCTGGACACTGTACCCACTACCACTAACCCCAGGTCCCTGATCGTCCTGTGTTTGTGGGGTGGCCTGCGGTCCCTGTAGTGGTGGACACACTGCTGATTGACGTGTCCTGGGGACAGCGGTATGGGCCCACTGGGTGGGTGCTGTGCTGCCGTTTCCTTAGGGGGGAGGCTCTGTGTTTGTCTGTGACTGTGCCTGGGTAACCAACTGTTTGGAGCTCCCTGATGGGCCAGGTTGGTCATCCTGATCCAGGCATGCCGAGCTGCTGTCATCACTGTGGGCCTCTCCTGGGGGGAGACTGGATGTTGCTGGCACCTCCTCTCCAGTGACGTTGTGTGGGGGAACTGTGGGGATGCAAATGCAGTGTTATTTTTTCTGCGTCTGCCATCTTGTGCATGGGTGTGTTGCCCTCTATGGTTGTTATTGCCCTGGCAGCTGAGGCTTGTGTGAGTGGTGATTTGGTGGGCTAGGTGATTGTCTCAAGTGTGCATGCTTTGGTGATGGTTGTCCATGCATGTCTGTGATGGGTGTCCATGCAATGGTGTTGCATTCAGGGCTTGGTTGTGGGAAGGGTGGGTTGTGATGGTGGGGTGTTTGGGAGGTGGTGGAGTGATGGGAGTGAGGGTGAGGGTGGGGGTATGTGATGGCATGCAGGTAGCGGGGGTGAAAGTAGTAAATATTTGACTTACCAGTCCTCCTGATACTCCTGCCAGGCCCTCAGGATGCAGTGTTGCCAAGACTTGCTCCTCCCATGGTGTAAGTTGTGGGGGAGGAGGTGGGGGTCCACCGCCAGTCCTCGGTACCACTATCTGGTGTCTTGCTACCATGGAACGTACCTTCCCCCGTAGGTCATTCCACCTCTTCCTGATGTCATCCCTTGTTCTGGGGTGCTGTCCCACGGCATTGGCCCTGTCCACGATCCTCCACCATAGCTCCATCTTACTGGCAATGGATGTCTGCTGCACCTGTGATCCGAACAGCTGCGCCTCTACCCGGATGATTTCCTCCACCGTGACCCTTAGCTCCTCCTCTGAGAACCTGGGGTGTCTTTGTGGTCCCATGGTTGTAGTATGTGTGGTGTATGTGAGGGTGTTGTGGGTGATGTGTTGGGGTGTGTGCTGTAAGTTACCTGGATAGTGTATGGGTGATAGTGTTTAGTGGCTCTGGTTCTGTGGGTGCTGTTGGTCTGTCTCTCTCAGTTGGCAATATATTTGAGTTATAAGGGGTTGTGGGTAGTGTGGGTATGTGTTTTATAGTGTTGTGGGTATGGTGTGTGTAAGTGTGTCAGGTGTGTGTAATTTGAACTGTCCAATGTAGTGTAGTGTTGTATATGTGTGTGTATTTTGAGTGCGGTGGTATGGTACAATGGTTTAGCGCCAATGAATGTCCTCTGAGATGATTCGTGGGTCATAATGCTTTGGGCGTACTTCTGTTGGGGTAACGGTGTGAGTTTTCGTACTGCCAGTTTATCACTGACCTTTTTGCTGGCGGACTTGTGTGTGTGTCTGTATAGTGACAGTTGCTATGTGTGGTCATAATATGGGTAGCAGTAAACCGCCGCTGCTGCGGTATGTTGGCAGTAGTCGGCATGGTGGTAAGTGGGCCTTACCGCCAATGTCATAATGAGGTCCATAGTAATGTGTTTTATATGTCCTGACAGTGACATTTTGCTAAATTTGTTTTTCACTGTTGCAAGGCCTGTCCCTCTCATAGGTTAACATGGGGTCTACCGTTAAATATGATTAGAGTGTAGATTCCCTTTGGGAGGGAATAGACATGTGGAGTTTGGGGTCTCTGAGCTCACAATTTTAAAATACATCTTTTAGTAAAGTTGGTTTTAGGATTGTGTGTCTGAAAATGGCACTTTTAGAAAGTGTGCATTTTCTTGCTTAAACCATTTCTGTGACTCTGCCTGTTTGTGTATTCCCTGTCTGGGTCAGTTTGACAGTTGGGCTGTTTGCACCTCTCGCTAGACAGTGACACAAGCAGAGCTGGGGTGTAGTATGCTTTTTCTGATGAGCCATCTGTGCTAGGAGGGAGGGGAAGAGTGGTCACTCACACCTGAAAGGACTGTGCCTGCCCTCACACAATGCAGTCTCCAACCCCCTTGTGTGTGTGTGGGACCTGGCCTGGGCAAGGCAGGATTTCGCAAACAAGAGAGAATTTCCTTTGAAGTAGGCCTACTTCAAAGGGCAAAATGGGTATAAGAAGGGCACCCAAAACCACAGACTTTAGATCACTTCTGGACATCAAGAGGAACCTCTGCCTGGAGAAGAGCTGAAGAACTGAGGAAGAGTGCTGTCCTGCCTGAGACTGTGCAAGAGGACAAAGACTGGACTTTGTGTTGCCTTCCTTCTTATGAAGATCTCCAAGGGCTTGGTTTAGAGCTTGCCTCCTGTTGTTTGAAGTCTCAGGGATAGCAAAGACCTCTCTCTGCCAGCACCTGGAGCCTCTGGAGAGACTCCTGCCCTGCCAAGTTGTGCCCATCCAGTTCCAGGGACCCTGAAAGGAGAAGCTGGCAGAACAAGACTGAAAATCCACACACAGACCGCCGTGCGGGGAAAAATTCGACACACCTTCCGAGACACAGCTGAAAAATGACACGCCAACGGTTTTATGGCAGAAATCGATGCTCCACCGGCATCGTGGCTGGAAAATCGATGCACTGACCTGGAAGAACGACGCTCACACCCGCTGACGGAGGATGCTAATGTTGCAACCCACATTGCGTGTTTTGCTGAGACTGTTCAGCAGGATTTTCGGCTCAAACCTTGCTGGGTGTGGAAAAATGACACAACGCCTGCCTGGACCCGAGTGCTGCCTCGATCGACGCATCCCTCCCCTGCAGGGATTCAAAACGACGCAAACCGGCCTGACTGGAGAAGGAAAAACAATGCACAAGCTTGCTTGGGGTGAGAAATTGACACACCTCATACCTTTTTTGACACTCACTCACCCGTGCATGTTATTTTGACGCTACCCAGGTACTTTTCCACACTAACAGTGTTTTACCTGTTTTGTCAAGGGTTTAAGACTCTTAGCTTTTTCATCAATAAATTGACTTGTGTTCAATTTTTGTTGTTTTGGTCTTGATTTGTTTAGATAAATATTTTCTAGTTTTCAAAACCTGTGTTGTGTCATTTTGTAGTGTTTTCATTAAATTGCTGTGTGTGTTGGTACAAATACGTTACATCTAGCACTCTGAAGTTAGACCTGCCTGCTTGTGCCAACCTTCCAAGGGGGTTAGCTGAAGGTGATTCTCCTTTACCCTGACTAGAGTGAGGGTCCTTGCTTGGACAAGGGGTAACCTGACTGCCAACCAAAGACCCCATTTCTAACACATACACATTGTGATTGTCAGGAACTGGGGATGAAAAATGTTTTGAGTAGCTGATGTCATATTGCAACCAATCAGACAGCTCCTTGGCCATAGGGATACATATGGTCATCCATGGAAATCAATACAGAAAGCATGCCCTAAGGCATTTCTCTAAGTTGGCCAGTGCACACATGAGAACACTCAGACACTAAATCATCATGGACATCTAATTGTCTGCAACCAACTGGATTTATTGGTACTTAAAAACAACACCTTATAAAACCTAAACTAGACACTACCCTACACTAAGTTAAACTATACTAACGTATCTAAACTTACCCTTACAGCTATCTATCCTAATGTAAAGTTATGTTATACATGTAATGCCACACAATAAACATTGTCCACCTCCCCCTTAAGAGACTAGATACAAGTAGAACAACATAAACTAAGGCTACACATATACTAACTTAACCTATATCCTAAATAAATGTATATTTTTTTGTAAATTTTGTAAGGATTTTTAAAATATTGTTTGTATTTTTAATTTTTATGAACAGAAAGTCCCATACATAACCTCCCACCCAACACCCCTAAAACAAAAAATTTAACTAAAATCCACCCCAACTGTACTTGCTCTATCCTACAACTAACTTAATCTATGCTATCTAACCTATTAATACCTACCTAAAATCCACTAAACCTAAATACAAAATAGAACAGGAGAAGGGAAGGAACCTGGAGCTGTCCATATCATGGATTTCAGCTTCTTTTTACAGTACTTTAGGAGTTTGAAATTGCGAGCATTGTCCTGCTCCACTCTGTCCAACTTAGCCATTATAGCTGCCATGCCCCTCCACATGTCTGCCTCAAAGCTGGAGGATATGGCTGCTGCAGCTGGCTGTTGAGGTGCTTGGGTTGCCATTGTTGCTGTGGGCGTGGAGGGAGTTGGATCAGCTGAGGCACCCCTGGCCTTTGATGTGCCTGTTGTACTCTGCCCTGTTGTGGCCTGTTTAAGATGCCCCCCATGTGGGAAGGCAAGCCAAACACCTGATGACTTCTCCCACCGATATCTCTTTGACATCCTCCTGTGCCCTTTTGTACCTCCATGATGTGGCGGAAAAGCTTGGCCCTCTTACCTCCCGTGCTGGGGTCATATTGGCAGCTACAACATGAGGGGAACATGACATCAAATACTGCATTGGGTAGCTGTTGAACAACCATGCAGTGTACACAGCCTTATCAGATGACACATGCTGTCCACCATACATTTCACAACAATGTAAATTACCAAATCCAGACTAAACTTTCCAACAGCCATCTACGATATCATGTTCATGTCACAGGGTTAACGACTTTCCATAGTTGACCGTTAGGGCAAAGAGGCACGTTGGATTAGTGTCTCCTTGTGCCACATTTGCATAATCATACTTGTGAGGATCAAGTGGCCTTTCAAGTCCCAACACCCTGTGCCATAGTAACAAAGTGGTGCAATGCATGCATTCAACTACTTTGACACCCCTTGCGCTACATTACGCCTTGGCCAGGCATCATGGATGCAAGGTGGGGTTCACCCGGTAGGGGAGCAGGAAAAATGGTCCCAGCAATTCTAAGAGAGTCCATTGCATCAGTTATGTTTCCTTCGGTTAACACCTGCTCAAGACACACCATTGTTTACATGGGGCCCCTAATACAGTTCATGGTTAGTGCCAATATCATCTGCCCTAAGCCTGAACAGTACATTTATATTGTCTAAAGATGATGTACCTATTGCCCTCTACCCTGTGACATGGTGTGCTACATTTCTTATGCAGTGCAGACATGGTGGTGGTACGTTTCCCCAAGAGGCACAGCAAGAGTGGGGCTGCACTGGGTGCAGCAACAGTTTTCCTTATTGTTGCAGGTAAACAATCACCATTTGCATTCTATACACACATGATGTGGCCAAGCTCACTCACTCACAATTATCATGATGGGTAGATCATGTAGGTTAGTCTGCATATATCCTATTTGCTACAATCCGTAGACATGTCCCATATCCAACTGGAGAAATCTCAATGTGTACTCAAATGACTGTTGCCCAGCACAATGAGGCTCTTTGCACGGCCGCTGCCTCACGTCATTTGAGAAGAGTAGTGAGGCACCGGTAGTGTAAGTGTTTCCTTGATAAGCTCCCTAAAGAACACAAAACATGTGCATCATTTGTTCCATCTCCTGAGTAAACTTAAGCAACAGTGCTGTAACGTGCTATGACAAATATGTTGGCAACAGGCATGCTAGTCAGATAAACAGCACCTCTGACACATATCTTGACTGACATCACTGTTTATGTGGGCATGCTTTCCTTTTGCTAACACCCACAATTCCATAGCAGCATACGTTGGCACTTGTGCAACAATCAACTTAATCTACATCCTCAACATTGCATCAGACATGATGTCAAAACCAAAACTCAGATGATGTTATCTTGTTGGTCAAACATGCCATTTTAACTTAACATTGCATTGTAAACATCATACTCTCTCACACAAAACCCTGGAATGACACGTGACACACAAGGTGACAGTTACTGGCTGCATTGGGATCTTAAAACTGGGACACCTCTCAGAATGTGTAGGGTTGAGGTCCATCTGCAAGACATGACAGGAACACATTGCTTTGTTATTTGCAAACATTTATGAGCATGGACAACTGTTACACATTCAGCTTGTTTACACATTCAGCTTGTTTAGCTGAGTAAGCTAATCAACTTTGTGTTAGGAATAAACAACTGCCAACCATCACACTTTTGTCTGCAACACAAAGGGACAGATCATAGAGGCCCTGAGGTTACCAGAGCATCACTTTCCATGATGCTCCTGTAGTGCTTTTGTACTGCACCATATGCACAAGGAGAGCAGATGGTATGTTGCTTTTTGTAGCTTATCATCTCCATGTATATATGGGACAAAATGACACAGGATTCAGCATCAGAAGGGCATGCAATTGCTGTATCTGTGGCCATCCAATTGTAACACCCAGAGCTTTTGATGCTGACCCACATTTATAAGACACCGTACTTACTGCCAGTGCCAAAACAATAACAACACCCCAGGGGTGGTGTTAGCATGGTATGGAGGTGAGGAATGCTTTAATACCTCAATGTGTCTTGCTTCTAATATGTGTGTTCCATTTGAAGGCACACACAGAAGAAGTAAAATGCCATGAATATTTGCTTACGTGCAGGTAAGTGTCCCTTCCTGCACATTTACAAACTAACATGACAGATGTTTTAGCACTACTATGTGGCCTGATCTGCAGCACTCATGGAAGTGGATTTCACCTTTATAGATTGTTGATGTCCAGGAAGGGATACCTTCCTTCACACTTGCACTGTGGTCCAAGTATGCCTGTATTGGTGCTGGCTGCTGAGTTATGTGCCAGTGCAGGTGCAGACGCAGGCCTGCCCCGCACTTTAGGAAATACAGGGCAGGCCTGTGTTGAACATCCAGCGCAGCGCAGTGCTGCTGATGTTGGCACAGCACTGTGTTGCACCTGTTTCTCACATATGCAGCTCACGGCTATCACACTACAACATGCACAGATTTGAGTGGCAGACATATGTACATGTTTTAGATATATTTTTTTAACAACATGGGGGACAGGATACTGTCTATTGGCTAAATCTTTGACTCTTGTAGTTTATATATGTGAAGAAGCAGGCAACCACTTAGATGCTTGCCAGTTTTCAATCCTATATCACCAACACATACCTCCATCATGTGTGTGCCATTTGTAACATGTGGCACACCATGGTGGATGTCAGGACACTGATGTTGGCAACCCTGTCAGTATGGTTACACATGGCATGTTTAGCAACATATATGAATTTGCTGCACATGTAAAGTGAAAATTGGCTTTTTTATGATAAGGTAACAGTCAGGTAATCAACCAGCCTTAGGCAGCAAAAAAAGTTGACTCCAATAAAGGAACAGTGTAACAAAGTTAATGTTAAGGCGATATTTTTTGGGTGCCAGCCACGACTGGAATTCAAAGCTTACATTCCTCAGGCCTGGTTCTGCCGTCATGTGGCACCAGCCTTTCACACTGTCACAATGCTTGCACTTGTCAAAAATTGACTCATGGTTATGTAGTAGTTGCCTCCATTGGCAACATCACCTTCAAAAGATTAGACACAGATGTTGCATTATGAGGCAATCTCTACTTCCTACATTTCTGTAACTATCTTGTCATTCTGCATATGGTGATCATCTTTCGTTGTCGATGATGACCAAGGACATCACGTTGAGGAGGTTGACTTGGTACGGTGTGTCCTGCTGTGGCTGATCAGTCCGATGTGTGCTCAGGAAGATCTGCCACCTGTCAGGCACACGTGGTCTGTTGTGTTGGTTGGCAAAGAGCTGGACATGAATTTGTGCAGCTTCTGCACCTCTTCAATCCTGCTACGCTCCTAGGAGGTAGCGCCTTTGTTGATACAGCTTCGCCAGGTGGGGCGGTCTTGCACTAGGATTTCCCAGGAGTCCGGGTCAATGTCAAAGCTCTTCAGAGAGACTTTCAGCGTGTCCTTGAAGTGCTTTTTCTGCCCACCTTGTGTGCGTTTGCCACCCGCCAGTTCACCATAGAACAGTCATTTGGGGAGACATATGTCTGGCATATGTATAAGGTGGCCTGCTCACCTAACTTGGGCTCTCCTCAGCAGGGTGTAGGTACTTGGCAGACCAGCTTGGGAGAGGACATCTGTATCTGAAACTTTGTCCTTCCAGGTAATTTTTAGAAGGCTTCTTAAGCAGTTCATGTGGAAGCGATTCAGCTTTTTCGCATAGCGCTCATCCACAGTCCATGTCATAGGCATACCGTAGTGTGGACAGTATGACTGCCTTATACATCTTCAGCTTTGTGGACAGTTTGACATCTCCTCTCCCACACAAACTCCAGCAACCGTCCAAATGCAGAGCTTGCCTTGGTGATGCATGTGTCTACCTCATCGTCAATGTTCACAGATCTGGAGAGTTTGTAAACTTGTCAACAGCCTTCAGAATTTCTCCTTGAGCGGTGATAGTTGGTTCCGCATACATCTTCTGTGGTGCAGGCTCATGCAAGACCTCAGTCTTCTTGGTACTGATTGTGAGGCCAAATTTTCTGCAGGTAGTGGAAAAACAGTTCATGCTCTGCTGCTTCTAGGTCTCTGTGGCAGCGTTGAGTGCGCAGTCATCTGTGAACAGGAAATTGCGCACCTCCTCTTCAACCTTGGTCTTGGCCTGTAGCCTCCACAGGTTGAAGAGCCTGCCATCAGTCCTATATCTGATCTTGATGCTGGTTTCTTCGTCATCGCAGAAGGCATCTGACAGTATGGCCAAAAACATTATGCTGAACAATGTGGGTGCCAGTACACAGCCTTGCTTGACTCCGTTGGTGACTGGGAAGGCATCAGAGGAGTCTCCATCATCCAATACTCAAGCAAGCGTGCCATCATGGAACTGGCACACCATACTGATGAATTTGTTTGTGCAGCCAAACTTCTCCATGATCCGCTAAAGCCCCTCACGACTGATGATGTCAAAGGCTTTTGTCAGGTCCACAAACATTGTATAAAGGTCCCTGTTTTGTACCTAGTACCTCTCCTATAGTTGCTGTGCTGAAAATATCATGTCCACTGCCACACAGCCCTATCTGAAGCAACACTGACTCTCTGGCAGGTGTCCAACTTCTATGTGTTGAATGATGCAGTTGAGAAGAACTCTGTCAAAGATTTAGCTGGCAATGACCATTAGAGAGATTCCGCTGTGGTTGTGACAAGACTGCCTGTTCCCCATTCTCTTGAAGAGATGGACGATGAAGGTATCCTTGAGTTCTTGAGGGATAACGTCCTGTTGCCACATTGTCTGAAAGAGCTCAGTGAGCTTCTGTAACAAGACTGGTCCCCTTGCCTTGTACATTTCGGCTGGGATGAAGTCAGAGCAAGGTGCTGGAGAGAAGCGTAACTGCTTCCTTAACCCCTGATTCCTTTGGAGGTTCTGCCAGAGAGGTGTTGATGGCCACTTGCTGCATGCGGTGAATGGCTTTGGCATTGATAGAGGAAGGGCTGTTCAGGACATTGGTGAAGTGCTCAGGCCATCTTTTCAGGATGGTGTTCTTCTCATTGAGCAGGGTGGACCCGCCGGGACTAAGGTGTGGTGATATCCAGAGGACTGTGGCCCAGATGGTCTTCAGTGCATCGTAGAAGTGCTTAGAGTTGTTGCTGTCAGCGTACTTCTGGTTCTCATCTGCCTTTCTGCTCAGCCAGGAGTATTGATCTCTCTGAGCTTTGCTTGCAACTTGATGTTGATGGAGTTGTAGGCTGCCTTCTTGGCAGCAGATGCAGTGTCTTGCTTGAGAGATCTGAAGGCTTCGTGCTTCTTGTCCAGCAACTTCTGAATGTCTTCATCATTGTCATCAAACTAGCCCTGGTGTTTGAATGTGTTCTGGTGCAAGTGAACAATGACAGTGTTGTAGACCACATCTCTAAAAGCTGCCAAGTCTTCTTCTGCATAGTTTTTGCCAAAGCTGAGTTGGGCAAGCTGATTGTCAAGGTCTTCACTGAGGTTCTGGTGCACAGAGTGCCTTTCTAACTTGCTGACATTCAGTCACCTATTGGTCTTTTTCCCCTATCGGCACCACTTCGGCTTGCTGAGATGAGATGTGCTTGCTGAGTGAGTGTATCGAGGATGTCTTATTATGGTTGGGTAGGTGGAAGACTGTGTTTGTAATCAACAGGTCATGAGCTGTGCAGGTCTTCAAAAGTAGAAGACCATTGCTGTTCTTTTGCCAACTCCATTTCTCCCAATGACTCCCTCCCATGTCTGGTAGTCTGCACCAGCTCTGGCATTGACATCGCCTAAGATGACAAGCTTCTCTTCATTGGCCACAGATGCTATGAGAGACTCCAAGGGGCATATTTATACTCCGTTTGCGCCGGAATTGCGTCGTTTTTTTTGACGCAATTCCGACGCAAAACTAACTCCATATTTATACTTTGGCGTTAGACGCGTCTAGCGCCAAAGTCCATGGAGTTTGCGTCCTTTTTTAGCGTGGACACCTACTTTACGTTAATTATATGCAAGGTAGGCGTTCCCATCTAAAAAAGTGACTCCGCGGCATGTGCGCCGTATTTACACTCCCGGGCAAAATTCACGCCCGGGAGTGGGCGGGTCCAAAAAAATGACGTAGGGCCGCTTTTGCGCCGTTTTTTAGCGCCTGCAAAAGGCAGGCGTTAAGGGACCTGTGGGCTCAGAGCCCAGAGGTGCCCTCCCATGCCCCCAGGGACCCCCCCTGTCACCCTTGCCCACCCCAGGAGGACACCCAAGGCTGGAGGAACCCATCCCAGGGACATTAAGGTAAGTTCTGGTAAGTCATTTTTTTATTTTATTTTTTGTGGCATAGGGGGGCCTGATTTGTGCCCCCCTACATGCCACTATGCCCAATGACCATGCCCAGGGGACAGAAGTCCCCTGGGCATGGCCATTGGGCAAGGGGGCATGACTCCTGTCTTTGCTAAGACAGGAGTCATTTCTATGGGGGTTGGGAGTCTAAACAAATGGCGCAAATCGGGTTGAGGCGAAAAATTTGCCTCAACCTGACTTGCCCCATTTTTTGACGCCCAAGCCCCAAATCCCCCTACGCCGGCGCTGCCTGGTGTACGTCGTTTTTTTCACGCACACCAGGCAGCGCCGGCGGCTAACGCCGGCTAACGTCATTGCTTAAATACGGCGCCCGCATGGCTCTTCAGAATGGCGTTAGCCGGCGCTAATTTTTTTGACGCAAAACTGCGTTAGCGCAGTTTTGCGTCAAAAAGTATAAATATGGGCCCAAGTCTTCATAAAATTTGTCTTTGATCTCCTCTGGGTGTGTCATGTTTGGGGTATATGCACTGAAGAAGGTGTGTGACGCTTCCCTTTGTGGAGAAGCCACAGAGACATGAGTCAATTGTTGAATCCTTTTGGGAGGCTGGCTCATTTTCTGATCAGATTAGATCTGATGGCAAAACCTACTCCTGATTCACAACATTCATCACTGCTGCGGCCACTCCAGAAAAAGGTGTAACTGGCTTTGACTTCTGTCAGCTGGCCTTCGTCTGGGAACCTGGTCTCGCCGAGGGCTGCAATTAGGATGTTGTCCCTGCTGAGTTCTCTTGCGACATGTGCTGTCCGTCTCTCAGGTCTGTCTTTTTTAGAGCTATCCATGACCGTTCGCATATTTCATGTGCCAATGGTGAGCGGAGGCACCAATATTTTCTTCTTTGTGATATGACCACGTGGTTGGGATCATTGCCTGGCCATCAGGCCAAGGGTAGGGTGAAGCAGGCTATGTGTAGGGCAGCATTTCTAGCCCCTTCCTCAGACCGTGGAGGTGAGCAGAGTGATCCTAAATAGGGCTGCTCAGACCCCAGGGGTCTGCCGAACTCCCCTGCTGCTTTGTTCCAGTAGAAAGCAACCCATTACCCTGGGGTGCGTGGGTGTGGGATTGTGACCACAGCTTCCAGTGTATCTGCACCTGCTGCTTCGTCACTCGCCCATCGCCACTGGACTTGACTGAGGGGATGGGGGGTGATGTCTTGACTTGCGTGTGAATTGGATTATAGTGAGGGAGAGTTGTGCCAATTGTCAGCCTCACTTTCTTGTCCCCGCCTACCTTGATCCAGTGGCAGAACATAGTTGAGATGACGGGAAATGGGTCGGGATGCAGTGGATGGCCGGCAGTGTCCTAATGTGTCTCACTGTGCCCTATTTGTGCTCCACAGCAATTTGCTGAGTCTGACTTCTTGCCCATTGAACCAATCTAGTGATTTCCTCCTCGCAGTCTGCTGGATCCAGTCTTCGCATGCATAGGTAGACAAGCCCTAACTCACTGAGGGTTTCAGACCCGTCGGCTACCCTCCCCTGGTTTTGCCAGCCAGTCAAAGCCATTGCCCGGGGTGTGGCTGCTGTTGCATGCAAACAGCTATGAGAAGTCACAAGTGAGAGCTGCGTGTCAGGTGAGGACCAAGGTGGATGAACTACTCCGAAGAGCATGATGTGTTCCCCCAACAGAGGTACTACCTCACCATAGCACCCCATACAACCCCTCTCTGCACATACATGACTCTTGGCACACAAACACCCATGACTGACAATACTCCTGCGTATTGTTGCCCATCACTTTAACATTACTTACCCCATTTACACAGTTGTAATAACCATGATGTACATGTAATTCTGTGCATGGGAAACATGTATCCATGCACCTTTGCAAATATGTGTCTGATAGTTGACATTTTATGGTGTATACACAATGTACACAAAGAGGAATGTGCAATTCGTCTGCCACCGGTGCATTGCTAAGCTCTCTTAAATGCTGTTTGGTTCAGACACTAAGCTTCCTGTCCTGACCCTTGATAAAACATGCTGCAGTCAACCTTATGTCCTCCTGTCATACACATGCAAATGAGGATGTTGCAATGCAAAAGGGGTACTTACCAACTGGTCTACCAATCCGAATCATCAGGGGATGCAGGAGATCTCCCTCTGCCCACCGGTGTTTGAGTTGGTGGTCCGTCCACATGACACCAAAGATCCCCCATGGGTGGTGGAGCATCTTGCCCCACCGCAGCTTTCAAGCCTCCATTGGGTAGCCATGGATGACCTGCCCACCCATATTCAACATCATTGAGAGGTAGTGCCTCCCAAACCAGATGACCCCTCCCAGTTAATCTCCACTTATGTGTTGGACTCTCTCTTTCACCAATGTATTGCACTTTCCCTCCACTGCAAATATGTTACCCCATAATAATGTAACACTACCCCACCTAACCCCAAATACCCCAACAGACTACTCTACCCAAAGATAAACACGTCACAAAACAAATACTATGACAGAACAATAACACTACACAAAATGTACAAAAGTGAAAAAATTGACAGGACAGCAACAGGACAAAGCACAAAACCACCACTCCTCAAACAGCACCAGCTCCACACAACCTCTCAAAATCACAGACAAAAGGTCTGTAAAGTAAAAGTGAAAGTAAAATCACTGTACCATGTTTGCAGAAAGGAAGTCCTGTTTCATCAGTTCCTGGTCATGTGCGCCATGTTTCCTGATATGTGTAATTTGTTTTGACGTATGACATCCATGTGTGTTTTTTTTCCCATGAAGGCTGACAAGACCTGTTGACTTACGATTGATGCACACAGGGCAGGCGTCATTTTCTTGATTTGCGATGAATGGAGAATTGCCACTTGCATTCAAATTTGTAGTGCACAATGGGAATGTGTGGATTTTGTAGGAAAGGCTGACAGTGCAACCAGAATCACATTCCTTGTTGCATGTGCTATGCATCTATGTAGTCAGTATGTTATGACTACGTGTGTGTGTATGTGCATTCCTATATGTAACAATAACTTCGGAATGTGTTATCATATGTTTGTATGTGTGTGATGCATGCTATGACTGCTACCATTTGCATACGTGTATGTGTTGTTAGACGTTTTCAACATACATGTTACCACATGTGAACTGGTCGTGTGTCAGAGTCACCAGCTCCTCGGGGTCTGTGCACGTTCCCAACACTTCCACCAAAAGACAGCTCCAATACTCTTATTAGATTTGTCACAGTGTCTAAGAGAGTCCAAGTGAGGAAAAGGGGATTAGTAAGGGAACAGCTGGGAAGGAGACCTGTAGGAAGGAAGAGGTTAAAACACACAACATCAAAATTGCATCTCATGAAATCAATACTAGGCTATGACTCTAAGCATCGTCATTCTGAAAACATGAACAACCTAAGAATAGACTTAAAATGACTAGGCTTCAAGATGACTGGATACCTGTGAGGGAATCAAGAGAGGTTAAATGAAACTTTCAAATTCAAGTACTTTCCTTTGCATGAGAATCAGGAAAACAATCTGAATAAGTTCTGAACCATCATATGAATCCTTTTTGAGAACACATCACACAACATTACATCTGTAATCTTGTGCACCATGAATAACACAACGTAGATTCAAGGAATAAATCACGCAACTTGTCAACTAGAATACTACCAAGTAAATGCCTTAGAATGGTAGCGCACAATGAATAACATGAATTAAGCACGAGGAAAGAATCGCGTGTCTTGCCGATTCGAATGCCACCATGTAACTGCCAAGGAATGGTAGCGCACAATGAATAACATGAATTAAGCACGAGGAAGGAATCGCGCGTCTTGCCGATTCAAATGCCACCATGTAACTACCAAAGAATGGTAGCGCACAATGAATAACATGAATTAAGCATGACGAAAGAATCACGCGTCTTGCCGATTCAAATGCCACCATGTAACTGCCAAGGAATGGTAGCACACAATGAATATCAAGGGTTAAACATGGGAAAATGAATCACGCATCTTGCCGATTCGAAGGCCACCATGTAACTGTCAAGAAATGGTAGCGCACAATGAATAACATGAATTAAACAAAAACGCCCATGCGCACATTCACACGCGCAAGAGTAATTTGTTTATCATGCAAGAATTAGGCCCAAGAATTTGAGCTTCCTCGAGTAACAGGGTGGGGGGCCCAGCCCAACCTCCATCTTACCGCCCTGATTAAGGATCACCAATGTACTATGAAGGGCAGAGGCCTGGAAGATCAAAGTAGGCCACCGGAACAGGAGCTCAGGAAGTTGCTGCTGCTCTGCACTGGGACCTCTGAATAGTGAGCATATGGAGCTGGGCTGGCTCTCTTTTATAGAATCTTGGCCCAGCCCACAACCACACCCAGGCATGCTGCAGGGAAAGCTTCTAGAAGGCCCTGGAAAGGGACCACACCCTGACACACTCTGAAAGCCTGCATCAATACATTGCAAATTAACAGTATTTATAAGCACCATAAAAATAAGTCTTCAGGATTGAACTCTGCAATGCAAAAGGTTAAACAACAACATATCAGCACAATGCATAAATTACGTTATCTTGAGAGTGCTGGGTTTTTGCATTCTAGTCACCCGTAGAGCGCGCACTGCCCTGGTGTTGACAGTACTCCCCTCTCCCAGACACGCTCTAGGGCCTGGTTTGTCTGGAATGAGACAATGAAAGCATCTCACAAGTACTGGAGCATGAATATCAAATGCGGAAACCCATGAGTTACTTTCAGGGCCATAACCTCTACATGAGATTAAGAACTATAGGTTACGCCCTCTCAGTTTAGAATCCAACACTTTCTTGACTTTGTATTCTTCTTCCCCCTGTACTAGAACAGGAGGGTGGCATACACATATGAATGTGGATCATGGGCACGTGTGGCACAGTTGTATGGTGTGTTTTGTGATGTATGCATGAATTTTCAGATACCTGTGTGACAGAAGAGGGAATAATGTGGTTTTCTGCAAAGTCCTGCTCTGCATTACAAGTCCTGCTAAGTCCCATCTCTCCTCATTCACATGCATCTCTGGCCTCTCCAAGTACATTGTCTGTAGTTCAGCTGTCACAGTCCCCTGTTGATACCCTGGTATCATGTTAGGGAGTTGTGGAATTATTGGGTATGATTGTAGGTGTGCTGTGATGTGTCCATCCCTAAACATGGTCATTCATGGCTGGTGATGTTGTATTCCTATGTGTGCAGCAAAATTCACTGGATAGGTGAAGGTGAACACAATGAGTACGCCTGGTATGTTTTGGTGATATGTAGTTGGTGATGGCAACATTTGGAAGCCATTTGATATTGGTGCCACCAGAGGATTCTACACCATGACAAATGTGCCTATTTGTGATTTCTTTACATTGACATGGCGAATGCCATTCACATAGCTGAGCTATACCTTGATAGGAGTTATGTGTGAGGGATCTGTGTTTACGAGTAGCCCGTTGCCATATTGTCCATTCTGGAACAGCTCGCTGTTGGTGGAGTGATAAAATATGTAGTCATCATTGATGCTGCCAGGATATTTGGCTAGGATGTTTGTGAAGAGCCCACAGTGGTCCACAATGGCCTGCATATTTATGGAATGGGTGTGTTTCCTGTAGAGATGTTCTGTTGCAGCAGGTTGCACAATTTGGACATGGGTGTAGTCCATTGCACCCAGCACATGCAGGAACCTAGCAATTTGGTGGAAGCCATGCTTGGTCTCCTGCTGCAGTTGCTGGGTGTAGGGGAACCGGATGTGGTGGGGTGTGAGGTGGATGATTCCATCCAGAACCTTTGGAAGGAAGGCCGAGAAGGATGGCTAGGCAATACCACCCACTTGTGCCCCATTTGCCTGGTATGATCCTGATGACAGCATATGGAGGAAAGCCAGGAGTTTGGTCATGGGTGAAATAGTTGTTGAAGTTTCAACCCTTGCAGCGATGTCTGGCGCAGTGTGGTGCAGCAGACATACAATCGACTCCCACATCAGAAGGTAGAGTCTGATGACATCTTGTTCCCTGAGTGCAAAGATGGTTGTGTGCTGTTGAAATATCGTCTCGCCTTCTACGCTGCCATTGTGACTGCTGTGGTGGTGTTTGAGGTTACTGCAGTGTTGCTAATTGGACATATTGTCATCGATGTCAGCTATGGGTGTGCGGAGATGGAGCAATAAGAGAACCAAGTTGTCCAGGGGGTTACCAATGTTCCTTCTCTGTGTTTTCCTTATGTAGTAGTGTGTGGTCCTCATTTTACTGACCAGGCCTTACATTTTTATGTTAATCGGATTTAGTGCCATTTTTTTGGGACTTGTCCCTTAACGTGCATCGTTTTTGCATTAGGCAGTAAATATGGAGCTAGAGGGCTAGTTTCATTTTTTCAAAGGGAACGTCTACCTTGCAGATCATTGTCACAAAACAATGCCAGGTGAGGTGGTGATCCCAACCAATTATGCTAACTCTGAAATGTTGTCACTAGACGGATCTAGCATCAAAATATAAATATGGAACAGGGCTAGCACCACTTTTGCATAAAAAAATAATGGCCCAAAGGCAGTGCTAAGTTATTTAAATATGGGCCTTAATGATTAAAATTCCAAATGCCCTTGTGATAATAAGATGCTTCCATAATGAGAAGACTTGCGTTTCTGGGATGCATTGCAAAGAGTGTGGTTAATAGTGGGAACAGTGTATTGTTCTCGTCATGTCTCTAAATTGTCAGATAATTTAATCTTGTTGAATTATTTCATTCCACTATAGTCATGAGAAAGCTTTACAATATGTGAAACATATCTAGGCCTTGGGAGCTAGACATCTTTGAAGCATGTCACACCACAAGAATCATGTTTGAAAATTTGTGATAAGGGAAGGAAGCTTTATTTTCTAATTAGGACTGTGAATGGTGAACTGTGGCCTGGAATCCTTATAAAAAATTATGTTGGTTTTGATAGATGCTTTCATACCTAAATGTGTGAATGCATATCTGCTTTATATATTTGTGAAATATCAAATATATGATTTTCTGTATATAAAACTTTTTGGTACTCACATTGGACTTTGTGATATCTGTCAGCTTGGAGATACCTCGCTGAGCTCGCTTTTGCTCTCTCTAACTACACGTTCATTTATTTGTTAATTCTTCCATTCACTTTTATGATGCCTAAATGACCTGGAACCTATTGCTCCTGTTGCAGCCACAACTGTACTCTTTTACAATGATAAGCCCTTGTCTGTCAGAGTAGTCCTTGTTACTGCAAGTAAGGTCTAACTCTTTAATATGTCAACTGGATGACACTGAGAGGTTATCAAGTATTATATTAATGCATAACAAACGATATGTGAGGAGTGGAAGAACACATTCTTATGAACACCTTGCCGTGCATGGGCTGTTGGGTTGTACAGTTGGATATTTCATCCCCTCCAGCAACTAATTTGTCTCAAAAAGCTTTGTGTGCAATATAAAGTTGACAGGCTAGATGTGGCACCATAAACAGAATGCAATTGTCAATCAATATCTAGATCCAGAGATAGAGCTCCAGAAAGAAAGCATTGCACATAATCAAGCTTTGCTGAAGTACTATCAGGAAGGCAGCATTTTTATAAAGGCATATTAGCCATATTTAAAAAAAAAAAAAAAACTTCCTCCCTGAAAACAGCACAATCAATTAATCTTACTATATAACTGATTACCTCTGTGGTTATAACAACCTGTTAAAGTTATCTGTCTTGAGACATTTAGAAATGCTCCTGGCCACCTTTACTCCCTCACATCGATTATTAATTAGATCTGTACCCCTTAATTTCACTTTCAAGACAACAAGATAATCAATGCATTGCAATATCGAGGCACTCAAACTAGGCAATAATGAGCACATCATTTGCCTGTCTAGGGGGCTGGAGCCAATTAGAAGTTCTGGATTACCAAATCGGCAAAGTAGGCACCAGCCTATGGGCTCCATTCATTTTAGAGGTCCTGCAAAAAAGGGTCAAAATACTATTGCTTTGATCTTGAAAGAAAATTACAATCAAGCTTTCTTAAATTGTTTTCAAAAGATAGAAAAATTGAATCAACTCAAAGAAACAAAAACTTTACATTAAAGACTCTATAGAGAAAAGTACTGTATTAATGTAATGTAGCCATTAGCAACTTAAAGTACATAAACTGTAGACATCAGATCCACATAACAGTTTGTCTCTTAAAAGTTCATCTTCTGTCAGCTGTCACTTTAAAACAAAATTGGTGCAAACTACGTATGTGTAATGTACAGTAGTGATGATTAACTCAATTTAGCTGCCGACATGCACACTACTTACTTCAATGTTATCCTAGTTGAACGTGTGCACGAGAAACCTCTAGTAGCGTCACTACATTTTACAGAGTACCGCAAACGACCGCCATTTTGGCTCTGTTTTAAAGCGGAAAATTTGAATGTGTAGGTTGTAATGCAATCACTGTTGATTTATTACATGTTGAATAGTAGCACCTCTAGTGTTAAAGTAATTTGTGAAAACATTGAAAATAACCTAATAATATTGATAACAAAGAATTTGTAAATAAATAATTTTGTATTTTATCATTTTATATAAATGTAGCGACAAATATGAGTAAACAAGGTAAAATTTATTGTTAAACAATTACATTTTTAATTGGTGTCACAAATAGATATATTAAAAACCGCAATTTTGGGTCTGAAATCAAATCCTCTCTGTCTCACACATTAGGACATTGTTTCCGGTACTCTATAAAATGTAGTGACTCTAGCCTCCAGAAACAAAGCTTTCTGTGAGTCAGTGTGTGGCAAGTTCCCGCCGACTCCAGACCCTAGTCGAATGTTTGCAAGTAGAAGCTTCAAGAACACTGACGAGTATATATACCCAACTTCTCGTCTGCATTAGTAAGTTAAGTTTTATAATTAAGTTTGATTAAATTCACCGTCTAGTTTTTACTGTAACAGAAGGAATTAATATTTTTCCTGCACCTTTAGTCATTTTTGGCTGAGACTTAAGAATTCTTTGATTTTCTTGAACCAAGAGATTTTCTTGAACAGTCGTTACTCTTTTGTGACCCAGAATGTCGGCACCCGAAATTGTTCGTTGGTAAAACTAAATATGTGTTAGGAGATAACTTGTGAGGTGGGCCACCGGCCCCAAAATGTTAAATGCCTATTACTGCCAATTAGGATATTCTAGCCAAACTTCTTACTCAATTTTTATATGAAATCGTGTAAACCAGATGCAGTACAAAAGAATGTGAAAAGAGATATTTATTATTCCCTTACTACATACAATCCCTCATTACTGCAGTTGATGGCTATTAGCATCCCATTATTAATCTAAATTGCCCACCTATTGTATCATAACACATTGTGACTGAACAACAACAGAGATGTGTGGAAAGTAACAATCTTATAGATATTTGCCAATGATGATCCACCTCCAAGCATGAGCCAATGTTTCTCTTAGGGTATGGATAGTGACTGTTAGACCTGATACCCTTGGGTGGTAGTCCCCCAAACATTTTGCCTTAACCCCTTGATTTAGGACTCTACACTTTACCACTAATAAACAGTGTTAAGATTATTTTGCTCTTTTCACAAAACCTGGTACAATTGTCCTACACCTAATTGGCATATTTAATTCACTAGTGAGTCCCTAGTAGATAGTACTGCATGTAACCAGGGCTTGTACATTAAATTCTACCAGTGGAACTGCAGCACTCATTGTGCCACCCACCAAAATTGTCTTCTAAAACATATCTTAGACCTGACACTGCAGCCTATAGTGCAGTTTTAAGCTACAGTTTCTACCTGGCAAAATAAAAAAATTGCCATGTCTAAAACATTCTTTTTTATACATGTGTCACCCCTAAGGTAGGCCCTAAAGGCTCATGTGGCAGCATGCATTGTATTTAAAAATTATGACATATGGGTTCCAGTTTTACATTTCCTGGGGATGAAAAACACCTAAAGGTATTTTTCTTTATTGTATGGCCTCTCGCTCCCATATGATAATATTGGGTTATTGTATTACACCTAATAAGTGTGATCAGATAGGAAAATGATGTTTAAACTGAAATGAATTGTAATTTGAAACCCTTTTTAAGGAAAAAGTCGTATTTCATCTCACAATTCTGAAAGTGTTAATTTTCTCGTCCTGTCCATCTGGTGCCTGCAGAGAGTGGGGCTCATTATGATTGTGGCTGTCTGAGGGTAAGACCACCATGGTAGCAGCCACCAAAAGACCACTATGTAGGTGGTAATCTGACAGCTGTATTAGGAGTCACACTGTGAAGTCCGCCAAAGCACAGCCAAATTTTGGAAACCGCCAGGACACTGGAGGACGGAAAAGAGGCGGTTCCATCACTAGCATCGCCAATCCGACAAAAATCCTACCATCATATTACGATCCACAAATCACAATAGCGGTTCTTCAATGGAAGATAACCATTGGCGGTGCGAACCACAGTGGTCTCAACTCACATCACACTGAACACAACACTACATTGGATAGTTTGAATACCCCACACCTGACAAACATCCACACACCTGACACACCTACACACTGCACTATAAACCACATCCCACACAATGCACAATCTTTTGCAAACAGAATGCCACACAAAGCCACAGACAACCGACATTTTCAAAGGACACAAAAAGCAAGAATAGGCACCCATTTACATTTCACTATGCACACATCACACACCTGCATAGCAAACACAACACAAATTTTACACACAATCCACAACAACCATCACCCCCTCACATCACAGCACCTATACCTCATCATTTACCTTTTTCTCCAGCCTTTATCTTTGAACACTACTATATCCTCTTCAGTACCACTACTATGTCCCATTTGAAAAAAAACAAGTTTCACGGATGATAAGTTGAGGGTCATGGTAATTGAAATTGTTAGGGTAGAGCCACACCTTTTAGCAGCACAGGTCGAGCAAACATCAATTGCCAGGAAAACCGAGTTGTGGCAAAGAATAGTCAACATGGTCAATTCTGTAGGTACCTATCCACACACAAGGGAGGACATTTGGAAGAGGTGAAATGACCTCAGGGGGAAGGTATGTTCTATGGCATCTAGGTACTAGCTGGCTATACTCAAGACTTGTGGTGGGCCCACACCTCCTCCCCCTACTTTCACATCTTGGGAGAAGAAGTTCTTGGACATATTGCATCCTGATTGCATGACAGGAATATCTGAGGCAGTGGAGTCCAGTAAGTTCCCAAAACATTCATGTCACCCAATTGTCATGCCCTGAATGCTTCCTCACCACCTTCACCCACCCTTATTAACATACCACCCACTATACCTCTGTTCAAATGTTCCAATACCCTCTCTAGCATGCCACATGTCCACTAAACTCACTTGGCTCCACAACCCTTGGGAATGGCACGTGAAGGACTTGCAACTCACAGCACTACTATTCCCAGAATGCAATATCCCACCGTAGTGAAAATCTGAACAGTGCACCAAATGTGAGATGTCATGCATGTGAAACTAACTACCAATCTAAGCCACCTTGTATGTGCAAGTGTGAAACAGATAATGCCAATGACAGCAATGCAATGGCCCACTCCCACTATCATCACTAGCAAAACACAGCTATAGCTGAGTACCTAATCACATTGCCCATAGAATAAAGATTCCTAGGATTGAAATATACCCAACTGGACAGGAAATCTAGATGCCAAAGTGGATACACATGCAGTACATCCAGTTACAGGACAATGTCTGTTGCTTACTCCCATGCAGTGCCACTACTTTACCACTATTGTGCATTGTTACCTCTTTTTTGTGCCATGCATCATGTTAGACACTTCAGTAGGCAACAAAGATGAACACCCATGTCAATATTCAGACAACAAAATATGGTATCAGCAGTCCAATCACTACCAATATAGTTTAACAGGTTCAAGCATGGTGTTTGGTATTAGTTTACAGAATCTCATGTTGTACAAAGCAAGTTTGGGCAACAGCTGTCATTGTCATTTCTGGGGATCATGTAAAGGCATTGTTTGCATCTCATAGAACATTAAGAATACCTTAAGTGTAACACCAACTCTGTGTTCCACTTCTCCCCTAGGTAACCTTGCCAATGTTGCCATGGACAGGATACCAGAGACTGCCATAACCCCTCTGGGTGAAGGCTTCAGTGAGGACAACACTCCTAGATGTGTGGACACTGAAGAGGAAGCTGGCCCATCAAGGATATCTGGTCAGTCAGCAACTGTCAGCATCACCCTACCCACATGGACTATTCCCAGCCCTCTTGCATCTACATCACAGAAAACCATTCACCCCTAAATGTGTGTCCCAAGGACTGTCTCGTCCATTGTGTGCCCCACAGTACAGGTACCTAAGTCTCCTCTTGTCAACCCTGCCAATGATAGTCCTGCCACCACTGGGTGTGGACAAACTGAGCCAGGAACACAGGCACATGGGGGTAGGGTGCATGGGAGGGATGCTGTGGGCCAGAGGATAGGGGCTGAAAGGGACAATACTGACCAGAAAGCCATCTCCCAAGTCTTGGGAGCTTACCAGAATCCCCAAGGCATGATGGGCCAGGTAATCACCATGATGGGGGAAATCCAAAAGCTGCAGGTGGACAACCAACAGGAAGTCATGCAGCAGTGGCAGGCGCAAAATGCCATCCTGACATCCATTACAGGGGTGCTAAGGGACATCAACACTTCCCTGAGTAGGTCTGCAAGACAGCATTATGCCTCTTCCACTAGTAATGACTCTTCAGGCCCATCAACATCTGTGGCTGCTAGTGGAATTGAGGCCCTGCCAGGGGAAGGACCTGCCTCAGACACCCCATTCTGTGTAGCAGAGGAGCCCCCCTGCAAATGTGGATGTCCACCCAGAATTACAGGAGGAGCAGATGCCAAGACCAAACCCACTACCAGGAAGTGAACCTCTCCTGACTTGTTCCCCTTGTGTGCCATAGATACACCCTGTTGACTGTTTTGAAACCAATCTTCATCTTGCCATGGTGCAAGGACACTGGACTTGTACATCCTAATGGTGTAGCAGCTACCCTCATGATCCCCGCCACTATGACCAATTCCTTTACTGTTTATTTTGTATGTATTTAAGTTTCTTGTCACACATATTGTTTTACTGTCCACAATAAATTACACTTAAACACAGATCCTGTGCATGCGTGTGTTTGATCAACCATGTTCAACTGTTATGCATGCCAACTCTAGTATCAATATGTCCCTCTGTATTGTACAACCTTTGTTATGAAAATCCTTCATGGACTCTATCAGCAGGAGACTCATTACATTAGGACTGTAAGAGGGACAGATTCTAAAACAGTTATATACTACATCTACACAGATTTATTGGCAGGTATGCAAAGAGCCCATAGAGTATAACTGACAGTAACATCAGGATGTTTGCTAAGGTGTCAGATACTACTAAACCACCAGATTCATAGGTTAGGGACATGTCAGTCTTCCCACAATGCAGGAGGCATACAACGTGGTCCTTTGTGTACGCTGGTAAAGCCTTATCACATACCCATACCCTAGCTTCCCAACATTCATACCCCATGATACAGACAGCAGTAAATAATTATGCCCCAAGTCCAGGGATCTTTCACTTACATTGGTTACATAACTGTGGGCTTGCCACTCACCTATGTCACTACACAGAGACATGCACATTCATCTGCAAAGTAGGAACACACTGACACCTTGGTTCAAGGTAGATTACATACAACAGAAACCATTGTGACGGTATAGGCTATATTTCTACAATTTCCACATGTGTCAGAGACATATAGACACACAAATGACACCATTGTACCACCTTCAGTACCCTAAAGGTTATCTTGATGGGAAAACACAATTCCACCCCAGTGTCCTGACAGTCTGGCCATGTTAATCACTCTACACATTCTCATGGTAATTATTACCTGGTTTCAACCGTGTCCACATCTTATGTCTGCCTGCAATTCCTATCTGCTTCTGACACCCTCTGTGACTTGCCAAGGATGAGGAGCCAAACCCGACATCAACAGATCTGTGATTGACAGAGATGAGAGATAGGACATACCAGAAAACAGTTTTCAATTCAGAGAAGTCATGTAAAAAAGAGTGACTTTGAATATGCATTAACAAAACATGACACCATAGACCACTCTGTTCAGTACACATTACAAATTAACAGTCTACATTAACAACTCATTCATAGGCATTGGCATTACCTTAAACCTCATAGCTGATGGTTAAAAGGAGGTGACATGCTACCCATCTACTCTAGGTTACAAACTTATATCACAGCACTGAGAAGACATCACATACCTTGAGTCAGTTGAAGTACTGATTGATGAGATCTGCCCTGAAGTCTCCTGCTTCATCTTCATCTGCTTCATCATTTGTCAACTCTGCATTTTCACCCTGTGGTTCTGCTACATCCCCCTCATCTAGTAGAAATGGTATCCGACGTCTCAGAGAAAGATTGTGAAACATGCAACAGGCAACAATAATTTTACTTACCTTGTTTGGTGAGTAGAGGAGGGCTCCTCTTGATCATTTTCAGGCAGCAAAATCTTCAGGAGTCCAAAAGTCCACTCCTCAACACGCCTTGTCCTTTCGTGGGCCTCATTGTAGTGGAGACTTCACCTGGCATGGTTGGGTACCTCACTTGTGTCAACAACCAAGGATGGTTTGGATAGCCAGCGTCACCTGCACACAAATAGGTAGAAAAACACAAACATATATCAAGGACATGCACTGTTGTGATAGCAGGAGTAAAACTGAAAACACACAAGTCAAATTTGACTTAGCAACCACTAGGGCCTCTCTGTGTTGAGTCTTGTCATCAGCAGTGGGATATTGCTGTTCTACACGTTGAAGGAATCATGGACTGATCCTGGATACTTTGCACTGACTTGTGAAATGTATGGTCTGCCAAACACACAACTTGAACATTGATGGAGTGGTAGTTTTTCCTGTTCATATATACCTGTTCCATCTATGGCTCCAACCACATGTGAAATGTGTCCCATTTCATAAAACTCTGCCTTTTCACTGGCCAAATCTGCGGTTAGGGAAAACTGATGTAGCTCTCAAGGTGTTTCAATAAAGCAGACAGTACATCCTTAAAACCAGACCAAACATGGGCTGAGACATCCCTGTGGTTAGGGGTACTGTATTCAGTGGATCCAGTGGCCAGGCAGTGTAGCACTGACATTACTTGAACAATCTGAGGTATGCTATAGGGATTGCGAATGGCAGTCATTATATCAGGCTCCAAATGATCACAAAGACCCATGATTGTATGCCTATTCAGGCAATATGTCTGGGTAGTATGTCTCTCTTCCATGGTTTGCAGGTCTACTAGTGGGTGGTACACTAGAGGTTATC
The DNA here is from genome assembly GCF_031143425.1 of Pleurodeles waltl. Classification (NCBI taxonomy): domain Eukaryota; kingdom Metazoa; phylum Chordata; class Amphibia; order Caudata; family Salamandridae; genus Pleurodeles; species Pleurodeles waltl. Next base: position 578,631,968 of record NC_090437.1, read on the forward strand.
TTCCTCTCCTCATGCCAGGGTAACTTTGTGGATATATATGAAATGTGTATGTGACATGAACAGTCCATACATAATAAACAAATACAACTCACACACATCTGCAATCGAGGCTGGTTACAACATTTGACATCTACAGGACCGCATATTGCTATGCATCCTATGACACTCCCCTTGGTGCATATTCCCTCAGTTATCTAATGTACTATACATGAATATTTATTTGTGACTGTGTTTGTTAGTCTAACGAACTTTACATGTGAAACACATTTTGTAGCACATTATCTACATTAGCAACACACATAGGATGTTGAGTATAGGTGTACATTTCTATCACCACAAATCCTTCTGTTACATTGCTTTAACTACTCACATGCTCAAATAGACTAATAAAGCTGAAGGCAGTACTTACTAATTATTAGCACAATATAGGGATTTGTTAATGACACAGATTCAAAAACTTTTGTATATATGAAATGTACTCAAAATGGCAGCCATCTGACCTACTGTACTGGACATGTGGAAGTGACAACTCCACCAGCGGATTTCATTATGGCGGTAGGCAGTCATTACCTTGGTGGAATTTGCCATTGGAATATATTGCTGCTTTTGGCGGACTTGGGCCAATGGTGATGTCTGCCGGCAGAGACAGTCCTGTATGTGGCAGACGTGACCGCCATCTGCAGTATTGCTCACTTGACTTCTGACATCACTGCCAGCAAGATCTCCACTACCTGAACTGCTGTGTACTGCCTCTGGGAGCTATCATGCCACATCCTGCCAGTGATAGGGCCCCAGCCTTAACTATGGAAGAGCTGGACTAGCTTGTGGAGGAGGTCCTACCCCTTTATAACCATCTATATTGTGCACCAGAGGAGCAGGTGAGTCCAATGCTATACCAATATGTGAAAGGTTGGGTGTATGATGGTGCACCTCAAATGTGAAGTTGTGAAGGTGTTGATGCATGCAGATGCTAAATTGTGCATGAGTGTGAACTGAGAGGATGACAATGTTTGCCTACTTGCTGTCATTGAAGTGTTCGGTCCACTTGTGTTGGTATGGTGCATGTAGACATGACTTTTTGTTTTTGTTGTGTCATCCATGCAGGTCAACACCCACCAAAAAAAGGGAATCTGGCATGCCATCACCAAGCAAGTGCAGACCTTGGGGGTCCACAGCTGGTGGAGCACCGACGTAGGAAGTGGTGGGAAGACCAGAGACGCTGAGCCCACATATATGGTATTGAGAAGGTAAGTGGCTAGCCTGCTGATCCCTTAGGCCATGTATTATGTCCATGTTACATAGGGCAGCACCATACCTAAACAGCTGCAACAATACAGTGTTTTTTGCCTACATCATGTGTCAATTGGTACTCTGTGCCTTTTGTTATGTTGAGGCCTCTACTTTGCCATACTTACCTTTGCTAATCTGAGGCTCTTAAGACAGATTTTGTGATGGATTTGCTCATTTCAGCCAGACTTAATAGTGTAGCAGATGTTCCATTTGACATAAACATGTTGGTGGAATGGGATATCTAGTCAATCAATTTGCTGGACTCTAGGTGTATGTGTCTATCATGGTTACATTAGAAGTGGGTTATGCCAGTGTTACTTTAGTTCTAAGATTTTAAGTTACACATGTCTGGACAGATGTTAATGATGTAGGCTTTTTGATCTAGTCATGTAGAGGCATGAATAGTGAAATCATATGTGGCCTTAATGTAGCGTCCATTGTATTGGAGGTGTTGGTATGCTCTCTGTGGCTGTCTGTGGTTTTATCCTGTGTGCTAAGTAGGCCCCTCTTCCTGGACATGACTTTGTTGTCTATGTGTCAATGAGTAAGATGAATGGGTACAGAAACTCTATCTAAACATTTTTAAAATACATTTGTTAGATGTTCAAATGACATGCTAGGTACTTTTATGAGCCTCACTATTTGGGCATGCCACATGTAGTGATTTCATCTGAGGTATTTGACATTGTGAATGTTATGGACAGAGTCACATGTTAAGTATGTGAGTGTAAAGCAACATGCTTTCATGGAACATGAGTACTGATGGTGGCCCGGGCAAGTGTGAATTAGGTGTAGACATGATATTGTGATGTCACTTAATAGCATTTGCTAAGGCTGATTTGGTGATACACAGTGATGATCTGTAGAGGGAGAGACTTATTATATTGCCAATTCAGCTAGAGCATAAATAGTTTGTGTTCCAGCTGAATTGATGGGATGGTGATATAGTGGTCAGATGGTTGGCTCATATTGTAGGTTTTCATATAGGATTGTTGGAAGTATGTATTTGTAACATGATGTAGGCTCTAAATATTTCCTACCAGGGGCTTTCTGAGACATGGATGTGATGTTACTGTTGTATATGATGTAATGTATGTGTATGTTAAGAATGTGATGACCCTCTCTCTCTCTCTGTTTTCTCTGAATCAGCATCAGTAGGTGAAGGAGACAGGGCACAGCCGAGTGGGGAAGCTGCTGGCCACAGGACCCAGAGTGCTGATACCACCGACACTGAAGGACCCAGTAGCCCAAATGGCAAGGGAAGTGCCACAGAAGACAGGATCAATTCTGTCTTCTTGGGAATCCTCCTCCAGTCGATACTCCCTGGCAGTGGTGGACCCATCTGGGACTACCCCAGCACCATCTCTGTCCGCCACACCCCTTTCTACCACTTCCCTTCCTGTAGCACCCCACCCAGTTGGCTGTGCCCACTCACCCAAGAGGGTGGGTGTCTCCTTTGCCGCAGGCACCTCTGCCCCAGCCCCTGCTAACCCTGCTGCTTCAGTGAGGAGGCTACTGACTTCCTGAGGTCAATCTCTGTGGGTCAGCCGATCATCAGGAGCAATGTGCTCCTGAAGGGCATTCACAGTGTATTGGCTGGCCTACAGAGATCCTTTCAGGCTCTGGTCTCCCCACTGACAGCAGCCAGTCATTCTTTGTCTCCCATCACCCCTCCACCTTCCTCTTCCCAATCCCAAACCCCTATTTTCCGACCCAGCCAAATCACACAGATAGACAACCATGCATCCAACTCAACATCCAAGGGTAGCTCAGGCAAACATAAGCACCACAAGACGCAGCACCGGCATACACACAAGCAACATACAACCGCAGACACAGCAACAGTCACAGCCTGCCCTGACACCCCCACCACCCCTAGCATCACCTGACACACCTGCAGACACCCCACCAACATTCACAGATCCAGTCACTACACCTATCCTACCCACGGACAACACCATAGCAGACTCTCAGTCATACACCCCCGTCACCACCCTCGCACACACCACAATCACATACACACCTCCATGCAGTACATCCATCATACCTACAGTCAACACCCCAATAGACAGTCACCCACCCACCACGGCATCCCCCAGCATCTCCATCCCCCCTCCTCCCAAGACACATAAACACCTTCACTCAACAGACACCGACCACCCACAAACCTACCTCTCACAAACATGCGGCAAGGCATCCACACCATTACTTGGAAACTTGATGGAGAAGGGAGGACATTTTCAGATTCAGAGGGTGGCTAAAGGTATACATTTAATCTTGAACCATTCATCAGATCACTTCTGAACCTGTGGAAGGGCTGGCTGACTGGCCTCTTGTTCTGAGCTACAGGGACACAAAAAGATCCAGTGACCCTCCAGCATCTGTCCAGTTGACCTGCTGGAAACTGGACCTGCCTGAACCCGCAGCTGGAACTTCCTGTGCTCTGCTGGCCTCTGGTGGAGTGAGTCCCTGATCCTCAAATAGAACCTCTAATGGTCCTGGACCCTTGGCTGGCATCAAAGTACACTTCTTTTAAAGAAAGGGAAAAATCATGAAGCTGTAGGCTCCTTGCAACCACAAACAGGCCCATTTGCACCAAAACTCTGCTGCTCATGCTGCCCTCTTCTGGCAGAGTTTTTGGAATTTGGCAACTCTGCGGAGAACACAGACTTCCCAGTAGGCTCTGCAAAGTAGCAGAGTTTTTTTCTGATTTTCCCTCATAGGTGCACACTTTCTTTCATTTTACACAAGCGAGATGTGAGATGAAAGATTTCCGCTCTCTCACAACCACAAACACGTTTTTTTACCTGCTCACAAGAGTCAGCGCCATGCTAGCGACTTTTTGTGCATCCTTTTTTACATAGGCAAGCACAAGAGAGCGCAATCAACTGCTGCCGCAACCTGGCTAAGCTGAAGCAGCTAAAATCTACAACGTTGAGGGATAGATCTTCTTTAATTGACTGTTCACATTGACATTGTTGGGTGAGGAGTACAATTTTTTTTCTCCAAAAACAGGAAGTGCCCCAGAGACTCCAACTTCCTCTTCCTGTCCAGCAGGCTCTTTCCACTGCTTTGTCCATTTCCTGGCTACTTTTCACTTGAATTTCAAACAGAAAGGATCGCTTTTTTGTCTCTTGGATATATCATTGGATTTAAGGACAGTTGTATTTCAGTTTTCACAAGTAAGTTAAACAACACCTGTATAAGAGTGTTGTATAACTTGTTTGTTTGATAGGGGGCATGCCCCAGGATTTATCTGTACTTTTATTCATTTTTAAAAATGTATGTTGGTGGGTAGCCTGCATTTGTTGCCTAGTTATTTTACTTGTAATTTTTGTTCTACAAAGAAAACATGTTGAAAAGTGCACTACATTTGCTCCATGTTCTGTTTTACAATTTTGCAATATTCATTGAATTGAATGCTAATGTAAGGTAGCTTAGCCTGCTAATATAATAGGCTTTCCAGCTGTAAGCCTAGTACTAGTCATGGGTGCATGATGAAAAACAACTGTTTGTGGTGTCTGTGGAACTGAAACACCATAGGTGTCATTGGATTAAAGATAACACAATGTTGTTTGGCTGTATTTCACATTTGTTCTGCAAATAGTGTATGGGGGTTGTATAGTACTTGATGCCTTTGTATGATGTGTGTTGTTTTAAAATGTTATAGCCCCTTAAATTTAAGTTTTTGGAATTACTAATATTGACTTAATGCTGTTTTTTTTCTCCTGTACCAATGCCTTCTTTGTGTGGCCAGTACTTGAGAGTGTTTGTCATAGCCCACCATGGTTTCTATTCATCCTCTTGTTGTTTGATGTGACTGGTGGCCATTGTGTTTAGGCAGCCTGTAGTCCTGCATGTGTACTTCTTTGTTGTGGGGCCCATGCCTCCTTGCGGTTGTTGTTTGACCATGTGGCTGGGGGACATTTTGTGTAGGCAGCTAGTGTGCTTTAGGCCTGCATGTGTTCTTCTTTGTTGTGATGGCCATGGCTCCTTGTTGGCTGTTGTTTAACCATTTATCTGGCAGCCTTTTTATGTAGGCAGCCTGTGTGCTTCCTTTAGGTCTACATGTGTTTTTCTTTGTTGTGGTGGCCATGCCTCCTTACTGATTGTTGTTTGACCATTTGGCTTGTGCCATTTTGTGCAGTCAGACGGTGTGCTTTAGGCCTGCTAGTGTTGGTGGCCATGCTTCCCTGCTGGTTGTTTTTGACCATGTGTCTGGCAGCCATTTTGTGTGATGTTTCTTGAGACCTAGTAGGTTAATGATGCTTATTACTATTTTTTTAATTGTTTTTAACACTTTATTGGTGTACATAGTCAATTCTGTTAATTGTATACACATACATTTATTTATCCAATTATACAAGTTGCAACAGTTTCCAATGTTAGTCTCTAACATATCGATCGCTGGGTTCCCACTCAGATCTGATGCTCACTCTCTGTATGATCTTGGTTCTGTGAGTGATTTGCGTATTGGTTGCGTATGTTCCTATGTCGTGCATCTTGCTATCGTTCTCCTGATCCTGTACCAATCCTACGCCTAGAACTAAGGCAACTATGTACATAGTGGTGTGTCGCAGCAGGGTGAGTGCTGAATACTGGTTGTAAGAGTGCGGGCTAAGAGTTCTCCTCCGAGCAGAGTGCCAGGTCCAGTCGCTACCTCTGTGATTTCCCTGTTGGATGGCGGCGTCACCAGGGAGAACTGGGGTACTCCCTTTGGGTATTGCCCCTTACAGTATCCATATCCGCTGGTGTTCTCCAGGTCTGCCCACCTTCTCTTCTGTCTCTTTTACTCATAGCCCATTTGAGGAGGGGCAGTTCAGGGCATCCCCCTTAGTACTATTGTTCAGTGTGTCTCTCCTATTCTGGTTTCTCTCTCCTCCTATTCCGTGTTTGCCCGGGACCCTCCCGTCAATGTTCCTGCTTCCCAGTCCCTACTCTCCCACTTGGTCAGTGCCTCTTCCCAGGTCGGGCCAGAGGCATTTGGCGCACTCCCTGAGCCTCTTCGCATCGTAGTACCTGCAGTTGGGCACTTGCCCACTTTCATATGGTCCCGTCTCCAGTCCTCCATGAGGGGGGGGGACTTGGCGATTTCCAGCCTAATGTAATCCGTCTCGTAAACAACACTAAGGCCAGGGCTGGGAATCGATTGCCTATCCTCCCAAGTGACGGTCCCTTGTACGAGCCCAGCAGGCACACAGAAGGGGTCAGTCCCAGAGTGGCGCCCAAAAGTCCTTCCAAATCAGGCAATGCTGTCCTCCAGTTCCGCAGGAGTTCGGGGCAGTGCCACAGCATGTGGTCCAGATCCACACCTGCTTGCAACATTTGGGGCACCCCCTGGGTTCACCCTCGTATTTAAGGTTCAGCCGGTGCGGCGTGAGATATGCTCTGTGGGTGTAGTTATACTGTATGTATCGAAGTCGTGTATTCCGTGAGACCACCCGCGGGTATGCCAGGACCCTCCTCCACTCCGCCTCCGACATATCTCTGCCTAGTGTCTTTTCCCATCTCTCCCTCAGTGTCTGCAGTGGGTCAAGTGTGTCATCAAACTGGGCCTTATACAGCCCAGACACCAGGTGATGATTGACTCCGGAGGTTAGCAGGAGGTGCAGGACCCGGTGTGTAGTAGGTTCTGCATTAACCGTGCCCCAGTGTCCCTTTATGTGATGTAACAGGTGTTGATGTAGTAAAAATTGCCCCGCTGGTATTCCCTTTTGATCAGTCATTTCTGTGAAGGACCTCAATACCCCATCTCGGACGAGGTCCCCTATAATCTCTACCCCAGCTTTGGCCCAAACTCCCAGCCTCGAACCCAGCAATGCGCCCTCCTTGGTGCCCTGTGTTATCACCAATAAAGGTAGTGCTGCAGAGTAAGGACGTCCCGCTCCCACACGTCGCAAGCATCTCTTCCAGCACGATAGGGCTACCTTCGTCATGACACTCCCTTCCTGCGCTTCCGCACATCGACCTATCATTTGTGCTATAATCCACTCTGTAACAATCGTGCCGTTTTTGTGTACCCGTCTAGGCGACCCTCCCCAGAGCACCATCTGGAAATCCACTGTAGCTGACATGCCAGATAATAAAGTTCAAAATCTGGGGCTCCCAATCCCCCTGCACTAGTCAGTCTACACATAATCGTGAGCGTGGTGCGTCTGCGACCAACATCCCAAATAAGGTCCTTGAGAAGGCTGTTCAGCTCCCTAAACCACGGCAGTGGGAGTAACTCCGGTAAGTTGGTAAAGTAATAAAGGAGGCGTGGCAACATAATCATCTTGGATAATGATACTCTGGCTATTATGGACAGTGTAAGAGATCGCCAGAATCCCACAGATGCCCGGAGCGAACGGAGTGCACTCCCTATGTTACCTTCACGTAGGTCTCTGAGGTCATGGAACACCTGTATGCCCAAATATTTGAAGGTGTGTGGTGCCCATACCATGTCCTCCGTGCAGGATGGGGGGCGCGGACTTCCTGCTGTAAAGGGAAATACAAAGGTCTTGCTCCTATTTAGGCGCAGGCCGGACAGGCCTCCAAAGTGGTCCAGATTATCAAGTGCCCACGGTAGCCCCGAGTCACCCTCCCTTAGGTAGATCAGGATGTCATTGGCGTAGAGTGAGATAATGTGTTCATCCTGTCCCTGTTCCTCTCCCCTGCCCCTACCCTCCGTCTGTAGTCGGGTCGCCAGAGGCTAGAGCAAATAACAATTGGGATAATGGGCACCCCTGCCTGGTGCCCCTGTATATAGGATATGTTTCCGACACTGTCCTGCATGTCCTTACTCTTGCCAGTGGAGCTTCGTATAGCAGGTCCACCCATCTCACCCATCCTTCCCTCAGTCCCATCCGACGCATAACATTCCTCAGCTAGTCCCATCTGACCAAGTCAAATGCCTTCTCAAAGTCGATCGTGAGGAGCATCCCTGTAGGGGGCCTCTCTTCATGCGGCATGTGCAAGATGGCAAAAAGGTGTCTAAGATTTAGCGATGTATTGCGTGCAGGTACAAACCCGTTTTGATCCTCATGGATCAGATTGGATATATGTAGGAGCAGTCGGTTGGCCATAAGCTTGCTAAGAATGTTGAAGTCACTGTTCAACATTGATAATGTGTGGAAGTCGGTCACAGACACGTCACCCGAGTCTGACTTGGGGAGACGGACCACCAGGGCCTCCCTCATTGAGTCTGGCGGGCGGCCTCGCTGGAATGCCTCCGTGTACATTTCCACCAACCAGGGTGCCAGCAAGGCCGAGTACCTCTTATAGAAGTCCATAGGGAGCCCATCTGTACCTGGGGTCTTCCCTGATGCTGACTGCGGAATTACCTCCTGTACCTCCCCCAAAGTCACTGGTCCCCCCAGCCTGTCCCTCTCCTCATGCTCCAGTCCATTCAGGGGTAGTGGGTGCAGATGAGCGTCCAATGACTCTGTCTCGGGTGCTTCTGGGCTCCTGTAGAGGAAAGTGTAATACTCTTTAAAGGCCACCAGCCAGGCTAACATCTTGCCCGATCTGCCCTCCTCCGCCTGCACTGAGGCCAAGTGTCTCTGCTTACTGTGGCATCTCAACTGCTCCTAGACCTGTGAGTGGGTCTTCTTTGCTTCCTTGTACCTGTTGTGTTCAATAGTCTCCCTGCTCCTGCCTCCTTCTCCTTCATGTATGATCTTCTCTAACTTATTTAATTCCTGTTCCAATGTGCGTCTGATTCTGACTGTCTGCCCCAGGCAATAACCCCTGGTTGCCACCTTAAGTGCCTCCCACTCCACATGTCTAGCTGACGTGGATCCCTTATTAATAGCAATATGGCTCACCAGGTAGGAGCAGAGCGCTTCTCTGTACGCCTGGTCTTCTAGCGCTGCCAGGGACAGACTCCACATTGGTATGGGGGGTCTATTGTTGATCGCCCTCCATGTGAGCATGAGGGGGCTATGATCAGAGAGGGTACGCCCTAACTATTCCGAGTGTGTCGTTTCCTGTGCTATTGAGGACGAGCATACTATCCTATCTATCCTGGTGTGAACCCGGTGTAGACAAGAGTAGTAGGAGTAGTCCCTTTCCTCCAGGTGCTGGTTGCATCAGACATCTACCAGCTCCCAGGCCCTCATCCAATCCCTCAGGTTTTTAGCTATTTTGTGTGTTACTGTGCCTGCCAACGGGGGAGTGGATCAATCAAGGTCAATGTCCATTAAACTGTTAAAGTCCCCCCCAATCAGTAGCTCCTCACCTTGTTGGCGGGTGATATAACTCGAGAGGCGCTGAATGAAGGGGATCTGGTCTTGGTTAGGAGCATATACACTAGTCAAGGCAATCAGGGTTCCAGTTAGCCTCCCCTTCACTATTACAAACCTACCCTCTTGGTCTCTGTCTGTCGACGTAGCTTCAAAGGGGACTCCTGCTCTAACCCACCCTTGGGCTCCACTGGCGTAAGCCGAATATTTGGTGGCAACTACCTGCCCTCTCCATATACGTCTTAATTTTTCAATCTCATTTGCGATGAGGTGCCTTTCCTGTAGCAGAACCACATGGATACCCCGCCTTTTCAAGTAGGCTAACACTCTATGTCGTTTAGTGGGTGACCCCTTCACCCTTATATTCCATGTTAGTATATTATATTCTGTCATAGTAATATGTCTGTAGCGGACCACGCACCCCCCACCCCCTACCCGACCAGACCACGAGCCCAGACCCCCACCCGCATTTCCTGTATATATGTGACCCTCGTCTGCGACATTACCACCAAAACATAAAACTGTAACTCCCAAATCCCGGTCCCCAGGGCGCCTCTCCAACTGTAGGTAGCCCATAAAAGAGTGCAACAGTGCAACTTAGTCAACAAGTTAGGTTTGGGTCTCGCCATCTTGAGCTGAGTGGCTGAGACACCTGTGGGGGATGGTAACTCCATGCCTGCCAGGGCCTGCTGTTTGTACTATGCTCCTCACCTCAGTTCCGGGTTATGGATTCGTTCAGCCAAGTTCATCTGCCATTTGGGGATTCACCCTCAGAGCAGACACGGAGCAGCCCGAGCCCCCCATCGAGGACACAGAGGCCCGGTCCGATTCTCCTCCACTACCATCCTGTGAGGACACCTCCTTACTTATGGAAGCTGCCGCCACCAAAGCCGCTTTTTTAGCAAGATCTTTCTGGGCCTGTGTCGGTTCACCCCGTGGGCGGCGTCTGTTCTGCTGTCTCCTCTGTTCCCCACAGATGTTTCGCCCGGTCTAGTCGATCCCGCCTCGGTGCCCTTCTTCTATTCCGCATGTCTCTAGCCATTCCCATGCCTCCTCGGGTTTCTGGAAAAACATAGTTTGATCATTGACAATCACCCTCAGCTTGGCCGGGAAGAGAAGTGAGTACTGGATCCCTTCTTCCCTAAATGCCCTCTTCACTGTCAGTAAGGAAGCCCGTCTAGTTTGTACTTCCAGTGTGAAATCCGGGAACAGCGTCACCATCCCTTGTGCTGCCCTGAAGGGTCTGGCTTCTCTGGCACGCTGGAGCAGGGTGTCTGTCTTTGTAGTGCAGTAATTTGGCCACCACTACCCAGGGCAGTCTTCCCGGCTCCAGGGGTCTCGAGGGCACCCGGTGCGCATGCTCCAGGGAGAAAAATGGGGTCAAGCTCTCTGGTGCCACCACCGTTCGCATCCACTCCTCCAGGAACTCTACCATGTTTGTTCCTTCCACTCCTTCTGGTAGGCCAACTACCCGCACATTGTTCCTGCGGCTTCTCCCTTCCGCATCTTCCGCCCGTCGCTTTAGGCGCAGGACTCGGTTGGTTGGGTTGCTTACTGTGGCTGCCAGGTCCTCGTGTTTCGGGGCAAGTTCTGTCAGTGTAGTTATGCCACCCGCACTCTCTCCGTCAGCTTTTGGTGGTCTGCTCTCTGAAGGCCCACCTCTACTGCCACCTGATTGATGTTACGTTGCAGGGTTGCTTTGGTATCCTCAATGGCACCTAGTATTTCATCAAGTGTGGCTTGCACTGTTGGATGATTGAGATCTCCGGTGTGTTCCCCACTGCGTTTGGCTGGGGTTCTGCGGCTCGTCATGTTGCCCTTGTTCCGGGTCCTGGATAGCATCTGCGGTGCACTACTCTGTAATTTAAGTGCCCCGTTGGAATGGGGAGTCTATTGAGGTTGGTTCGGATTATCGGTGGCTACGTTCGTGGCACACTCCGATAGGTCCTGCTTATGTCGTAACGACCATTCCCTTGTCCGATAGGTACTCTCCCCACCGGTACCCACCAAGTGGGTGTGCTCTCCGCCCCCTAGGTATGCCAGGTCAAGTCGTCTGGGGGTCAGCTGCTAATACCTCCTCTGATTCGCGACTGCGGCGTTGCTGCGGTGTGCCACAAGTCCATGTGTGAGGGCTGGTGTCCTGGGGTGTCTCTCCAGTGCCCGGGGCGTGTCTGCCCGCCTCTCATCCACTCCAGAGGCGGTCGTTGCCTCCTCCAGCTCCGGCCACAGTCACCACCTGGCTCCAGAAGATCCACTCCTCCCGAAGGTAGACAGGGCCCAGCGGTGGCCCCCTTCACTCTATGGGGCGCCCCCTGGTCCCCTGCGGGGTCCCTGCAGTCTCCACCGTCTCCTCCCAGGGGCCAGGAAATCTCTGGTCCCGCTCTGGACACCAGCAGAGTCCCACATCCAGAAATCTGCTCCCCGGCAGCCGTCTTCTTGCTCAGCGCGCTCGTGGGTCGGAGCTCTGACCGCCACCCCCCCTATCCTCAGAGGGGCGAAGCAGTCCCACCGAGGCCGGAGTCAGGATAGGACCCTGGGCATCCCTCCAGCGCAGTCCGGGTCCCGCTGATGTCCGCCCGAGGCCCGCCACGGACCGTGGCTCCTCCCCTTCTTTCCTGGCGGCACCGCTCAACTCAAGCCCACTGCTTCAGGGCCGAGCTCCAGCGCATGCTGAGGCCGCTCCTCCCCTGTCACGCAGTGGGGTCAGGGGGGACAAATTCCAGCTCCGCCGCCCCGCGCCGGGTCAGGCTTTCCCGGTCTGCATGGATTATCCTGCTGGATCCCGGGGAGAGCCGTTTATCAGGATCTCATGGCAGGCCCTGTCGGAGCCATTCGTTTATGCTCCCAACATCTTGGCTGGGTCACATGATGATGCTTATTACTAAATGTAGTGTATGGGCAGTTTTTTATATTTCTATAATTTTTTTTTGCATTTTTCACCTCTTCCTTCCTTGCCTCACAAATCCCTATGGTTTTTCATGCTAGTCCACTGCCCCTAGTACATCAGCAATTGCAATCTATTTTAAAGAATAGATTGCAATTTCTATTTTGTTTCACAGTCTTTAATTTCATAATCTCAGTTTAATAATAATAATAATATTTTTTCTATACTTTTTGCCTGCTTTTCTATTTTTTCTTTACATAATTTTTTTTTTTTTCAAATGCTTCCCATTAGCCCCATTTCTGTCATAGGGGTACAGTTGCACTACATTTCATAACATTACATTATTCAAGGATTATTATTACTACATTTGTCACCAGCACCTCCCTGAGTGCCACATGCCAACTTTATGCAGACAGAAAAAGATAACAGTTACATTCTGTATGTTGTAGTGGTTGCTCTTTCTTATCCTTCATGACTTACATGCTAATGAAAGTTAATGTTGGTGTGTTGTTTATGAATGGATACACTGTATTTCATAATTATTTATACGTTTACTTAAGTAACCATTTTCTGATATTGTTTGTTTCTACTACTAATGCAACTGCAACAACAATGCCACATGTTACTGATCCTTCTTGCATGTTTGCTTTCAGGTGCAAGAAGAGAGAGAGAGACACCACCCACAGTGCTGCCAGAAAGAAGGCCTGCGCTCGACGTGACGAGTGATCACACTCACGACCACATGGACATGTCTTCAGGTGCTGAAGGTAAGTGCTAATGCCAACTGACAGCTTCAAGATGGCCCCAAAATAAGCTTCTACCAAGAAAGCAGCCAGTGATAAGAAGGAGCTTCCCACTACTGGTATGTTGCCCCAGACCTTTTTTGGGAAAAGAAGTGTGCCTGCCACACCAGCCTCTGGGGAGCAAGCTGGGAGCACCACTCCTGCATCAGTGGCCCTATTCCAAAGAAGCTCAGAGCCCATGTATAGCACAGAGGCAGCCTCTCTAATCACAGGAATGCTGAGAGACGGTGACGTTGAATTGGACTTATCTCTTTCACAAGTGGTCTCCAATCATTGCCGGAAACTGAGGCCAGGGAACAACAACAGCTGCAGCCAGCAATATCAGTTCAGCCCAAAGTAGGAGCTCATCAGGATGTTGAGCTTCATGTGGAGGAAGCTGAAGAAGCCCCTCATTCACAACATCCATTGTCTTCCAGAACTTGGCCATCTTCTTCCTCAATCCCCCCTTTTGATCATCAAGACTCCACATGTATGCCTCCTCTTTCTGAGACACACCTGGATAGGCAAGGAGTGAAAAGAAAGGTTCCTGAAAGCCTTAGAGTTATGGATGAAGAAGAGGGGAATGATGAGTCTGACGATGAGCCAGTCATCATGGACGTTATCCCAGGCCAGTGGAGTCAAACATTACCCCATATTCTTAACCTGCTCAGAGAGATGTGGCAGCGATACCACTACCTTCACCAGCTTCCATATTTACAAGGCCCCTGGTGCCACCTACATCCACACCCACCTCAGTAGAAGAAGGCAATGCAGAGAGTCAAACATCATCAAAACAACATCCACCTACCACCACTTTTTCAGACATTGGCAGTGGTACCAGTGTTAGAAAGTTGATCTCCCCAGTTTGGGACTTCTTTACAGTTGAAAAGGAGCCAAACATTACCATATGCTCCATTGGCAGAGCAAGTGTTAGTCGGGGTAAGCTTGGTACAAACTATGGAACCAAGGGCCAAACAACCCATTGAAAAAATAAAAAAAAACATTAAATCCACTGGGAGGCGTACCTTAGCAGTCAAAAGGAAAAGCCTGCAAGTGGTATCAGTTGAGGTGTTGAAAGCAGGGAATCTGATCCGATCATGGTGGAAGGTGAAGAAGACAGTGGCATTTATGTTACACAAATGAGCCATGCCCCAGGCAGTGCAGAAGTATTGTCACCCACATCAGCAACATCGCAATGGCACAGGAAGATCGGGAGTCAGGTTGAAACACAAGGCAAGAACATACAGTGGCTGCCCCCCTGAGATGCACATTGAGCCTACCACAGTCATATAAGTCGCCTACACCAGTGGCACCAGCAAAAAAATAATCCAGCCTACTTTTACTGACATGTTTAGGCAGGAGGGGCAGTACAATTGCAACCACCCAAAGGGAAGCTGGCTAAAATGTTAGCGTTGGACCACCTCCCTTTTTCTTTTGTAGAAGGAGTGGGTTTTATAGATTTTGAGGTTGCTGTCCATCTGAAGGTCCCCAGCCGGACCTATTTTTCCAGATTTGCTGTTCCGGTGCTGCGTCATGATGTGCTGAAATTGGTTGGACAAGCTTTGCAGCAGAAGCAGAGTGCAGGTCCAGACAATCCACCTGACAACAGACATGTGGACCAGTTTCCAAGCCACTGATTACATGTGCATCACTGCACACTGGATCTTTTGTGGGGGTTAGAGACATGACACCCGCAGGTGTTGGCACAGCTGAAATTTCTAATGGTACTCAGAAGCATGCAACAGTAGCTACGTTTGCAATGGAGAAATCACATACAGCTGCAAACATCTTGGATGACTTTAACAACAAGGTATTTGAATGGCTGCGCCCCAGAGGGCTCAATGTTGGATTTGTTACCACAGACAATGGCAGTAATGTAGTTCAGGCCATTTCAGTTGGTGGCTATTTCAGGGTCTTGTGCTTGGCGCATTGAATAAACATTATTGTACAGGACTTCCTCAAAAAAGAACCTTGAGTCAGTAACTTACTGTCCACATACAGATGATTCTGCACTAATTTTAACCATTCTATTAAAGCCCGCAAGATGTTGCGGATTATCCAGTGTGATAATAGAGTTCCAGTTGTAGCCCTCATACTGGAGGTGCCGACACATTGGAATTCTACTTATTAGATGTTACAATGTCTATTTGAGCTTTACAGACTGATCAATGAAATTGTCATGCAAAGAGAGGATGCAACTGTGAAAGGCATGGTCATTGAGATGGACCAATGTGGCCTGGTCAAACGCCTGACAAGATGCTGCACCCTTTTAATTTTTTACATGGGAAGTCAACAAGGAGGACTGGACCATGGGTCAAGATATCCCATTGGTGCATATGCGATAGAAACAGCTAAAGGATGCGTCTGAAGTGTACGCAGGTGTGGATGAAAAACCAGGTGGGCAGGATTTGGTGGATAGCTTAATCCTTTGCTTATCCATTAATACAAGACTTTAAAGAGACATTGCGTCATCCACACATTAACTCAGTGCCACAATTCTTGACCCACGGTTCAAACAATTACTGTCCACATTCATTCCTTTTTCTGATGGGGATATTTCAACCTACAAAACATGGATTGCTGAGCAAGCCAGAGACCTAGAAAAAGAACGGTTCGAAATCCGAGGCCCACTCATGGGCAGAAGTTCTGGGGTGCAGCCTACAACTCCATAGAGCTTCCAGAGACAGCTATTAGCTCACAGTAGCCAAAATCGACACCAGCAAAAACAGCAAAAGGAACAGGAGCATGTTGGAAATGGCCTTTCTGCAGGGTCACCCGCAAAATTTTTGCATTCCTCCTCTTCTTTTTCTGACCTCATTTTTGCTGGCTTTAGGACTCTGCGTACTTTATCACTGCAGGAAAGGGGGTTGGAAGCCCACTGCCTCACATCCCAGCACAGTTCGCCCCTTTGCATCCTGGTAAATGCAGTTCACAGTTAGCGCTTACTTGAAAATTATCTGTAGTTTTTCACCAAATGTGGTTTAGACACTGCTGAATATCTCTAGACATGTGTTTCTGGGTTTAGCCCTTCATCAGTAGAGAGTAGAGAACAAAGAAAATGTATCTTTGGTTGATGGAAATGCTGCCAAAATCCTCTCAGGTCAAGTACCACTCACAGGCACACAGGTGCATCTCCAAAGCTTGTCAGCTCACTGGCTCAAGGGAGCCTTTTAAACAGGAATTGGGGTTGGGAGCACACTGCCTCACATCCTAGCACAGTTCGCCCCTTTTCATCCTCGTAGATGTAGTTCACAGTTAGCGTTTACTTGAAAATTATTTTACATGTCTAGAGATATTCAGCAATAAACCGAAATTTATTTGCCAGTGTTTTCACACTGCTTTGTTTTCTGGTGCTCTACTTTGTGGTTCACATTTGTCAAATTAGCCCCCACCAGTCCATTTAGCTAGCAAACAAAATTCAAGACCAGAAAATCTAAAATACCCAATATTTCTCTTGTTAAACAGTTACAGGTCACTCGATCTCAATTGGGTCATGACTGAAACTGAGACTGTGACTCTCGGGAGTAGTTGGTATGGAGTTGGACATAATAATCTTTAACCAGAGTCTGGACTTGATTATGATGGAATGAATCAGAGCGTAATTTGACAACTTAATTATCTGCTTTTCATGAACCTCATGGAAATCAACAGGGGTGATGTGAGGAGCAGTCTGAGAGGCCTACTCCAACCTGTGGAATGGTGGTGAGAGGTGCGTCAATTCTTTAATTTGGGAAATGCAATGTTGCGGTGTGTGTCTGCTGGCTGGCTCAAACCACCTGAAACTATGTAGTTGGGTGAGGGGGCTTGTTGTGGGAAACTGGAGGAGACAGTCATGTGATGGGTGATAATAATGTCACATTATGCAGTGCTCTAGGCTAAATGTTATGGTGAGCATTACATTTGCCAGTTTGATCATCCTGATACATGCTGACACCTGTCTGTGATTGCTGATGGATGATTGCAAAGGTCTTTGCTCTTGCTCTGCCACCTCTAAGTCTTTGTGGTACACTACTCCTCATGAAGCTTACCTTACCTTCCATTCCATACTTCCTTATTCTACAATATTAGGATGGTAATCATTCTGTTTTCCAATCCAAGGCCTTCTCTACTCCTGCACCATAACTCTCATGTTTACCTTATCGGACCGCTTCAAGCAGGCATCCAAGAAGACTGACGAGCAATCCCTGAAGATTGCAGATGTACCATCCAATTTGGCAATTCAGACTAGTATCATTTTTCTTTTTAGAACTGTGTACGTTACCTTCACCCCAAGATTAATTATTATATGTACTATTTTGCAAATGGAGCTGACCAAACATTTTTAGATATATACAACTTGGATCTCACTGAGGCTGGCAGAATGTTCAGTTATCTGTGTCAAACATATTCATGTTTTTCTGTTCCTCCCACAAAAAGCTGATAATCATTTCCCAGGTGAATATGGTGTTTGTGTTATGTTTGTCTTTTTGTAACACCTTTCCCAAAATCCCTTTCCCATCCATTCATCAAATCCCTAACCCTTTTCCTCCAGGCTGTGTGATTGATTGAGGTGTAACTTCATAATATACACCATTGATTAATCTCACACTTGGAGGGGTGGATGTGATAGAAGCAACCTCAACTCAGTATGCAAGATCTTCATTTCAGTTTACCTAGGTGGAGTGGACCTCGCTTCTGATGCCTTCACTGTTAGTGCTCTAGCATTCTACACCACAATGGTGCCTTGAGAAACAATGCAGCCCTCGCTTTATCCATTCAGGCAAGATAATCATGGAGCATTTTTGTACCTTTAGTTTAGGCAATATAATTGGCCGTGGAGAATCTCTCCACCACACTTTTATGGGTCAAATTTTGAAGATTGCACTGCAGAGACTAGAAGAGTACGGGACAAGGTTACTGACCTGCATAAATAATTGTTATACACTATCAACAGATTTGTAAAACATGCTGTGCTAAAAGAACTACAGTAGATTTAGAAGACACACTGTGTAAAGGAAACAGTGCAAATTAAAACACCCCAAAAAAGATTTTAGGCATAAAGAACTGTACATAACTATTTATTTAACCCCATACCTAATAAGAATAATAAGTAAATAGCCACCCCCTTCCACCCACAACTCGTCCACCCCTATCCTCAAACAATTGTTCCTTACCCCAAAGATTTTTCAAAACTGAAATCATATGTCCAATTGTCCATTATTCAAACTTATAAAAACAAAGTCCTGCAATAACCCCTTCCCATCCTCTCTACTCACAACAAGTCCCACGCACCAAAATATAAAGGTAAAAAAGGAGCAAAGGAAGGCACTACTGGCGTGCCAGGATTCTCCTGAGGAGCCCCTCCATATGTGCCTGATGGGCCTGTAGCTGCACCAGCCTCTGCAGGATGCAGTGTCGGAAGATGGTCTCCAAGGGGGGGAGCAGCAGGGATAATATGGTAGGTAGCTGCCCTGGCACTGCGCCATAGGTATTGCTGGGCTGAAGACACTGAGGCGGTCATTCTGCGGTTACCGGCGAATGACCGCACCGCGGTCAAAAGACCGCAGCGGTCATTCCAACTTTCCCGCTGGGCCGGCGGGCGACCGCCAAAAGGTCACCCGCCGGCCCAGCGGGAAAGCCCCTGCAACGAGGAAGCCGGCTCGGAATGGAGCCGGCGGAGTTGCAGGGGTGTGACGGGTGCAGTGGCAAAGCAGACAGTGAAAATCTTTGTGGGGCCCTGTTAGGGGGCCCCTGCACTGCCCAGGGGCCCCACGGCACCCGTTCCCGCCATCCTGGTTCTGGCGGTGGACACCGCCAGAAACAGGCTGGCGGGAAGGGGGTCGGAATCCCCATGGTGGTGCTGCAAGCAGCGCCGCCATGGCGGATTCCCTGGGCCAGGGGAAAACCGTCGGGAAACCGCCGGTTCCCCTTTTCTGACCGCGGCTTTACCGCCGCAGTCAGAATAGCCCAGGAAGCACCGCCAGCCTGTGGCGGTGCTTCCGCTGCCCTCCGCCATGGAGGTCATGGACCGCCAGGGTCAGAATGACCCCCTGAGTCTGGCTGGGCCGTCAGTACTCCTCCTTCTCTTTCTCGAGGACCACCAGCCACTGGTACTCAACACGTATGGCCTCCAGCATCATCCACTGCAGCAGGGCTGCTATTTTCTGCCGTAATGGTGGAACAGCAGAAATAGTTATATCAAGAAAGAATAAATAAATATTGTAAGTAATGCTCTGAGCAAAGCACATGTTTAAAATCATGTAGTGCAGTGGCAATCATGTAGTGTAGTGGCACAGTAGCAGTAAATTTGGTGGTCACCTCAGGCCATTCAATTTTAAGGTGATAACTGTCACAGCCATAATATGCACTATGGAGTATGAGTATTCTTCTCTTGTGCTAAATTAATGGTGGCATTGATAGCTCAGCTGGTGCCATAGTTGTACCTGTTCTCAGGACACACCCGCGCCGCACGGCCACCAGCTGTGTGTGTGCCCCCCCTCGCTACTGCCCTCGTTGTACCTGCCTCGCTGATCTCGCCGTATTTGCGTGTGCCTTAATATTTTGTTCTGTTTCCTTTCTGTTTCCTTTCTGTTTGATAAATTGCCTGTATAATCGTGACTGTTGTTCCCTTGCACGTTGGTGTTTTGAAGTGTTTTTTGTCCTCCAGTCCCCCTGTGCCTGCCCGCCCCGCTCCCCGCTTCCCGCCACCGCCCTAACAGACACGCCCCCTTTTCGTTCTGTGCCCTCCCCGATCCCGCCTCCCAGCTGCTCCTCCCCCCTCCCACTTGGCCTTAAATGGCGACCGCGCGGCGCAGGTGAGTGTGACCTGTTCTCAGGACACCCCCGCGCCGCACGGCCACCAGCTGTGTGTGTGCCCCCCCCCTCGCTACTGCCCTCGTTGTACCTGCCTCGCTGATCTCGCCGTATTTGCGTGTGCCTTAATATTTTGTTCTGTTTGATAAATTGCCTGTATTTTCGGGACTGTTGTTCCCTTGCACGTTGGTGTTTTGAAGTGTTTTTTGTCCTCCAGTCCCCCTGTGCCTGCCTGCCCCACTCCCCGCTTCCCGCCGCCGCCCTAACAGACACGCCCCTTTTCGTTCTGTGCCCTCCCCGCTCCCGCCTCCCAGCTGCTCCTCCCTCCCTCCCACTTCGCCATAAATGGCGACCGCGCGGACGCGCAGCGTGCGCGCGATGGTGCGCCAAAGGCGCGCCAAAGGCAAGCCCGTCTGCTCCCGTCTGTGCCTGGACCGCGCACAGCGCCAGGACCCCGAGCCCCCACCAACGCAAGACGAACCGAAGGACCTACGACGCCGCCGCCCTCAACACACTCAACGCCGGCCGGAACCCCGCCTGCTGCCGAGCCGCCCCCAAACACTTCCACGGACCCTTCACCTGCACTAGCTGCAAGTTCACCTGCCTCCGAACCTGCACCGCACCCACCAAGCCAAGAACCAGCAACTATCACCTCAAGTGCATCCTGCTCAACACCCGCTCCGTCCACAGACACGCCGTCGAACTCTGGAACCTGCTCTACACAACATCACCAGACGTCGCGTTCCTCACTGAAACTTGGATGAATGCCTCCTCAGCCCCCTACATCGCCATCCCGGATGGATAGAAGATCATCAGGAGGGACCGCGTCAACCAGCCCGGAGGAGGCATCGCCATCATCCACAAGAACACCATCCGCATCACGACCGACGCCGACGACACCTTCACCGCCGCCGAACACCTCCACTTCCAGATCCACACCGACCCAAAGACGACCCTCAGAGGCACCCTCATCTACAGACCCCCGGGACCACGCACACAATTCAGCGAAGACATCACAGACTTCATCAGCCCACACGCCCTCCCCTCCGCCGACTACATCCTCCTAGGGGACCTCAACTTCCACCTGGAAAACAACATGGACCGCAACACCATCGCCCTGCTGGACAACCTCGCCAACCTCGGACTCAAGCAACTGGTCAACACCCCCACCCACTACGCCGGCCACACGCTTGACCCCGTCTTCTCACCCAGCAAGCACATCGCCTTCAACCACTCCACCGGACTTCACTGGACCGACCACAGCTGCGTCCACTTCAGCTTCAGGAAAACCACTACCCACCACCACCCGCAAAAGGCTCCCCACAGAAGCTGGAGCAGGATCACCGCCGACCAGCTCACCACCTCCCTCAGCCAGAACCCACCTGCCAGCACACCGGACCCCAACGAAGCTGCCCGCAACTTCATGCAATGGCTGACAGCCTGCGCCGACGACCTCGCACCACTGAAGAACCCTCCCAGCAAACCCAGAGGCACGAAGGCCCCTGGTTCACAGACGAACTCAAGGACTCCAAAAAGACCTGCCGCACCCTCGAGAAAGCCTGGCTACACGACCGGACCACTGACAACATGACCGCCCTCAAACACGCGACCCGCAAGCACCACCAGCTCATCCGCACCACCAAGAAGAAATCACTGAAGGAGCGACTGGACAACAACGCCCACGACAGCAAGGAACTCTTCAGCATCATCAAGGAGTTCTCCAACCCCAGCACCGGCAACAACGACATCACCCCCTCACAAGACCTCTGCGACTCCCTCGCCTCGTTCTTCCACCGCAAGATTGCCGATATCCACAACAGCTTCGGCACACCATCCTCGCACCCAACTGTCAAACCAACGCACCCCACCACGATCCTCCGCACCTGGACCGCAGTGACCACCGAAGACACAGCCCGCACAATGAACACCATCCACTCCGGTTCTCCGACTGACACCTGCCCCCACCACATCTTCAACAAGGCTGACTCCACCATTGCACCCCAACTCCGAGACGTCATCAACACCTCCTTCGACACCGCCATCTTCCCGGAGAGCTGGAAGCATGCCGAGCTCAGCGCCCTACTGAAGAAACCAACAGCGGACCCCACCGACCTCAAAAACTTCCGCCCCATCTCGCTCCTCCCTTTTCCTGCCAAAGTCATCGAGAAGATCACCAACAGACAGCTTGCCGCCTTCCTCGAGACGAATGGATCCCTCGACCCCTCGCAGTCCGGTTTCAGAGCCAACCACAGCACCGAGACCGCCCTCATCGCAGCCACCGACGACATCCGAGCCCTTCTCGACAACGGGGAAACAGCAGCACTCATCCTCCTGGACCTCTCCGCCGCGTTCGACACTGTCTGCCACCGCACCCTAGTCCAACGCCTCAGCAACACCGGCATCCAAGAGAAGGCATTGAAGTGGATCATCTCGTTCCTCGCTGGAAGAACACAGATAGTTTGCCTCCCCCCGTTTCGTTCCGAAGCCACCAAAGTCATCTGCGGCGTCCCGCAAGGATCATCCCTCAGCCCCACCCTCTTCAACATCTACATGAGACCTCTTGCTGCCATCGCACGCCAACACAACCTCAACATCATCTCCTATGCCGACGACACCCAGCTGATCCTCTCCCTCACCAGAGACCCCGGCACCACCAGAACCAGCCTCCACGAAGGGATGAAAGACGTCGCCGAGTGGATGAAGAACAGCCGCTTGAAACTGAACTCAGACAAGACGGAAGTCCTCATCCTTGGACCATCACCCTCCGCATGGGATGACTCCTGGTGGCCCCCAGCCCTGGGCACCGCCCCCAAGCCGACAGACCACGCACGCAACCTGGGCTTCATCCTGGACTCCTCCCTCTCGATGACTAGACAAGTCAACGCCGTCTCCTCTTCATGCTTTCACACCCTCCGCATGCTCCGCAAGATCTTCCGATGGATCCCGATCGAAACCAGGAAGAAGGTCACCCAGGCCCTCGTCACCAGCCGGCTGGACTACGGAAACACCCTCTACGCCGGAACCACAGCCAAGCTACAGAAAAGACTACAACAAATCCAAAACGCCTCCGCCCGACTCATCCTGGACATCCCTCGACTCAGCCACATCTCCAGCCACCTGAGGAACCTGCACTGGCTCCCTGTCAACAAGAGAATCACGTTCAGACTCCTCACACACGCACACAAGTCTCTCCACAACCTGGGCCCCAAGTACCTCAACGACCGACTGACCTTCCACACGCCCGCCCGCCAGCTACGATCCGCTAACCTCGCCCTCGCCGCCATACCACGCATCCGAAGAGCCAACGCCAGAGGCAGATCCTTCTCCTACCTGGCGGCCAAGACATGGGACTCCCTCCCCATCCACCTTCGGCGGACCCAGGACCACCTTGCCTTCAGGAGACAACTCAAGACCTGGCTGTTCGAGCAGTAGCGGCCCCCCTCCCCAAGCGCCTTGAGACCCTTCCGGGTGAGTAGCGCGCTATACAAGTGCTCTGATTGATTGATTGATTGGTTACTGTTTGCAGCTGGAGCATCTGTTTAAGAAAATTATTTTATTCCAGTGGCCATGTTCTTTTTTGTACCTGGACTACAATGTTGATGAATAATAAAGTGCATATTTATACACCATTTGTGCCGAATTTGCATAAGTTGTTTTATGCTAATTCTGTGCAAACCTAACCCCAAATGTATACTTTGGTGCTAGACCTGTCTAACGCCAAAGTTTTGAAGATGGAGTAATTTAACAAGTTTGAACAATGTAGTTTGGGGTCTCGGGGGAGTTTGCAAATTCTGATATGCGAGGTCGATTGGACTTCTAATTTTATGTCCATTTGGCTATTGATATTTTTTTCTTTTAGATATTTTTTTTAATTTTTGCTTTATATGGATAACTTAGCCTTAATAATACTTTTATGGATACTCAGTGGTTTTGGTCACCACGTTATCGGCCCCATTTTCGAGATGGGTGCCACGATTTGGGGCGAAGATGTCTGTATTCGCAGTAGTAGTTACTCAGTGAGCGTGTCATTTGCCCTTTGAATTGTGGGCAATTAGATGGCCGGGACCATTTAAATTCTGGTCCTTCCACCATCTCGGGTTTTTGTTTTCCTTCTGGGTCTAAATGTACGGTATAGATCAGTGTTTGGTCAACTGGAGCATGGGACAAGGTAATGGAATATTAATTGGGCTAGTGGCAATATATGACTTTGAAGAATACGGTTTGATGCAACTTTAGCATATTAATTGTACGCTTTCTTAATAATCTCAGCCACCACATAAGATTGTCAATTAAGTTAATGGCTTCCATTTTGAGTGCTAGTATACTGAATTGATGTGACTTTGGCTCTTGAACTTCGAAATGTTATCCCAAGTGGGTTGTTATGTGAGCTTAACAATATTGCATTTTGTTATATCTTTACGGTACCTCGGAGGAAGTGGTTTTCGTAGTATTTTTAGTTTAAGGAAACTGACATATGGTGCTTATGACATATTAAGTCCGTCCTTCTCTCTTCTGATGTTGTAGAAAGTTAATATTTGATACAGGATGAATTTGCGATATATATTATGAGTTCCTTATTTTTAATTAGGTCATAACATTGAGCGTTTTTAACGCTCTGTTTTGTAAAAAAAAGAATACTTTGTGGATACAATTCACTTATTGGGACTGAACTCTATTTTATGTTTTATCTTATACACTGATATAAATGATGTATGTGTATGCTCTATGATATCCCTTTGTAATTAAATTTCTTATTATTGCGTTTTGTATCAAATATTGTTTGTCTATTATATTAATTGGTTTCTATTATTTATATATCATGTTTCATGTCATATGGTTGGGGAGAATTAATATAATGTCTATGGGTATTCTATACATGATTATATTTTTGATATTGAAATTGGTGTGAGGCAAAGTAACACTTTTTATGATTATTTGTGTGTCCTTTGTATTTCCTGTTTGGATTTTCTAATAATTTTTGTCTCATCATTTTTCATATATGTTGTATTTTCAATAGTGATTGGGTATATTTTGTATATGTTTGTTTGTTTTTTATATATATTTTGGTGTCTTAGTATATGTATTGATGAACGTTCTGTATGAGTTTTATATTTATTATATTACATCCCTGAAGAAGTCCTGTTGTATGGATGAAACGCGTTGGCTGTTTCTGTTATGAATATGGCTCTTGCTGTTATGAACATGTGTCCCTTTTGAGAAAAAAAGAAAGAAGAATAAAAGGAAGATTTAAATGGACTGATATTATCAATTGGATATTTCAATTCTATTTTACTGTGGGTGGTGCACCGTTGGTCAATTATCTTTATAGTTCTTCTTGTTTTGCACCTTGGCAGCAGATGTCACAAGTGCATACGTCTAGAATTAGAAGATGACTATTGGTATTTTTGGATATATGTTTGGTAATAGGAGGTAGGTGCATGAAAGTATAGCCGGCTGCTGTGCTTGTTTTATAATATCTCAAAGTATTTTTTTTCTTGTAGGAAAATACCTTGTGTCAATGGGATGCAAGGTAGCCATTGCTGGGCAAAAAATGATGATATTGCCTTAGCGCCATATCTATCCGCCATGCTAAAATCAAGCACGGGGGGAAGGAGGAATAAATAATGGCGCTAAGCTTGCTTAGGGCCATTATTTAACGCCTGGGTCAGGGCAGGCATTAGGGAACCTCTGCACCTATTTGCATGGTCAGAGACCATAGAATGTGCCCACAGGTTCCCTTCCCTAGACCCAGGGACACCCCCACCTACACTAGATTGACGCCAGACGATGGGGGAACCCCATCCTCTGGCGAGTAAGGTAAGTACAGATAAGTATATATATATATATATATATATATATATATATATATATATAATTTTCGAAGAACGGTGCAACATATTTTAGCACCAAAAGGCTGCAAAATATCCAAGAGATCGTGGAAGGTAGATAATGAACACAATTCAAAAATAGTTAATGTAAAAAATCGTCAGATCCATTTATTCGAAAAATTCATGCAGGCAAACCAAAATAGACTTCCAAAAAATCGCTCCAAAAATACATGTAATAATAATCAAATTGGTGCCCAAAAAGAACAACAAACACACGCTGTCCCGGCCAAATGTAGATGCGTTTCAGCAAAAGCCTTCAACTGGACATATATATATATATATATATATATATATATTTTGTTTTTAAGAAGAGCCCTAGGGGGGCCTAACTTGGGTCCCTCTACATGGCCATTGTGGTGTTGGGCATGACTCCTGTCTTTACCAAGACAGGAGTCATGTCCATGGGGGTTGTGCATCAAAGGGTGATGCTAGTCTGCCCATACTAGCATCATCCTTTGATGTACAACCTCCTGTTCCCTCTACGACTTCCCCACCCAGCTAGCTTCCTTTATTATGACACTAGCACGCCTTACTACCGGCTACCCTCATACCATCATTATGACGCTAGGCCGGCTGGAGTCTTGGGCTGGCTCTAGCCGGCGGTATACTTTTTTAAGCAACACTGCACCTCAGTTTTGCTTGAAAACGTATAAATCAAGGCTTAACAACGAAACACACTGCATAATATAAAGCAATCATGAATATATACTGTGTGCTATAAGTAGGTGGTGCATCGTCACAGACTATCCCCTTTAGGAAAATCATGGTACTTACTTATGGACCACTTTATGCACTGTCCTGAGGTCCCTCCTTCACCACACATTGTAATAACTACATTTTTGAAAAAAATTATACATTTGCTTTGCAGTAAGAAAAGGAATATTCTTATCATATTCAACTGCGGGTTAAGGTAGAGTTGATTGGGATGGGTAGGTGGTGTACACACTTTACTGATCAATCAATTCCTCATCATCATTATCACACTAGTAGTGTGACTCACTGTGGTTGGCAAATGTTGAAAGGGAAAAATTAGAACAGAAGTAAATCCATTATGGAAACCTTAATGAATTATATTTATCACTTGGCTTTAAAAATGTGGCACAACCAAAGATTGATTTTCCCAAATTATTCTGAAGTCTGGGACAAAACTTAAGAAAGACTAACAAAGTGAAGTACTAGGAAGTGACTGACCCAGTGGGCACTGGAAGGAAAGGGAAACACACCTTTTTCTAGTATTGCTATGCATTGAAAAGTGGTTGACACATTAACTTAACTTAAGCTGACAGATGCACATTGCACAGTCAACATTGCAGTGCCGATTCTGCTGAATTGAACCATGCAGCTGTTAGGTCATCATGGGTGGCACTGGTGAAAGACCATGGCAAAGGGGGGAGGTGGTGGTTAATGAATACTGGGGTACTTATTACCTGCCTTGCTTGAAAAATACTGTGGGTCAAGGGAATATTCTGAAATATCACCCAAACCTTTGCATCAAACCTTTGATAAAAAATATTTTAAGCAAGTAAAGTTGGTGAGCAGAATCCCCTATCTAGAAGAGCTCCCTTATTTCTTCATTCCAAGCATTTATCTTTTCATCATTACTGCAAATGTCTTTTTCTAGTACTCTTATTATTCTTCACCCTTCGCTTTGATACACACCATTTCAGCTAAGCTTTACATTCTTTCCTCCAATGCTTTGCCATTTTCCAAATTCAAAACATGGCTCTCTCCTAACGTTTTGCCAACATACATTTAGACAACAACCCCCCATTAATCCTTTCACCCATTCACCCATCCAAGAGAACTAACCCACACAAAGAGTTCGTTCACCCATCCAGGCATGGAATCCTTTCACTTTTACGCTTTCACCCACCTGGCCTGACATCGTTCACCAATATACCCTTTCATCTATCCTTCACCAACACGTTCATCCTATCATCCTGCTCATCACCCACCTATATAATTATTTTGATGCACCCTTTCATCCACACACACATCCTTTCTCTCATATTTTACCCATTCATTCTACTTCTGTCCTTTTTTCAGTTTTCCAAAACACAGAGTTCAAGTTCTTTTTCTAAGTCTTAGTCTGTTGAGTTGCAGATAGAATAGCCCAATACTTACTTAACTCTTGCTGCATCTGCAAAAGCAGGGTTTTGATGAGTTAGTGAACAACACAAGTACACCCTCGTAGTGACTATATTCGAATTGTCAATAAGGAAGCAATAGGACTTTCCACTGCCTGTCACTGCCACCGCAAAGACTCCCCCATATCTGCTCCTGCAGCCGCATCGGTGCAGGCGCTGCTGGCCCCGGCAGTGGTGGTTGGTGCGGCTAGAATAAAATAATTACACAATTCAGATGCCAAATACGCCTCCCCCTATTGTTTTTTTTCTAATAGCAAAATACAACTGAAAATACATTAATATATTTCATGTACAAATTCTCTTCTATCATAATATCAAGTGGGCATTTTGTGGGTTGGGAATTTGTGAAAAGTAGGAGTATGCGTGGAGCTCCACTCCACTGCCAGAGCCAACAGAGTTTTTGGAACTCTGTGTTGGAAAATGGGTTATTGGCAAGGGCAGGTAAGTACCTACACTTAGCAATAGGCCATCAACCTCCAGTTAGGTCAAGTTAGGTCTCAATAAATTAAACCCAGCTCAACCCTTGGTAGCTTGGCAAAAAGCATCAAGGCTTAACTTAGGAGACAGAGTGTAAAGCATTCAAATATCACAAAACAGTAATTAAATAAAACACAGGAAACAGTTTAAAAATCCGAAACCAATTTATAGAAATTGATTATATTTTTATCTTTAAATGACACAAAAACAAATAAAATCGGATAAGGGAAACCGGAATTTTTAAAGAATTTTTGTTTTTTAGCGCCTAGAAACAAAAAGCGCCAATCGGGTCATCTGGTTGCACCTCGACCGGGGCAAAGTCAAAGTTTCAGGCTGACTGCGATGGAGCCCTGCTCGGCTACAGGCCGCGGGAGGCCACGATTAAAAGTTTACCTTCACACTTACTCTCTTTTCTGAAGATTATCTTCAGAGGGACGAACCTGCCAGTCCAATCGGACCTCCTGGAGCCCTTCTCCAGATTTTTACCTTCGGACTTAGTCATTTTTTCGAGGTGAAAACCCTTCGACCGGGGTAAACCTCGATCTTGATCCGACATCCCTGGAGCCCTCCTCGGATATGGAGGTCCCAGTCAACTTTTTACCTTTGGACTTAGGGTTTCATTCTGACTCCCACTGGCGGCGGTGACCGCACACCCGGCGGGAGCCGCCGAATGACCGCACTGCGGCGGTCATTCTGAGTTTCCCGCTGGGCTGGCGGGCGACCGCCAGAAGGCCACCTGCCCGCCCAGCGGGAAACCCCCTTCCACGAGGATGCCGGCTCCGAATGGAACCGGCGGAGTGGAAGGGGTGCGACGGGTGCAGTTGCACCCGTCGCGATTTTCAGTGTCTGCCACGCAGACACTGAAAATCTATGTGGGGCCCTGTTAGGGGGCCCCACGACACCCGTTCCCGCCAGCCAGAACCAGGCTGTTTGCAGCGCCGCCGTGGAGGATTCCCTGGGGCAGCGGGAAACCGGCGGAAAACCGGCGGGACACCGCCGGTTTCCTGTTTCTGACTGCGGCTGTACCGCCAGGGTCAGAATGACCCCCTTAGTCTCTTTTTTGGAGATTTTCTTTACCGGGACAAACCTGCAAATCAGGCCGGGTCGCAGTTGAGGCAAGCTGGCTAGAGTTGCTGTGGCGGGTCGGTCCCTCTATGGAGCTTTTTTTCAAAAGTTTTCCAAACTTCTCCAAACTTCTGGGGCTTCTCCCAGATATTCCTTTAAGGTTCTTTTGGGGTCCACAGCTCACCCCAAGGGTCCAGAAGCTCTGAGATGATCCTTGGGGGTGCGGACTACAACTCCCTGAAAGCACCTGGCGCAAACTCATTTTTGGCCACTGGGCAGTGGTCAGCTGGTTGATTTCTTCAGGGGTTGGTGCAGGGGACTCTGGTTAGCAATTTTTCACCTTTAGCAAACAGGGAGTCCCTCCTTGAACCAGTTGAAGCCAGGCAAAGTCCTTCTTGTGGTGAAGCCCAAGTGTGTAGCTGGTGCAGTCCTTCTGATTGCAGGTTCCAGGTGCAGGCCAGGATGTGGGGGTGTTGCTGGGTTGCTCCAAATGTCCTTCTCTGCCTCTGAAGACCACTTTGACAGCCCTCCCCCTCCCACAGGCACATCTCTTTGTCTGAAGCCCAGCCACTTCACACCTCATCAAGCAGCCTGGCCAATCAGGGCACGGCAGCAAAAACAATGCAGGGCTGAAATTGGCAACTTTTCAGGTAGAGTTTAAAACTCTTTACCTGAACAAGTTATATTAAATCCAACAACTGGAAGTTGTGGGATTTATTATAACAATTAATTTGATACCAAACTCTTGGTATCAATTACTTAAGGGGACTTAACAAATTAAAATAATGTCTCCCCATTCTAGCCTATAAAGGCCATTCACTACAATGAGGGAAAAACACATTTGGCTGTTTCTACCTCACCAGGGCTTATAAAACTACTTTTTATAAGGTCCCTGCTTATAGTTACATGGCACCCAGCCCCAGTGGCACACAGGGCACACCTTAGGGGTGACTTATATGTAAAAATAAGGTAGTTTAAGACTTTGGAACTACTTTTAATTCCAAAGTCGAATTTGCATATAACTTTAATTTAAAAGCAGCCAGCAAAGCAGGCCTGCCTTTGAAATTACACTGGGGACCTAAGCAGTGCACCTATGGCTGCACTACCTATGATGGGGTCCCTAAACCTACATGCCCTACCATATAATAGGGACTTATAGGTAGGTTGACTTAGCCAATTATAATTAGCCTAATTGGCATATTGATTTTACAGAGAGCACAGGCCCTGGGACTGGTTAGCAGTACCCAGGGCACCATCAGAGTCAGGAAAACACCAGCAAAAAGTGGAAAATTGGAGCAAAGATTTAGGGGGCTTCTGCAATCGGCCCTGTTTTCTCACACTCTGCACTCTGCTCTGGCACTCCCAGAGGCTGTACAGAGAACCAGGCCTGTCGCCCGCTGCCAAGGCAGAGGGGAGGTGGCGCATCACATAGAACACCAAGGCAGCCACCTCCACCTCAGAAACTAAGGTGCGGGCTGCACCCCTTGATGTTGCTGCCTTCCACAAGGAAGGTGTCTGGCAGGTAGGGGCCTGGGGATTCCCTGCTGTGCCATGGCAGTGGGGACTCGTGGGGGGAGAGATAAGGAAGGAAGGATTAGAAAAAGGAAGGGAAAAAAGTAGTGAAAAAAATAAAAAGTTAAAAAGTCGCAAAAAATACAAACAAATTAGGAGAAAAGTTAAAATATAAAAAGAGAAAGAGAAAAGGTAATAAATTAAAAAGAAACTAGGCGAAAAAAGGTTTTAAATGTGGGGGATGGGAGAGATATAAAGAAGATAAAGTTAAGCCCCAGCATCATAACAAGGAAAAGAAACAAGATGACCGCACAAATGTGAACCGCGTGGTGCTTTTTCCGTGTGAATTCCAAGGGGAGATACAACTTTGCCTTGCCAGGGACATTAAACGTCACGCAAACAGGCGCGACAAACTCTTCCCAGGCCTACTCAAAGCTCCTGAGAGACTGTGTCTTCGTACTGCAACAGTGATTCGCTACGCAAGATCTGCAGTTTTCCTTACAGCAAAGACAGCCCTTGGTGACCACCAATGTAAAGTAACAACTGTCATAAAAGCTTGACCGGATCTTTGCACTACAGTGATGCCCGTCTGCGATGCCGTCTCTCCTCTTCATGCTAAAGTGATTATTATCAGCGTTGCTCTTTCTGCTCCTTGCAGACACTCCATTATAGTCGGCATTGAACTTGTGACTTCCCTCAGTCTAGCACGACCTGAAGACCTCTAGTGACATTTTGTATTTTTAGGTGCCACACTTACCTAAAACTTGGAAATTGCATGTAACTGGTTCCAATGATTGGATTTTTGCTGTTCTGGTTATTATTAATTTATTTTTTCTTGTAATGGGTTTGGAAGCAGCTTCCCAGTCTGTTGCGGCCTCCAAATTTGACAATGTGGTTTCCGGTTCCGGAGCAGCAGTGGTAGCGGCAGTTGCAGGGTGCCCCGCCGTAGCTCACCGCTCGCCACCAATACCAGCAGCAGTACGGGCAGCAGGTTTTCGCACGCAGTAGCCCGGCGTGCACACAACAACTGCCTCCCCCCCTCTGTGGACCCCCGCGGAAGCGGCCCGATCGTGGGTGCGGCTTGCGGGGGGCATTGGGGTATCAGGGGCTTTGGGGCATTGGGCACAATTTTTGGTGGCACAAATCACGGAGGCGAGGAGGCAAAGGAAACGCTCCTCAGGGAAGCCAGGCCAGGTCTGGCCTTAGAGCATCACCTATCGGCCTTCCACAGGTGCAGCCATGAAGAAACCCCCAGCACCTCCAGCACCAGCAAGTAGCACCAGCACCAGCTCCTGCAAGTGAGCAGGTGAGCAAGTGAGCAACAGAGGACTAAGGGGTAAGGGTCCAAAGGGGGGCAGGAAGGGCAACAAGGTGAGGGAAGCTAGTCCAGGTTCTGGTGCTGCCCGGTCCCGCTGCCAGCCCGTAGAGCACCCCTCACTTCCATCTACCCTGGTAGGCTCACCAGGCAATCCGTGGCCTCACCACTCCCCTCCCACCACCCTCTCCTGCCCCTGCTCCACCCTTCACCCTTGCATCCTGCCCAGGGCTTCCATAGGCAGGAGCAGGAAAGGACCACCAAGGACTGGTAATTCCGGGCTCTGCGCAGGCCATCAAAAGGTCCAAGTACCCCTGATGGGCATTTCCACTGCACCCTCAGACGTTAATGTTTCTTCTTGGAAGACAGCACACTTAGCTGCCTCAAAACAATAAAAGGCACAACAAGGCACAACAAGGCCTATCCCCCCCAGTTCGACAGTCTGCCCAAATCACCCCGCTCTAAGGCAGCAAAAATCTACCGACCATCGCCAACTAGCAAGTGCTAGTATGGAACCCATGGAGAATCATCTTCCGCTACAGTCTATTAATAAGACCGTGAACCCTGAGCTTCCCACAACCCGGACCCTTTCAAAAAGAGAACGAAAGCGGACAAGGAAGGGAAGGAAATCCGCACAACTACATCATCCAATTGCCATAAAAAGCACTGATACTAGCCTAAAGGAATCACCTAAAGACCAGGCAACGTCAAATGGAGGGTATAATAGAGACATAATAGAGACATTACTGCCCACATAAGTACAAGCTCAAATACAGCAGTAGATGTGATAACAATCCCCGGCTCAGCAGACAACACCCAGTCAACAATGTACGCCCTGAGGTCACCAGCATCAATTGGCTCAACAACAAACTTAAGACCAAGCCCCACAAGGAGCCACCAGAGTATAAAATCAAAAGCCAACACGCCTGCGCTGCACCCCCAACTAACATGGACCAAAGTGGGCAGCAAGGGACACAAGCCTGTTACTGGTCAGTGGGAAGATGGTTTTAAGGAGCAAAACCTGCATATAGAGCAACACCAGCCACTTATATAAGACACGAATGCCCAGGAGTTCACTCGCCAGCTATTTTGGATTCCAGAATACACCTCCAGGTCCCCCACAGATATTCTCAATCGCTCTTCTATTCTAAGAATCATAAAAGCCCTACCGGATCTTCAGTCTGTAGCCTTGCAGCAATAAAATTCATCCAAGCAAGAGGCAACCAACACACGGACCCAACGCTCACCATCTTCTATTCACCAGATATCCCAAAGCGGATCATGAAAAGAAAGGACCTATTGAAAGCCTGGGGCATTGAGGTGACCATCTACAAAGAAGAGCGCTATCCAACTCCTTTGCTAGCCTCACAATCCCTGGGAAATCCCAAAGCTACATGGTCAGTTTTGAAAGGAGTACATCAGGCCAGCAGGCCCATTGAAGAAAAGTCCAGTGAGAAATGTCCACCTAAGCAACCGCTGACAGTTCAAATATGGAGAGAAGAAGGGAGGGAAAGAGTGGTTTTGGGTCAACAAATGTATCCGGAAAGGGAATGGGCAGGGATGAATTTACCACCAAGACTGATGGGCAACAATTGAATAGGTAAGGATCAACCCGCACACAGCATATTATCCATTTGCTCTTGGAACGTCGGTGGCCTACGGGCAAAACTGGAGGATCCTGCAGTAATCAATTTTTTCTGTACCTTCGACATTTTACTCTTACAAGAATCCTGGGCAATGGAATCAATACCGATAATCGGATTCTTGGAATATCTTAGCTCAGCAACAAAAACAAATAGGCCCGGAAGGTCCCTTTTGGTAAAAATCTCTGACCATAAGAAGGAAGACCAACCCTTTCAATTACTCCGGCTGGACGATTGGGGGAAAACTACACAGGAACCATTGATTCTGGTTAACATATACATCAATCCAAAAAATAAAAAATTGGAAGCAAACAAATTGCTAATGCAACTGTTAAGGATAAAAAGCACAGTAAAATCGGCATTCTGGCTAATATCGGGCGACTTCAATCTTGGCTTATTCCACAACCCCAATTGAGGACCATATACAAACAGTGGCAAGAATGCCCAGCCAAACCCTCCCAAACAAATGCAGGAAAGATAAAATAGGGGGGAGTTTTATACGCACCTGTGAATCAGTAGGCCTCTTCGTGCTAAACGGACGGAAGTGCCCTGATATTCCACCAGCATGAACAAGATTCTCTGGGAAATCGGTCTCCTATCTAGATTACACCCTGGTGTCCCCTGCTCTATATAAGTTAGTAAACACCTTTACCATCATGGACCGCACGGAAAGTGATAATAAGCCACAGGTATTCAGTATCTGTGCATCACCACAAAATCCGGAGAAAGCAGTAGCCCTAACAGGGGCATTGGGCACCGAAAACCTAAAGCGACTCAAATGGTCCTCTGACACCATTGAAAGCCAGACGAAGGAGGCCCTCAAATTCAGGGGCATAAGATTGGTTGAGAATCCAACATCCCTGATCCTTTGAAATTTACGGCATCAGAACTGTTAAAAATCATTGGAAAGTCACAAACGGACTGCGCCTCGGCCCTAATGGCTTACCCCAAGCATTATTCAAACAAGAAACAGAAAGGTGGGCCAATTTCCTGGCTGCAATGTTCAACGATGTGCTCACAACAGGCAACGTCCCGGAATCTTGGAAAGGCTCAAAAATTCACCCCATGTATAAGGGTGGGAGCTCGCTCTCCCCAAGTAACTACAGACTAATCAGCCTTTTAGACGTTGACCTCAAGTACTTTTCCTGCTGTGTGCTAAATCACCTAGAAGCCTGGATCACAGATAACGACATTTTACCCTTTAACCAAACCGGCTTCACTAAGCACCAAAGAACATTAACAAACCTTCTGGGGCTAGGTCAGATCATAAATAGAGCAAAAGCAAAAGGGACTCCAACCTATTTATGTTTTGTGGACTTTAAAGCTGCTTTTGACTGTGTCTCCCGTGGCAAACTGTGGGCTAAATTACTACTGTTGGGGCTGCCACATTCTATTTTAAACGCCATCAAAATGATATACTCTGATACTTGGGTGAGGGTGAAATTGGGGGAAGGCTCTCACCTATCCAGGGCAGTCAAAACAACAGTGGGTGTGAAGCAAGGCTGTGTATTGGCCCCAACACTGTTCAACCTCTACATAGCAGATCTCCCCACCAAGTTAAATGGTCATTCCTCTCACTCCCTCACTGGGCGGTCAACAAATATCCAATCTGCTATATGCAGACGACCTACTACTAATCAGCAATTCCAGAATAGGCGTGCAGAAATTGTTAAAGGCATTAGAAGAATACTCAGGATCTAATGATTTAGAAATCAATCATAAAAAGTCTAAAATGATTATCTTAAACTGCAGGCCAAGCAGCCAATGTAAATGGCATATGAATGGGAAAACCCTAGAGGAAGTAACATCATATAGATACCTAGGATTTGTGGTGGACGCCAGAGGTAATTACTCGCCACAAAAAGAAGCAATAAAAAGCAAGACGCAGGCCCTCACTTACGCCTTTTGTAAGCTAGAAAATTCAACCTGCGGTCTGGCTCTGAACTCAATAACAGCTGTAATGAGAGCGAAACCACTTCCTATGGGACCGAAATAATGAGCGGGATGGAAGTAGGGCTACTGGATAAGCTTCTGATAAAGACATATAAGCGTGTTTTTTGGCTCCCTGGGCGGGCCTCGCCTGCCCAGGTCAGACTGGAATTCATGCTGGTCAAACAGTCATTAGCCCGACCCGCGGCATACATTAAATGCTGCTACAAACTGAGCCATGCATTAAAAGGGTCCTTAGGCTATCTAGTTTGGCAGGAAATTATCCTATAAAGAGGGAGCTGCAACTACATAAGGCATCTAGAAAAAAGTAAGAGTCTTTTGAACTTAGATGAGGTATGGGATCGGTCTCTATCCATCCCCGGGTTCAATAAAGTCGTGAAAAAAGCAAGCAAACTACAGAGCTGGCTAGAAGATAGGGACTTACTGGCCAAAAGGGAGCATAGTTGGTTGATCATTAACTCCTACAAAATGTTTAAAGAATCACTACTTATGGCTGGCTCCTAATCACGGAAAATAAAGCATTCCTTTCTCACACTTAGGCTGGGTGAAGTCCCAACGCTAGACCTCTTGCCAAAATGGAAA
The DNA here is from genome assembly GCF_031143425.1 of Pleurodeles waltl. Lineage (NCBI taxonomy): Eukaryota > Metazoa > Chordata > Amphibia > Caudata > Salamandridae > Pleurodeles > Pleurodeles waltl. The sequence continues at coordinate 578,668,517 of NC_090437.1, forward strand.
AAGGAGCGGCAAGTAAGCCCACAGGAGTGCCGTCTCTGTCATCTACCAGAAGAAAACTTGGTGCAAGTGGTCTGCATTTGTCCAGCATTGGCGGTTGAAAGGAGACTCTTGCTGAATAAAGAACTGAACAGTTTAAGAATTAGATCCTGCTGACAAGCACTAATTGCAGCTTTTAACCCTCGAAACACAACATTGAACATTAGGCTGGTTCAATTTTTGGAAATGTTATCTCTCAAAATCACAGCCTCTCGAAATAACCAGGCCATAGGGAGGGTAGAAACGATAGCAAAATCCTTATAGCCCACTCAGAATATATAAAAGAAGGGAAGGCTTCAAGGTAGTTGATCCGGGTTGCTGAGCAGGTTGGTAATACAGTCTGGTACTAACAATTAGACTTAAGTAGGGGCAAACATAATCAACAGAAGATCTCTTCCCACTTTGTTCAAATTTTTTACAAAATTCTCATTGGTCTATGTTCTATTCTCTTCTACATTTCTATGTGGAAGGAAATTTTCATGTATAATTTCATTTAAACACAGGACCTTTTAAGCTGTATTTGCCTTATCTATACTAAGTTTGTTTTGTTGCCCTATTAATATTAATGTCATATAGCATTAGTAAGTCCTTTTAAAAAAAAAAAAAAAAAAGATTATGTGGAAGGAAATGTTATATATATTTTTTTTTCATTAAGATCTGTAATTGCCTTATTGCACTAATATTGCTCTGTTAAACTTTTATGTGGAAGGAAAAGTTTTATGGTTTTAATTAACTAATAAACTTGTGTGTTATTCACCTGTAAGGGTTTGGATTTTTCTTGTGTTGTGTTTTCTCTTTATTGCTGTTCAATGCTGCATAATTGCATTGCACATTGCCTTTAAGTTATGCTTGACTGTTTTTGTGCCAAGCTCCAGAGGGTTAAGCACAGGTTAAGTTAGTGGGCCAGATGTATCAAGCTCCCAGTTGCATTTCTTAAACAGTGAATTTTAAGAAATCGCTATTTGAGAAATGCAAAATGGGATATGAAAATTGCAATACGATAATAACGATTTTTTACAAATCGCAATCGTTATTAGCGAATCGCAATTAGGGAATGGGACTCCATTCATCCCTATGAACCTGTAGGCACATAGGTATGAATGGTTTTGCATTCCGGAATTTGCGAATTCCTGTTAGGAATTCACAAATTAGATAATGAAATCCCAGGGTGCTGGAGGCCTAAGGCCCCATTTGATGCACCCCCAAAAAATATTTGTGACCGTGTAAAGCGCACACATGCCGTAGGGGTATGTGTGCGTTACATGTCATTTTAACAAATGCATTTTTAATGCATTTTTCAAAATTGCACATGCTTACCACCAAACTTCTATTCGTGGTAATTGCATTTCGTAAATGCCAAATTCGCATTTACGAAATGCATGATGCATGTGCACTGGTAATCGCAAATAGATATTCCATATTTGCAATTACCTATTTAGGGAATCACAATTTGTGATTCCCTAAATGGAGTCACAATTTCAGAGAATTGCTATTTTAGTGATTCCTTGAAATTGGAATGCAAAAAGCTTTGACGCATCTGGCCCCATGTCTATTGTGGTTCACACTGATGGGTATTTGTATTGTCACTAAAGAAGGGTCTTCACTTTCCTCAACCAAAAACCCAATTTCGTACAATGACATACTAGATATTTTTAAAGACAATTTCATGTGTGTGCCAATTAAGGTAGGCCACTTTATGTGACTTTGACCCAGAGGATATTAGCGTATTACAGTATGGGGAATGGCGAATTTTACACAGAAGACAGGGGAAGTTCCAACCGATGCAAACCTACAATCCTATTTACGGTGTACTTTGAGTCTGTGCTGTCTCCATTTTCATAAAATACATACATGAAGCATGTCTTGAACCTGTATAATACTAATACCTAGATAAGGCACAGCTGTTTCTCTCCTTTTCACATTACTAGCTGACAATCTTAAAATCTGTGACTAAGGTGCAGGTATGGCTGTGCCTGAATTGTTGACATTTGGTGCTAGGCCTTCCCCCAGTGTTAAGCTCTACCTTTGGCTACTTGGGATAGTTTGCGCTTAGGCCTGCATTAGTTTTTGTGCACATAAGCTATCCACACCAAATTAGAGTCCTTCTTTCAAAATCCTGGGGATTCTAAAGTTACCCATGGTTTGTGTCTTTTTCTGTGGGGGACTGATAAAAGTGGCAAAAAATAGCACAATTTTGAGTTTTTGAGAAAAGTATACGGAAAGTGCTCCAGATAAAAGTGTCTTTTTTTTCCATAACAATGACATCCACAAATGGTTTGTTGTTCTATAGTCACCATTTTCCAGCTTTCAGGACAATGCAGAGCTGAATAAAAAAACTTTGTACAACAGTTTTAGCATTTTTCCAAGAAGTAGCCTATTTCCCTATTTTTGTGCTCTCAACCTACTCACAGTTTGTGGTGGAAACCAGTGTGAAACCCATGGGTGATTTAGAAAAGCTATTAATTTCTGAAAAGCTAGACACAATTCCAAATTTAGCGAGGGGTCATTTGTGTAGATCCCTCAATGTTTTCCCAAAGAAAATAACTGTTGAAAAAAATAAATATCGAAAATACATAAACAGGCATCTATGACAATATTGTCAACTGTAACTTTTTGTCACAATGACAGATTGACAAAAACAATATACCATTATGTCCACTAGACCATTCTGGTTGTGAGCATATATAGCTTTTAGATTCTCCAAACAACTGAGCTGCATCCTATAGTTGATTTTCATTGAGTATCAAGTATAGATAATATCTTATAGTAAAATAGGCAGTAATAAATGGGTATCGGGGAAACTTATGTTTCTAAAATGGGCACAAGATACAGAGTTTAGGAGCAGTGGTTATTTCTACATCTCTGAATTTGTGGGTACCTGTACATGCAAATGATTTGGAGGGTATTTTTCAAAATGTCATCTTTCTTATACACAGATTCACATTTGAAAGGCACAAATGCAGTGAAATCCAATTGGTATAACATTTTTTCTACTATTCTATGCTCCCACAAGTTTCCCCCAAAAAATGGTTCCTCACTTGTGTGAGTAGACCTAAGGGTTCATTATGACCGTGGCAGTCCTGCACCACGACGCGGGCGGTGTCGGGCGACCGCCGACAGCGTGGCGGTACAGGACCGACAAATTTTGACATTGGTACTGAACTGGCTGCATTTTAGCCAGTTCACCTCCTGTACCGCCAGGGTGGTAGGACCGCCTGACCGAAAGTAGACCACCTTCGACCCAGCGGTCCACCTAACACTGCCCGCGGTATTATGTGCATCCTTACCGCACGGGATTCTGTGACGGCAGCCCCGCCACGGAATTCCTGGCAGTAACAATGCTGGCAACAAGAATGCTCATTGCAGGATTCCCCAACCCCCCTCCATGCAGAACCCTCCCACCACCCAACGCAATCTGAAGCCCCCCACCCCTCAAGGCGTGACACCCCCCACCCCGTTCCCCATTTCAACATCCCCATCCCCATTCCAAGACCCCCACCCTCGATCCCCATTCCAACACCACCCACACCAATCCCCATTCCAACACCCCCACAACCCCCGCATACACGCATTCACCCATGCATGCATACACACACACACAACACCCTCCACCCCCCTCCATTCACACAAGCACACCCCCCTTCAGGCACACAACACTCAACACCCCCCTCCCCTGTCGGTTGATCACCTTATCTGGTGATCACAGTTGTCGTCCAGGTGGGGACAGGGTCCATGGCACTTGCTCTGCCCCCGGAACCCAACCAACACAACATTGCCACACCTACTACTAAGTTGCAACCTCCACTGCACCGCCAACCACCAGTATGGCTGCTGGCGGCTCTCCACCCAAATTATGGTGGAGAGCCGCCAGCAGTCATAATATAGCAGTCAAATGACCGCCTTCACTGGCCATCTTGTCGCTGGCGGGACTTTGGTGGTCTACTTTGTGGACCGCCAAAGTCAAAGTGAGGGACTTAGGGGATCATTCTGACCCTGGCGGTCGGTGATAAAGCGGCGGCCAACCCGCCAACAGGCAGGCGGTCCAAAAAAAGGAATTCTGACCCTGGCGGGAACCGCCAACACAGCCCGCCACTTTAACACTCCGACCGCCACGGCGGGACAGACAAACAACGCGGCTGTCACCGTCAACATTTAGGTGGCAGACAATGTACCGCCCACCCTATCACAACTCACCAATCCGCCACCTTTTCCGGGGCGGGAGCCCCTCCAATAAAAACACGGCGGAAACAGACTACGAACGGGAAAACGCTCACCTATACACACTCCACGAGGAAGGAGGACAGCATGGAACCCGAATTAAACATCCTACCAGCTATTGTCTACCTGCTCATCTACCAGGAGTACGAACGCCGACGCAGACGACAACTGTGAGTACTGCACCTACGACCCAGGTGAGGGGGGAGGAGGAAAGCTTACGCGCACACACATGCGCCATACACCCACCCCCCCACCACAAATACCTACACCCCAATGCTGAGCAACAAGTCAGAGTGACACCCCCCAAACCCACTGGAATAATGCAAAGACACAATTAAAATGATCTATAAAATATATGTAGAAATAGCTCCATTAAAGGTATGTGAAATATGCCATATAAAAGATACAAAAATAAGGAATGAATAGAGTCAACAATATATACATAGGCAATAAGTCCTGCACATACCCTCAAAGTTCCATAGTCCGTGGGCCAATGTTCACAAACACATGGGCAAAGCCCACACAGGAGACCAGATACCATTGGAGAGAACACTGCTGGGGCATCAGATGATAAAACTACAGGCACCTCAGGGGGAAGGGAAGGGGGGGCACCTCAGCCACATGAGTCCTTGACGCCAGATTCACGAGGGGCCTCCATGCCCACTGTCCCATCCTGGGGAGTGCAAAGCCACAGTCTCACAAGTCTCTACAGTGGGTGGCTTGCCCACTGTTCCATCCTGGGGAGTGCAAAGTCACAGTCTCACAAGTCTCTACAGTGGGTGGCTTGCCCACTGTTCCATCCTGGGGAGTGCAAAGCCACAGTCTCTCGAGTCTCTTCAGTGGGTGACTTGCCCACTGTTCCATCCTGGGGAGTGCAAAGCCACAGTCTCTCGAGTCTCTACAGTGGGTGGGTTGGCCACTGTTCCATCCTGGGAAGTGCAAAGCCACAGTCCATCAGATAGATTACCGACTCCACTGTTAATGGAGGAGGCATGGTGCCCAGAGTGCTTCCTGAAGCCCTGGTCGACACAGAACCGGCACTGTCAATGGGCCAGCGGTGCTTGAGATGAAGGCCCCAGCGGAGCGGTGCAGAGACGGCGGGACCCAGCGGAGCGGTGCAGGAGATGAAGGCCCCAGCGGAGCTGTGTAGAGACGGCAGGACCCAGCGGAGCGGTGCTTGAGATGAAGGGCCCAGCAGAGCGGTGCTTAAGATGAAGGGCCCAGCGGAGCGGTGCTTCACAGGAAGGGCCCAGAGGAGCCGTGCAGAGACGGCGGGACCCAGCGGAGCGGTGCTTGAGATGAAGGCCCCAGCGGAGCAGTGCAGAGACGACGGGACCCAGCGGAGCGGTGCTTGAGATGAAGGGCCTAGCAGAGCGTTGCTTGAGATGAAGGGCCCAGCGGAGCGGTGCAGAGACGGCGGGACCCAGCGGAGCGGTGCAGAGATGGCGGGACCCAGCGGAGCGGTGATTGAGATGAAGTGCCCAGCGGAGCGGTGCTTGAGTACAAGGGCCCAGCGGAGCGGTGCTTGAGATGAAGGGCCCAGCGGAGCGGTGCAGAGACGGCGGGACCCAGCGGAGAGGTGCATAGACGGCGGGACCCAGCGGAGCGGTGCTTGAGATGAAGGCCCCAGCGGAGCGGTGCTTGAGATGAAGGGCCCAGCGGAGCGGTGCTTGAGATGAAGGGCCCAGCAGAGCGGTGCTTGAGATGAAGGGCCCAGCGGAGCGGTGCAGAGACGGCGGGACCCAGCGGAGCGGTGCAGAGACGGCGGGACCCAGCGGAGCGGTGCTTGAGATGAAGGGCCCAGCGGAGCGGTGCTTGAGATGAAGGGCCCAGCGGAGCGGTGCTTCACAGGAAGGGCCCAGAGGAGCCGTGCAGAGACGACGGGACCCAGCGGAGCGGTGCTTGAGATGAAGGGCCTAGCGGAGCGTTGCTTGAGATGAAGGGCCCAGCGGAGCGGTGCAGAGACGGCGGGACCCAGCGGAGCGGTGCAGAGACGGCGGGACCCAGCGGAGCGGTGATTGAGATGAAGTGCCCAGCGGAGCGGTGCTTGAGTACAAGGGCCCAGCGGAGCGGTGCTTGAGATGAAGGGCCCAGCGGAGCGGTGCAGAGACGGCGGGACCCAGCGGAGCGGTGCAGAGACGGCGGGACCCAGCGGAGCGGTGCTTGAGATGAAGGGCCCAGCGGAGCGGTGCTTGAGATGAAGGGCCCAGCGGAGCGGTGCTTGAGATGAAGTGCCCAGCGGAGCGGTGCTTGAGTACAAGGGCCCAGCGGAGCGGTGCTTGAGATGAAGGGCCCAGCGGAGCGGTGCAGAGACGGCGGGACCCAGCGGAGCGGTGCAGAGACGGCGGGACCCAGCGGAGCGGTGCTTGAGATGAAGGGCCCAGCGGAGCGGTGCTTGAGATGAAGGGCCCAGCGGAGCGGTGCTTGAGATGAAGGGCCCAGCGGAGCGGTGCAGAGACGGCGGGACCCAGCGGAGCGGTGCAGAGACGGCGGGACCCAGCGGAGCGGTGCTTGAGATGAAGGGCCCAGCGGAGCGGTTCTTGTCCCGGCGGGCCCCTGTTCAGCGGTGCTCCTCCCGGCGGGCCCCTGTTCAGCGGTTCTTGTCCCGGCGGGCCCCTGTTCAGCGGTGCTCCTCCCGGCGGGCCACTGTTCAGCGGATGTTGTCCCGGCGGGGCCCTGTTCAGCGGTTCATGTCCCGGCGGGCCCCTGTTCAGCGGTGCTCCTCCCGGTGGGTCCCTGTTCAGCGGTGCTCCTCCCGGCGGGGCCCTGTTCAGCAGTTCTTGTCCCGGCGGGTCCCTGTTCAGCGGTGCTCCTCCCGGCGGGCCCCTGTTCAGCGGTGCTCCTCCCGGCGGGTCCCTGTTCAGCGGTGCTCCTCCCGGCGGGGCCCTGTTCAGCGGATGTTGTCCCGGCGGGGCCCTGTTCAGTGGTTCTTGTCCCGGCGGGCCCCTGTTCAGCGGTGCTCCTCCCAGCGGGTCCCTGTTCAGCGGTGCTCCTTCCGGCAGGCCCCTGTCCAGCGGATGTTGTCCCGGCGGGGCCCTGTTCAGCGGTTCTTGTCCCGGCGGGCCCCTGTTCAGCGGTGCTCCTCCGGGCGGCTCCCTGTTCAGCGGTGCTCCTCCCGGCGGGGCCCTGTTCAGCGGTGCTTGTCCTGTGTGTCTAGGGAGCCAGACCTGGGCAAGACTTCCCGCTCATTCACCATCCGAACTTGCGGTCGCGGCGCCCTCCTGTGATGGAGTCCTGGGCCCGTGGGTGTCGTCCGTCACACCCGGAATGGGGCTGGTGGGGCACTCCTGGGCAGCTCGCCTCCTGCCTGACTTCTCCGCCCTGCTGCCCTTGCCCTCCTTCGCTGAAGCTCTGTGGCCCTTGCCTCCCTTGGATGATGTGGCAGGTGACGGGGCAAGGCTACTGTCCTTGGTGGCAGCCGTCTCACTCTTGTCGCGCCGGGCCTTTTTCTTTTTTGTCCTCTTCCCAGGGGGTGGGCTGGCTGTCCCCTTGCTGCTGGCCGATGTTCCTGCCCTAGGATCTGGTGGACTCCAATAGCCCTGCACTTTGGTCACAGTAGATGCAGGGCTGGTGGTGGCTGAGGTGCTTTTTTTACTCTTACCAGATGGAGGGGGTGGGTCAGTGATTGGAACGAGCTCAAGGTTGGAAAGGAAAAGGACTTGGGAAGGACAGGGACGGGTAGGTGTAGTGGGTTTGGGAGTGGAGGAAGAGGATGTGGTTGTAGGAGAGTCAAGTGTGCTGTCTTTGTGTGCAGGTGCCTGTGACGGAGGCTGTCGTGAGGTGGATGGCTGTTGGGTGGGTGGCTGCCTGCGTTTGTGTGCTTTGGAAGAAGGGGTGACAGACACACTGGGAGAGGACACAGGGGACGTGTAAATGGCAGTGGGGGTGGTGACTGCACGTGTGCGGACTGTAATGGAGGGTGTGCTGGTGATGGAAGTACTGGCTGATGGTGGTGTGCATGCAGGTGTGAGTGGAGACGTCACAGGGAGGGAGGAGGGAGATGAGGAGGTAGGGGACACAGAGGTGGTAGTGACTGTTGGCATGTCTGCATCTGGATGTTGCTTGGGTGAATGCTTGTGTGATCTGTGGTGCTTATGTCTGGATGAGCTGCCCTTGGGTGTTGAGGTGTGTGCAGGCTGGTCTGATGGTGTGGATGGGATAGGCAGAGGAACAGGAGACTGGGACTGGGTGGAGGGAGTCAGAAGAGGGAGGCTGGAGACAGGGACTGTGAGAAAACAGGGCTGATTGCAGAGGCCCCATAACCTTTTTGCCCCCATTTTCCTCTTTTTGCTGGTGTTTTCCTGACTTTGATGGTGCCCTGGGTACTGCTAACCAGTCCCAGGGCCTGTGCTCTGTGTAAAATGGATATGCAAATTAGGCTAATTAGAATTGGCTAAGTTAACCTACCTATAAGTCCCTAGTATATGGTAGGGCATGTAGGTTTAGGGACCACAGCATAGGTGGTGCACACCTAGGTGCACTGCTGAGGTATCCAGTGTCATTTTAAAGGCAGGCCTGCTTTGCTGGCTGCTTTTAAATTAAAGTTATATGCCCTGGTGAGGTAAAAACAGCCAAATTCGTTTTTCCCTCATTGAAGTAAATGGCCTTCATAGGCTAGAATGGGCAGACTTTATTTTAAATTTTAAAGTCTCCTTAAATGTTACATACCAAGAATTTGGTATCAAATTGATTGTTGTAATAAATCCCACAACTTCCAGTTGTTGGATTTAATATAACTAGTTCAGGTAAAAAGTTTAGACTTTACCTAAAAAGTTGCCAATTTCAGCTCTGCATTGTTTTTGCTGCTGTGCTCTGATTGGCCAGCCTGCAGCAGCTTCTGCCAGGCTGCCTTGATGAGGTGTGAAGTGGCCAGGCTTCACACAAAGGAATGTGCTTGGGGGAGAGAATCTCCCCTCAGCAGATGGTGAGGCAGGAAGGGGGAGGGCTGCCAAACTGGTCTTCAAAGGCAGAGAAGGACATTTGCAGCACCCAGCAACACCCCCACATCCTGCAACCCCAGACAATTAGGTGTCCCCTTGATTAGATTAGGAGAGGGCAGGAGAGGGGTGTGTTTATGATTTTTAGCCACACCAGTGGGTGGGCTCAGCCAGATGTAACCTCCAAAAATCTGATTCATCCATGTTGGATTTTTAGAGACTGTTGCCTTCTGGGATGGATTTTTGCCACACTTCCCAGGAAGTGGTCATCACAGGGGGACGACCCTGTCCCTGATTGGAGAACCAGGGCACCCCTGCTTTTCACGCAGGAGCAAGGATAAAACTGGCAGACCTGCACCCACACCTCAGATCCCCTCCAGAATTCAACAAGAAAGGAACTAAAGAAGAAGATGGACTGCCCTGCTGGACCCCTGGCCTGCACCTGGAACCTGCACTCAGAAGGACTGCACCAGCTGCACACTTGGGCTTCACCATAAGAAGGACTTTGCCTGGCTTCAACTGGTTCAAGGAGGGACTCCCTGGTTGCTACAGGTGAAAAATTGCTAAACCAGAGTCCCCTGCACCAACTCCTGAAGAAAGCGACCAGCTGACCACTGTCCAGTGGCCAAAAAGGAGTTTGCGCCAGGTGCATTCTGGGAGTTGACGTCCGCACCCCCCAAGGACCATCACAGAACTTCTGAACCCTTGGGGTGAGCTGTGGACCCCAAAAGAACCTTAAAAGAACATCTGGGTGAAGCCCCAGAAGTTTGGAAAAGATTTGAGAATTTTTGGAAAAAAGCTCCAGAGAGGGACCGACCCGCCGCGGAAATTCTAGCCGGCTTGCCTCAACCGTGACCCGGCCTGACTTCGTGGTTCGTCCCGGTAAAGAAAAACATCCAAAAAAGAGACTAAGTCCGAACGTAAAAAGTTGACCGGGACCTCCCAGCCATCGTATCCGAGAAGGGCTCCATGGACGTCGGATCAAGATCCAGGTTTACCCCGGTCGAAGGATTTTCATCTCGAAAAAACGACTAAGTCCGAAGGTAAAAGTCTCCACCGAGGAAACCCACATCGCGTATCCGGACAAAGGCTCCAGGAGGTCGGATTCAACTGGCAGGTTCGTCCCGGTGAAGAAAAACTTCAAAATAAAGACTAGGGGCCATATTTATACTCCGTTTGCGCCGAAATTGCGTCGTTTTTTTTGACGCAATTTCGACGCAAAACTAACGCCAACTAACGCCATATTTATACTATGGCGTTAGAGGCGAATAGCGCCAAAGTTCCCGGAATGTGCGTCATTTTTTAGCGTGAACCCCTTCCTTGCGTTAATGATATGCAAGGGAGGCGTTCCCGTCTAAAAAATGACTCCCAGGCCTTTACGTGGTATTTATACTCCCGGGCAAAAGAGACGCCCGGGAGTTGGCGTGGCTAAAAACGGCGCATTTGCGCCACTTTTTAACGCCTGCTCAGGGCAGGCGTTAAGGGGCCTGTGGGCTCAAAATGAGCCCACAGGTGCCCTCCCATGCCCCCAGGGACCCCCCCTGCCACCCTTGCCCACCCCAGGAGGACCCCCAAGGATGGAGGGACCCACCCCAGGGACATTCAGGTAAGTTCAGGTAAGTATAATTTTTTATTTTTTATATTTTTTTTTGGTGGCATAGGGGGGCCTTATTTGTGCCCCCCTACATGCCACTATGCCCAATGACCATGCCCAGGGGATAGAAGTCCCCTGGGCATGGCCATTGGGCAAGGGGGCATGACTCCTATCTTTACAATGATAGGAGTCATGTTGATGGGGGATGGGCGTCGTTAAAAAATGGCGCAAGTCGGGTTAAGACGATTTTTTCGACGTAACCTGACTTGCCCCATTTTAAGACGCCCATGCGCCATTTTCCCCATACGCCGGCGCTGTCTGGTCTACGTGTTTTTTTCCCACGCAAACCAGGCAGCGCCGGTCTGATTGCGCCGTCTAACGCCATTCCATAAATACGGCGCCCGCTTGGCGCTTCAGAATGGCGTTAGACGGCGCAAAACTTTTTGACGCTAAACTGCGTTAGCGCAGTTTAGCGTCAAAAAGTATAAATATGGGCCTAAGTCAGAAGGTAACTTTTTAACCGAGGCCTCCCGCGACCTGTAGCCGAGCAGGGCTCCATCGCGGTCGGCCTGAAAGTTTGACTTTGCCCCGGTCGAGGTGCAACCAGATGACCCGATTGGCGCTTTTTGTTTCTAAGCGCTAGAAAAGTAATAATTCTTTAAAAATTCATATCTCCGGTTCCCCTGAACCGATTTTAATTGTTTTTGTGTCATTTTAAAGATAAAAATATAAACTATTTTTATAAATTGGTTTTGGATTTTTAAACTGTTTCCTGTGTTTTATTTAATTACTGTTTTGTGATATTTGAATGCTTTACACTTTGTCTCCTAAGTTAAGCCTTGACGCTCGTTGCCAAGCTACCAAGGGTTGAGCTGGGATTAATTTACTGAGACCTAACTGTACCTATGTGGAGGTTAGTGGCTTGTTGCTCGGTGTAGGTACCTACCTGCCCTACCAATAACCCATTTTCCAACAGGGACAATGGCTGCCATCAGTGCTGAGGCCAGAGCATTGAACGATCGCTGATGGGCAGCCTGACCCGAATGAATGCCCTCCAGGTATGCATTGCTCCGATGCACCTCCCTTTCTACACCCTGGATGGCATTCAAAAGGGTAGACTGCCCAACAATGAGTGTCCTGAGGAGGTCAATGAACTCCTCACTGAGGGCAGCAGGGGTAACTGGGGCAGAGCCTGAGGTGCCTGGGGCGAAGGAGATGCCCGCCTTCCTGGGCGAGCGGGCACGGAGCGAAGGCTGAGGGGCTGCTGGGAGGGCGGGGCTGGTGCGCTGGGTGCTCCCTTCCGAGGATGTGTCGGTGTCGCTGACGTCTCCACGGGTCCCCGTTGTGGAGCTCCCCTCGCCCTCCGTCTCACTGGTGTACTCGGAGTCTGTTGTATGGCCCTCCGGGGCCATGTGAGATGCAGCTCCCTCGTGCGCCGATGCCACTTCTCCTCTGCCTGATGATGCTAATGCACACATGAACAGGAAGACAAAGAAAATGGGGGGGGGAGAAATGAAGACAGGTTGAGTGCATGCATTGGCAACACCGTTGTCGGAGAGGACAGACACAGAAGCCCCCTGAACTATGCCGCGCAATCGGGGTACACTACTCAGTTATTGTGACTAGGCCTACAGGTTTCTGGACGACAAATGCACACATGGGTGAGGCCGGACCATGGATAGCTGTACTTGGCACCCGACAGAGGTGGGGGCGGGGGGACAGGGCCGTGTCTAACGGATGGGCCTAGCCTACAGAATGCGCCCTGGCCTGGAGATAGCCACAGCCCTCCTCCCCCACCCAGACACCTTCACTGCGCGCAAAGATAGCAGAATGTGCTGATGCTCACCCCCTTGTGTCTGCTGTGATGTCCTCACGCGCCCATCCAAATCGGGGTAGGCCACCGCCAGGATCCGGGACATCAGGGGGGTCAATTGGCGGCTGGCACCCCTCCTACGTTGTGAGGCCATCCCCAGCAGAGACTCGGCGGTCTTTCTGGTCCCGCGGCGGACGTCCTCCCACCTCTTTCGGCAGTGGGTGCCCCGTCTGTTGTGGACCTCCAGGGCCCGGACGTCCTTGGCGATGGCACGCCAAATGTCGATCTTCTGATGGGCGCTGACCTATGTGACATGTACAGGGTGGTAAAGGATATTGCATCAGTTTTCTGCCTGGTCAATGTGAGTGGCCCCCCCCTCCCCAACCTTGCCATGTGGCACATGCTCTCATCTTTCGTGCGTTGCACTCCTCATTCGCTCCCCTCCCCACCATCTTACATACACCCCACTCAACACAGGCATAGCCCATTCTACGTGCACCGTGTGTACTAACCTGTTGATCTGGAGGACCGTAGAGTAGCGCATACTGGGGGAGGACCCCATCAACAAGTTTCTCCAATTCTTCGGAAGTGAAGGCAGGGGCCCTTTCCCCAGTCAAAGCAGCCATTGTATCTCCCAGACCGAGGTCACAGCAGCACTTGCAGTATAGGTCCTCTCCTGTGGATGATCAGGTCTTGAGTGATTAAGCTGATAGAAAATGGCGGTCACGCCCGTGGCGGTGCGTAACGCGGCGGTGCGTGCCGCGACCCCTGGCGCACATCGTTATTGGCTCCTGAGACCCATAGGGTTCAATGTTAACCAAGGCTGCTTTGCGCCGCGGTCTTCGACCGCCTAACGCCACGGTGTGCCACGCCAGCGCAGTGACCTCACATCCCACTGTCACACTTCACAGGTCAGGCAGCCGCCATTTCAAGGGCCCACATGGCATGATTTCTACTGCGTCACACAGGCCTAGGCCTTGCATTGCCACTCATACAAGCCTTTCAATGCATAGCGATTCGTGTACTGTGCAAGCTGTGTGTACGAACCTGTGGGTTGCTTGACTGTGTGCTCCATGTTGTCCTCCCTAGGCACCGTCCGCTGGGACTTGCGAGGAGAAGGATGAATCCTCCCGTGTACCGACCGCTGGTGGACCTGTCGACAATGGAAGAACGACATATCATACTTACATACCGGCTTGACAGAGCAACTATACATGAACTGTGTGCCCAGCTGGAGCCAGACCTGATGTCCGCCATCCGCCAACCCACAGGGATTCCCCCTCTGTTGCAGGTTCTGTCAGTACTCCATTTTTTGGCAAGTGGGTCTTTTCAGACAACATTGGCCATATCATCTGGGATGTCACAGCCTATGTTTTCTAAGGTTTTGTCCAGAGTGTTGTCTGCCCTGATGAAATACATGCGGAGCTACATTATTTTCCCTGAGGTGGGCGAATTGGCTTCAGTGAAGGGTGATTTCTATGCCCTTGGACACATCCCCAACATCATTGGTGCCATTGATGGGACCCATGTGGCTTTGGTTCCCCCCAAAGAAAGTGAGCAGGTGTACAGAAACAGAAAAAGTTATCATTCGATGAATGTCCAGGTGGTCTGTTTGGCTGACCAGTACATCTCCCATGTAAATGCCAAGTTCCCTGGGTCAGTGCATGACGCGTATGTCATGCGAAATAGCAGCATCCCTTATGTGAGGGAACAGCTACAGAGACACCGTGTGTGGCTAATTGGTGACTCTGGTTACCCCAACCTGTCGTGGCTACTGACCCCAGTGAGGGATCCCCGGACCAGGGCAGAGGAACGGTACAATGAGGCCCATGGACGCACTAGGAGGATCATAGAAAGGACCTTCGGGGTCCTGAAGGCCAGGTTTAGGTGCCTGCATATGACAGGGGGATCCCTAATGTACTCACCAAAGAAGGTGTGCCATATCATCGTGGCCTGCTGTATGCTTCACAATCTTGCTTTGCGATGCCAGGTGCCTTTTCTGCAGGAGGATGGTCCAGATGGTGGTGTTGTAGCAGCTGTGGAGCCTGTGGAGAGTGAAGAGGAGGAAGACGACGGGGATGACACGGACAACAGGGATATAGTCATACAACAATATTTTCAGTAGCACACAGGTAAGAATCAGCCACGCCATTTTACATTTACTTAAGGCCTCATGGGTCTCCACTGTCTGTGTTTCCCCCCAGTTCCTGTGAACTGATTTGTGACTTTCCCTTCCCTTTGCAGAGCTGTATGACCCACTGCCTGACTTCAGCTTTGTTTGCCCATGGACTAAAGCTTATTGAAATTGGTATGTTGTCATCACAAAGTAACTGGACATTATTGCACCGTTATGTGTAATACATTTGTAAAGAATACAAGCAGACTCCTGTTATTTTAAGTGCAATAAGTGATTTATTTTAAGTGCTACATATAGGTTCATGATTGTGAAATGGTGATGGGTGGGGGTGGAGTAATGTCCATGGCAGAGTCCAGTTCTCAGTCGCACAGGTGCATTGTCCATATGCCTGGGGAAGGATGGAGCAGTGGCAGTTCAAGTTTGGACAGGGTGACAATGTGGGACAGTGGGATGACATCAGGGGGTATCTTTGGCTGGCGGGGGTCTTGCAATCCTACTCTGTCTTCTTGTGAGATCTCAGGTTCCGCTTGCGGGGTGGTTCTTCTTCTGCAGGAGGTGGGGTTCTGGTGGCCTGCCGTTGTGTGGGGGCCTCCTGTCCACTAGCGCCGGCGGAGGTGGTAGGCTGTTCCTGGCTTGGGCTAGTGACAGGGGCCCTTTGGGGTGCCACATGGTCCCACAATGTGGTGACGATCTGGGTAAGGGCCACGACGATGGTCCCCATTGCGGAACCGATGTTCCTCAGTTCCTCCCTGAACCCCATGTACCGTTCCTCCTGCAGTTCCTGGATCTCCTGGAACCGGGCCAGTACCGTCTCCATCGTCTCCTGGGAGTGGTGGTATGCTCCCATGATGGAGGAGAGGGCCTCTTGGAGAGTTGGTTTCCCGGGCCTGCCCCCCCCCCTGTCGCACAGCAGCCCTCCCAGTTCCCCTGTGTCCCTGGGCCTCTGTCCCCTGAACGGTGTGCCCAATACCACTGCCCCCAGGTCCCTGTTGTTGTTGGGGTGGTGGGTCAACCTTGGTGCCCTGTAGTGGTGGACACACCGCTGATTGACATGTCCTGGAGACAGAGGCATGGGCCCGCTGGGTGGGAGCTGTGGTGGTGTTTCCAGAGGGGGTTGGGTCTGGTGTAGCCTGTGCCTGTCTGTGGGGAACCGACTGTCCAGAGATCCCCGATGGGCCGGGCTGGTCATCTGGCTCCAGGGAGACAGAGCTGCTGTATCGCTGGGGGCCTCTTCTGGGGGTGGGATGGACATTCTGGACCCTCTGTGGCGGTGTGGTGGCGTTCGGGTCCTGCAGGGGTATAAAGGTATGGTTATTGCTTCTGTGTGTGGCATTTCGTGTGATGGGTGGGTGTTCGTGTACCCAAGTGCAGGCATTTCCTTGTGGGGGCTTTTGTGAGGGTGGCTTGTGGGGGTGATGTGTGTGTGCAGTGGGCATGCTTTGGTGATGGGTGTCCATGCTTTGTGTTCGCATGCAGGGCATGGTGTTGGGATGGGTGGGTTGTGATGGTGAGCCATTTGCAAGGAGTTGGTGTGATGGGGGTGAGGGTGGGGTTATGATTTGGCATGCAGGTCGGGTGGGGGTCGGAAGCAGTAGTGAAGATTTGACTTACCAGAGTCCATTCCTCCAGATACTCCTGCGAGGCCCTCAGGATGCAGGATGTGCAAGACTTCCTCCTCCCATGCGGTAAATTCGGGGGGAGTAGGTGGGGGTCCGCCGCCAGTCTTCTGCACCGCAATGTTGTGCCTTGATACCATGGAACGCACCTTCCCCCATAGGTCGTTCCATCTCTTCCTGATGTCCTCCCGATTGCGTGGATGCTGTCCCACCGCGTTAACCCTGTCCACTATTCTTTGCCATAGCTCCATCTTCCTGGCAATTGTGGTGTGCTGCACCTGTGCCCCGAAGAGCTGGGGCTCTACACCGACTATTTCCTCCACCATGACCCTGAGTTCAGCGTCACTGAACCTGGGGTGTCTTTGGGGTGCCATGGGGTGGTGTGGTTGAGGTGTGGGGTGGCGTTTGTGGTGATGAGTGTGGTGCGTGTGGTGGTGTGTGGTGTTTGGTGCGTGGATTCTGTGTGGGTGATGGTGTTGTGGGATTGTCTAATCTGTGCTCTCTCTAGCCTTCGGTAATGATTTCGGGTCATAGGGGCTTGTGGGTGATGTGGGTGTGTGTTTTATATTGTGCTGGGTGTGTGGGAGTGGTGTTAGTATGTGTATCAGGTGTGTGTATTTCAAACTGACCAATGTGGCTGAGTTTTCTATGTGTGTGTGTATTTTGACCGTGGCGGTGTGTACCGCCAATGGAATACCGTGTTTTAAAGACCGCCGCGTGGATTTGTGGGTCGGAATGGTATGGGCGTATTTCTGTTGGCGTGACGGTGGAGGTTTGGTCATCGCCATTTTTTCGCTGACCTTTGGTGTGGTGGACTTTTGTGGATGTCGGGTTTTTGGCGGTTTGCCAGTTGCAGGTCAGAATGACCGTGGCGGTTTACCGCGGCCGCAGCGGTGTTATGGCGGTCTTCTGGCCGGCGGTAAGCGCCTTTTACCGCCGAGGTCAGAATGACCCCCTTAGTGTCTGCAACAGGAAATGGCCCAAAATGCCACATGGACTCAGCACATGTTTCCCCTGAAAACTGACCCTCTTTTTCTGATGTGGCTAGCTCTAGATTTTGGACCTGACCTCAGTTGGCAACTAAAGAAACCCAGTCAACCTGTACATTTTTTTAAACCAGACACCTAGGGAAATCCAAGATGGCCTGACATGCGTGGATCCCATCAGAGTTTTTTTACCTACAGTGCCCTGCAAACCTCAAAATGTATCTGAAATCACACATTTTCATTACTTTTCTATGCTGAGATATCTGGAATCCGTAGGAATTTCTTCTGCCTAGCATTGCCCCACTTGTGCAAATAATCACGCTGCCCTGCTTTTGTGGCTGGGCCTACTGATGCGACAGGAACAGATCAAACCAAGGTGGCCCTTGCCTAGAGACTCCTTTTGACCCCGTTGGATCAGTTACCATCACTGGCACTAGGCCCAGCCACACAAGTCAGGCAGAGTTTTTATCGGCACAAAGGGGCATTACATGGCTGATATTTGGGTGTTACAGCACTAGCACTCATGTTTTTGATAAAATGTTTGAGCAAATATTATAGCCAGACTGGACTTTGCATTAAAAAAAAAGAAAAAAACTTGAAGTAAGCATACATTTAAAGAAATGTTTTATTTCTTCTAATATTTCACACATTGCATGTATGATGCACCGTACAGCACACATTGGATGTGTGGGATGTTGTAAATGTGATCTTTACAAAAGATTTGGTATTGGAAGGGAATAATTCCAGTGCAAAACCTTTGCTAGGCATTACATACATATTACTCTGTACTATGGTGCAAAGGTATGTGTGTGGTTCTAGGAAGTATATTTGTGCACCAGCACCTTAGAAGAAAGGCCCTCACTGTTTTCACTCCCCTGTGCAATGCTATACCACAACTTTGCTTGCAGTGCTAAGTTGCATTAAACTTTAATAAACATATCTCATTGTTTCACAGCTATTTTCAAGTCATCCTTCCTAAAGTATTCATCACCCATGGTAAAATTTTTAGACCACCAGAACTATCAATCTTTGTCCTCACCCCTCCAGGGCTCATATATTTCCTAGTGCTTCAAAATGTATTTAGTATGCAGTAAGCAGTTTAAAAGCAAACAAGGAGACTCTACGGCTCTTTTGGATGGAACGTCTGGGGGTAAGGGGGGTCTGCTGACATCAGAAACCTGGCACAAGGGTACCAGCAATGAAACAGAGCCTCAGATAAGGGATGCCATCACTGACACAGTACCACCAACACTGCCACCAGAACACTGACACAGGGGTGCCACAATCACACAGAGATACTAATATAAGGAAACAGTCACCGGGATACAATTATAAGGCTCGGGGGGGTCACAGGCAGACACCAGAAAAATGGGCACAGATACCAACTATGACACAGGGTGGTCCATGGGAAGGGGGGCACTAACACTGTCCCTGGATTACTGCTACAGGAGCAACAAAATTCATGCTGGGACATTGACATGGATACAGTGACAAATGAAGACTGGGTTTAGGGCACTAACAAATGACCCATTGCCAATAGCATTGTCATTAGTATAATGACCCTGGCAAATCAACTCTCACACTGAAACACTGGCTCAGGGGACAGTGAAATATGAGTACCAATACGGGCATCAGGCTAGATCACTTATGTTGAAACATTAGCATGGTGGGTCATTGGAACATTGGCAAAGATACACTAGGACACAGGTATATTGACACTGTGACATAATACAAGCACAGTAATAGGACATAGGGACATTCCTACAGGGGCATTGGTATAAAGGCCTTGACATGGAAATATTAATAGTGGGTTACTACCACTGGGAAATAGGACATAGATATTGAAACAGTGAAACTGGAACATTGACATGGGCCACAAAAATGAACACTGAGACACTGATACTGGAGCAACAACACTGAGAAGAGAACATTGGCACAGGGGAATCGATAATCACACTGAAACAGATACAAGATCACCAACATTTACATGGGGATACTCACTTGGAAACAGTGACACTCAAACTCTGACACAGAATACAAGCATGGACATTGGGGCAATGGCATGGGAAAGTGGCTTTAGGAGATTGAGAAGGGACACTAGGATACTGACACTAAAACAATGACACTTGAACAGAAGATAAGAACAGTAAAATGGCACAATGACACTAACAACAGGGCAAGGCTGGTCTATCTTTTTATGTGCAGAGTTCTCCGTCCTGTAAACTTAGTAATAATTTGGAGATTGTGAATACCCAAAAAAAGTAAACATACCCAAAAGCGTAAGTTTACCTTTGTGGATTAGCCCAGATTTGTGAATACTGAAAGTAGTAATCTTACTCCAAAGTGTAAACTTACATGAAAGTGTAAGTTGCCTTTGTGAATCAGGTGCAGAGTAACGATCTGGATCGAATTGTATCATTGCCTTATCACATTATCAGTAGGCATGGACCCAAGCAGTCCTTAGTTTATAACAATAGTGCAAATGCTGAAGGAGTTTCTTAGAAGGCCATCACATCATTTCTGAATTCCATGTCTGTTAAACACCAAGGCTGCCTAATTTCTGTTCCACATTGTGCCTCTATCCTCCACCACCCTACCCTTCCTATCTCTTTGTCTTACTCTTGTAGGTTTTTTTTTTATCTCTGCTGTCCCAGTTTGTCACATTTCGGCATTTGGTCACCATCCCTCTCTTTTTCTGGGTCAAAGTGTGATGATGAAAATTAAATCTAGGTCACCAAAAATTATTGCCCTGATTGCCATTTCCAACTACTTGCACAATGACGCACTGGACCAAGGCTCTGAAACAAGGTTTTGTAGCTGTCTGGCTAGTACAGGCTCCTTTTGACTACTGGAACTCAACACATTGCTGAAATACCTCCCTGAGCTGTGTTCATGTTGCCAAAACAAAATATCTCTATCTTGTGTTTCTGTGCTGTAGAGATGTACCACTCAAGTCTCTATCGCAGAAATCAAGTACTGTCAGCTCAATGCTGACTGACACAGGGGCGATATGTTTCTAAGCATCATTTTGCATACTAATAACTGTTCCTTCCTTTAAAACCTTTTCAGTTATTATCCACGGTTATTAAAAAGTGCCTAGAAATGCAGCATTTCTTCCACATAACTCCAAAGGTGCCCTAAACCAGAACAAACAATGCCATGTATCATTGCATTTATATTCCATTCAGTTTTAATCAAATACATTTTCTATAAATGCTTTCAGGACAAGTTTCCTGAACATGTCCCACTGTTCATTTCATACTGAGTTTTAATGTCACACTATACTGCTACTTATCTCAAATAGCTATCACTCCAGAATAATGTAATTGTTTTGCATTTTTTAATATCTCCCTATAATGGTGGTTTTTCAAAGATATTGTGGGAATGGCCACATCCTTGGTCACCTGAGACCCCTTTGATCTCTAGTTATCCTTAGGGGGCAAGTCCTACAAAACAAATGCAGATGGCTACAGACTGTCATCAAGGGGTACTAAGGGATTTTTAAGATTCAGGGACGGGTAATTAAAGGGGTCATAAGAGGAGTTTCGAGCTCAGTTGTGGGTGGCTTAAAGGTTAGCCATTGGTTGGCTGGGTTCAGGGATTATTAGCTTTTAATGGTAGGTATTTTAGGCTTTCTGTTTTATATATATACATATATATATATATATATCTGTGTATGAATCACATATTATGAAGCCTCAAGATAAACAAGAGTATAGAATCTTTTGATGTCAAGAACAAATGGAATGTGCAGGGGAGAACGTTAGAGTACAGACAGTTGAGAAAGAAGAGGAGGCTGCACTATGTTGTGCCTGTCTGCTCTATTATAAGAATAAACATTATCTACAAGCAATGTCGAGTCTGCATACTTAACAAAGTGGCGACAAGGGAGAAACATGCTTTGAGGAGTGTAGGAAAGTTACTGACACTTGGCTGTGGCCTGGGTACTGCTTACGAGTCCCAGGGCCAGTGCTCTGTGTAAAGTGGATATGCAAATTAGGTTAATTATAATTGGCAGTATCAAGCTACCTATAAGTCCCTAGTATAGGGTAGGGCATGTAAGTTTAGGGACCTCAGCGTAGGTAGTACACTCAAAGGTGCACTGCTGAGATGCTCGCTGTCATTCTAAAGGCAGGCCTGCCTTGCTGGCTGCTTTTAAACTAAAGTTATATGAAATTGGACTTTGGAATTAAAAGTACTTCCAAAGTCTTAAACTACCTTATTTTTAGATGTAGGTCACCCGTAAGGTGTGCCCTAAGTGCCCCTAGGGTTGTGTGCCATGTAACTATAAGCAGGAACCTTATAACAATTATTTTATATCACTGACCTGGTCAGTGCACTGCTCTGCCTCCCATGGCTCCACCTTGCAAGTAGAGCCCTTTCCCTGGCTCCTCTGAACTCCTGGCCCCTGTCAGGAGTTCGAGGCCCTCCTCCACCAGCAGGCTTCTGCCTGCGCCTCATCCCTGGTGTCTATTGGGAGATCTCTGCTTTCCTACTAGGCTACCTTCTGCCTCTTTCCTCCTTTTCTCTGCTTTGCTCTCTGTTCTGATTCACTTCTGTCCCTTTGTGCTCCTTTTGCTTTACGCTACATTCGTTTTCTCTCACTCCATTCTCTCTCTCTCACTTTCTCTCTCCACGGTGCTCTCTCTCACACTGCAGTCCCACCACTGCTGTCCCTGTGGTCCCATCCCCTTTTTTGCAGCCCACCACCTTGTTCGTGCCGTTTTTCGTTCCCTCTCCCACCTCACAGCTATCCTCTCACTGTGTGCTGAAGGCGCATCAAAGGCAAGCCTGCTAGCGCCCGTCTGAGCCTGGACCATGCCCAGCACCAGAACCTATGGCTCCCGTCCCCCCACCTCCGCCACGCACGTCTTCACTATTATGGCACCACCCTCGGTACCCTCAACACTGACCACTCTCCTGCCTGCCTTCAAGCCTCCCCGCAGACCACCCGTGGTCCCTTCTCCTGCCGGAACTGCACCTTCACCAGCCTCCATGCCAACGACCCACCCAAAAAGGCAGGACACAACCATCTCAGATCTATGCTCCTCAACACCCGCTCCATCCACAGTAGAGCTATAGAATCTACTCAGCTTAGCCTCCCCAGACATTGCCTTTCTGACCGAGACTGCTTGAAATCCTCATCAGCGCATGACATTGCCATAGCCATCCCGGATGGCTACAAGATCACCCGCAGGGACCGCTCCAACAAACGAGGAGGAGGCATCGCCATCATCCACAAAAACATCCTCAGGATCACGACCAGCACTCACGGCACCCTCAGCACAGCCGAACACCTGCACTTCCAGATCCATACTGACCAAAACACCACCCTCCGAGGGACCCTCATCTACAGGCCCCCCCGGCCCCGACAGCAGGTCAGCGACTCTTTGACCAACATCATCAGCACGCAAGCTCTTGCTTCCACTGACTATACACTGCTCAGGGAGTTAAACTTCCACCTCAAGAACACCAACGACAACAATACCGCCACCCTGTTCGATAACCTCTCCAACCTTGACCTCAAACAGCTCATCACGACACCAACCCACTCGGCAGGACACACACTCGACCCTATTTTCTCCGCCAGCAATTACATCTCCTTCAGCCACACCACTGAACTCCACTGGACAGATCACCGCTGCATCCACTTCTCCTTCAAGAAACCCACAACACACCAACCAACCACAACGGATCCTCCACGACAGCTTCAGCATCCAGACCACCCCGGCAACCACCAATACCACAGATTCTCCTCTTCTCTTCTGGACCCCCGTCAACAACAACAACACCATCGAAATCATGAACACCATCCACTCCAGCTCTCCATCCGACCCCGGCCCTCACCACATGTGCAACAAAGCAAGCTCCATCATCGCATCCCAACTACAGAAGATCATCAACAGCTCCTTCGAGTCTGCCACCTTCCTGGAGAGCTGGAAACACGCTGAGATCAATGCCCTCCTGAAAAAACCCAAGGCAGACCCAAGGACCTCAAGAACTTCCGGCCTATCTCTCTACCCCCCTTCCTGGCAAAAGTCATTGAGAAGGCTGTCAATAGGCAACTAACCCACTTCCTCGAGGAGAACTGTACCCTGGACCCTCCCCAATTGGGAGTCTGCAGCAACCACAGTACCAAAACCGCCCTCATCGCCGTCACCAACAACATCAGAACCATACTGGACACCATCTGCCACCACATCCTACGCTCATGCCTCAGCAATGCAGGAATCCACGACAGGGCCATGGACTGCGGCACTGCCTTGCTCACCGGCAGAACCCAGTGAGTCCGCCTCTCCCATTCCGTTCAGAGGCCACCGAAATCATCTGCGGCATGCCCAAGGGCTCGTCCCTCAGCCCGACCCTCTTCAATGTCTACATGGCCTGCTCGCTAACATCGCCCGATCCCACAACCTCAACATCATCTCATACGCTGACAACACCCAGCTGATCCTCTCCCTCACCAAGGACTCCACCAAGACCAACCTCCACAAAGGAATGAAGGCCATCGCCAAACGGATGAAGAGCAGCTGCCTCAAGCTAAAATCTGACAAGGCATGAATTCCTCAACTTCGGCTCCACCCCCTCTCTAAGGGATGACTCCTGGTGACCTGCGCTCTCGGAGTCGCTCCGACTCCCACCAACCACGCAAGCAATCTAGGATTCATCTTGGACTCCTCATTATCCATGACCCAGCAGGTCAACCCCAAAAGAATGGTCACCCAAGCCCTCGTAAGCAGCAAACTGCACTACGGCAATGCCCTGTATGCAGGAACCACAGCCAAACACCAGAAGAGGCTGCAACGTATCCAGAACGCCTCCTCACACCTCATCCTGGACATCCCCGCCACTTCCACATCACAGACCACCTGAGAAACCTGCACTGGCTCCCAGTCAACAAGAGAATCACCTTCAAACTCCTCCCCCACGCTCACAAAGCACTGCACAACACCAGACCAGAATACCTCAACAGAGCTCTCCTTCTACACCCCAACCCGGCATCTTCGCTCCAACGATCTCGCCCTCGCAACCGTCCCACGCGTGTTCAGAACTACAACCGGCGGTAGATCATTCTCGCACCTCGCTGCCAAAACGTTGAACACTTCCCACCTGCCTGCGTCAGACCAAAGACCTCCTCACCTTCAGGAAACTTCTCAAGACCTGGCTGTTCAAGCAGTAGCAGCACCCACCCTCCCCTCACCCTCAGCGCCTTGAGACTCTCATGGGTGAGTAGTGCACTTTACATATTCCTGATTGATTGATTAATTTATAAGCCCTGGTGAGGTAAAATAGCCAAATTTGTTTTTCCCTCATTGTAGTGAATGGCCTCCTTTTGCTAAAATGTGGAGAACTTATTTTAATTAATAAAGTCCCGATAGGAGCCAGATATCTTGAGTTTGGTATCAAATTAATTGTTTTAATAAATCTCACAACTTGCCACTGTTGGATTTTATATAACTAGTTCAGGTAAAGAGTTTTAAAACGTTACCTGAAAGTTGGCAATTTCAGATATATAGGTGGTCATTCTGACCCTGGCGGTCTTTGACCGCCAGGGCGGAGGACCGCGGGAGCACCGCCGACAGGCCGGCGGTGCTCCAATGGGGATTCCGACCGCGGCGGTAAAGCCGCGGTCGGACCGGCACCACTGGCGGGGTCCCACCAGTGTACCGCGGCCCCATTGAATCCTCCGCGGCGGCGCAGCTTGCTGCACCGCCGCGGGGATTCCGACCCCCCCTACCGCCATCCAGATCCCGGCGGTCGGACCGCCGAGATCCGGATGGCGGTAGGGGGGGTCGCGGGGCCCCTGGGGGCCCCTGCAGTGCCCATGCCACTGGCATGGGCATTGCAGGGGCCCCCGTAAGAGGGCCCCTACATGTATTTCACTGTCTGCTGCGCAGACAGTGAAATACGCGACGGGTGCAACTGCACCCGTCGCACAGCTTCCACTCCGCCGGCTCGATTCCGAGCCGGCTTCATCGTGGAAGCCTCTTTCCCGCTGGGCTGGCTGGCGGTCTGAAGGCGACCGCCCGCCAGCCCAGCGGGAAAGTCAGAATTACCGCCGCGGTCTTTCGACCGCGGAACGGTAACCTGACGGCGGGACTTTGGCGGGCGGCCTCCGCCGCCCGCCAAGGTCAGAATGAGGGCCATAGTGTCCTTCTCTGATTTGCCAGCCTTTGGCAGCCTGGCCGGACTGCCTTGATGAGGAGTGAGGTGGCCTGGGTTGAACACAAAGGATGTGCCAGGGGTTGGAGATCTGCCTCACCAGATAGTGAAACAGGATGGGGAGAGAGAAGCCAGACTGGTCTTCAAAGGAAGGAAGGCCATTTTCAGCAGCTCAGGACGTCCCCCATTTCCTGCAACCTCAGACAATTAGGTGTCTTCTTGATTAGATTAGGAGAGGTAAGAGTGGGGTGTAAGGATTTTTTGCCACACCAGTGGGTGGGCTCAGCCAGACTTACCCTCTAAAATTCACTTTCTGCCATGTTGGATTTTTAAAGAATGTTGCTCCCTGGGATTGATTTTTGCCACACTTCCCAGAAAGTGGTCATCCAGGGGGGTACTGGCCTGCCTGTGATTGAACAGGTACCCCCCTGCTTTTCACACCAGGAGCAAGGATAAATATGGCAGAGCTGCGCCCATACCTCTGATCCCTATTAGGAACAACATCAGAAAAAGAAGTACTGCCCTGCTGGACCCATGACCTCCACCTGCACACTGCACTCTAAACGCCTGCACCAGCAGCACACTTTTGCTTCAGCATAAGACTGACTTTACCTGGCTTCAACTGGTTCAGGAAGGGGCTCCTAACCAGAGTCCCCTGCATCAAAACCTGAAAAAAACTGACAAGCTGACCACTGTCCAGTTGTCATTTTGGAGTTTGAGCCAGGTGCATTCTGGGAGTTGGAGTTCTAGCCCTCAAGGAGAAATTCAGAGGTTCTGGAACCTTGGGGTGAGCCGTGGACTCCTAATGGACCTTCAAATACCTTCTTGAAGAACAGCCAGAAGTTTGGAGATGATTAGAGAACTTTTGGTAAAAGCTCCATAAAGGGATCGGCCCACTGTCGAGAGTCAAGCAGACTTAAGTCAACCACAACCCTGCCTGACTTGCAGGTTTGTCCCGCTGGAAAGCTCCAGAGCCCCAGACATCCAGGACTTTATTGAGGGATCCTGGAAAGGCAATCCAACAATGTTGATTTGAAATCGGCTTCCAGTGGAGGGTTAACCGATGTCAGAGACAAAAATTCACCAGAACAAAAAAAAGAATTTTGTTACATTCACTAGGTCCTCAAAGACTGAAAGAATACAATCAAATCTTAAAAAGAGCTACTGGGGGAGGAGATAGTGGTGCTTTTAATGTTGCATTAGCAAACGTAGGGCCGTATGTACGAAAGCTTTTTCCCATAGACACAGAATGGGTAAAATCCTTTCGTACATCTGGCCCTTAGATAGCTATTTTTACCAACAGTCTGTATTGTTGTTACTAGGTACAAGTTTTTTCAAATGAAGCCATTGATGAGTACGTCAGTGAGCTAAGAAAGTTGTCTTTTGATTGTGCTTGTGGCAGTTTGTTAGAAGACCTACACAGAGACCAGGTAGTGATGCATACCCATAACCCTGCCATTCAAGAAAGATTATGGATGAATGGCGATACAAAATTGGTTAACGTACTTAAAGCAGAAACATCTAGTAGGTGGGCTAATGACTTAAGAATGGATAAGAGGAGTTTGGAAAAGAACGAGTGGCAGTTAACAAAATTAAAGGAAAAACTAAGCAAAAAGATGTGAGGGGTGTTCCAAAGAATGCAAAAGTCTACAAAGAACCTGCTAAATGTTATAGATGTGGTAGTACCGAAAACGTAGCATTTGCTAAGTCAGGCCCAGCGAAGAAGATGAAATGCAGTACATGTGGCATTATGGGGCATTATGCCTAAGTATGTATGTAGGAGAAGAACTAAATCTGTGAAATGTGTGGATATGGATAAGGAAAAGAGTGATTCTAGTAGTGAAGATAGCAGTTCTGAAGACCTTCCAGATTTAAAAACTAAACTCATTTTAAATGTTACGTAAGGGTGTTCAGCTATACAGAACAAACCAGAATTTTGGATGAAGATAGGAGGTGTGAGAATAAAGATTTCCGCAGACTCTGGATCACCACTCACTATTATGAGTGAAGATGAGTGGAAAAATCAGTTTGAGAGAAAGGTAAGTGTTAAGTTGTTTCCACTAGATATTGAACTGGAGGGATATAGGGGACGTTGTACATGTAAAAAAAAAGGACCTTCGGTTCAAGGGAGGAAATATCAGAGAGAGTTACATATTCATCTTGACCCCAATACCAAATAACAAAATTTGGTAATGGATGAGTGTGCAAGAGTAAGTAAAGAAATGTTGGAAAATTTTCCATCTAGATTTGATGGTAAAATCGGCAAATTAAGAGGTGTGAACACAAAATAAGACTTAAACAAGGTGCTGTGCTAAAGATTCACAATGTAAGAAATGTGCCACTCTCCTTAAGAGATGAAGTAGTTAAAGAACTAGAAAAACTACTAAACACTGGAATGATAGAACCTATAGAAGCCTCAAAATGGGTTTCACCCTTGGTGGTAGCACGTAAGACCAATGCAAAATTGAGATTGTGTGTGGACTTACGACTTGTGAAAAATAACATAATTGTAGATCAATTTCCAATTCCATAGGGTAACAAAATGTTCTCATTGTTGAAAGGTGCTGAATGGTTCTCAACAGTTGATTTGTCTGTTGCCCATCACTAGATACCATTGGAGGAGGATAGCAGACAGTATACTGCATTCATTACAGCTCAGGGTTTCTTTCAGTGTAAGAGAATGCTATTTCTCTGAACATTGGCTGCGACCATGTTTCAGCACCTGATGCATTAATTATTTGGGAAAATTAAGGGTACTAAATTCTTTCAAGATGACATCCTTATTAATGGAGAAAACAAAGCAGAACTCAATAAGACATTAGCAGAAGTACTAAAGCTATTGTAATCTAATAGGTTAACTGTGAATACTCTAAATGTACTTTTGTAAAAAATGACATAAGATACCTAGGACATGTGATCAGCAAGGATGGTGTAAGACCAAAACCTTCACTTGTTGATGTGATCCAAAGGGCACCTGCTCTGAACACTATAGAGGAAATTAGATCTTTCATTGAATTAGCTGAATTCCGCTCAAAGTACATTCCCAATTATGTGGCAAGGACATACAGCATTAGGAATTACTGAAAAACAAGAGCAGGTTTGAACAGTCACTCAAATGTGATGCAGAGTTTTCTAGTATTACAAAGTGTATTGCTAATACAGCTTTGTTCAAAAGTTTTGATCCAGAGTCACAATGTATAATAACTACTGGTGCAAGAGTTAGATGCAGTCTTAACTGAAGTGGAGAAAGACGGGAAAGAGGCTATAATAGTGTATGCATCAAGGTCATTATCACCAACAGAGGAAAGGTAATTGGTGATAGAAAAAGAAACATTATCCTGTGTGTGGGCTTTGGATCATTTTAGGGCATTTGTGTGGAGGTCACAATTAACCTTGCGTTGTGATCATAAACCATTAGTGATAGTACTCACAATGGATGGCACCACTAATACATCCTCCAGAGTGGCTAGATTGTTTATCAGATTGCAAGATTACAATTACAATGTTGGAAAAGACCTGGAAAGGAAAACGTTATTGCTGATTTTTTATCCAGGATGCCTAAACAGTTAGAATGGTGTGAAGATGAAGTTTGGAATGCAGAGCAGAATGTGTTGGTGCTTGGTCAAGTTGACATGTGCATAAGAAAAGAAATATGGGATGAAGAATATAAAAAAGACAAAGAGTTAACCAAAATTATCAGTGTATGATATAATGGGGTATTCTCTTTTTTTAATGAGAGGGAGAAAACCAAGAACCAAGTATACATCAGGATGGTTGTTCAAATCTAGCATTGTACAATGGTCAGAGGAATCAGTAAAAGAAAAATTAGAGTCTGTACATTTGAAAAGGAAGGAATGGTATGACAATAAACATGCAACAAAAGAATGTGAAATTAAAGTGGGGCAACGGGTAAGAGTAGGTACCTAAGGAAGAAAGTACATGTTGAAGTAATGAATAATGCTGTAAGATTATTTGATGGAAAAGTAAGGAATTTAAAAAGAATAGCCAAGTGTCCTGTTTCATCTTACACAAGGGAGAAGTCATTGAACAAAGGATTTGTAATGGATGATGTGTTCGATGGGAGAAACAAAGGCAATTATAATGAAAGGAACATTTTAAACGAAGAATAGACTAGGATCTGAACCAATAGTAGGGCTACATAAAGAGTGTGAAATTCTCACCCAAGATAAAGACATGTTGTCTTAGGAAAGCAACACTTCTCATGAGGGTAGTACATCAGGACAAAAGGAGCAGAGATAAAAAATACTAGAAGAGAAAAGAAACCACCAGTTTGGTTGAAAGATCACATTTCAGATAAATTTCCATTGTGAAAACAGTATTTATATCAAAATTGTTTTAGCAAAATGGAATAAGTATTGGATGCCAGAATATTTTCTAGACATATAGGCCCTCATTACAACCCTGGCGGTAAATGCCGCCTACCGCTGTGCTGACGGCCGCCAACATACCATGCCCAAGGAGGCATTCCGCTACGGGTATTATGACACACACTGAGAATTCTGCCACAATACAGACACCCACACAAGTCCGCCAGCCCAAAGGTCAGTGATAAACTTGCAATATCCAGACCCACACGTTACGCCAACAGGAATATGCCCACAGTATCATGACCCAAGAATCACCTTGGCGGTTTTTCAATTGCGGTAAACCATTGGCAGTAAACACCGCCGCGCTCAAAATACACACACATTTACAAAACACCACAACATTGGACAATTCAAACTACATACACCTGACACACATACAGACACCACACCCACACTACTATAAAACACACACCCACATTAATTACAACCCTTTCAATAAAAAAATATTGCAAACACAGAGAGACACAAGCCCGGAACACCCACTCAATCAGAGGCACAGAATACCATCACCCATACACCATCCACACACATCACAGGATACACCCCAACACATCACTCCACACATCACCCCACACCCCCCCACACATATCACTCAAACCACAGCCATGGCACCCCATGCCACATCCATGGCTCCAGGTTTTCAGAGGAGGAGCTAAGGGTCATGGTGGAGGAAATCATCTGGGTAGAGCCACAGCTATTCGGATCACAGGTGCAGCAGACGTCCATTGTTAGGAAGATGAAGCTATGGCGGAGGATCGTGGACAGGGTCAACACCGTGAGACAGCACCCAAGAACCAGGAATGACATCAGGAAGAGGTGGAACGACGTACGGTGGAAGGTGCATTCCGTGGTTGCAAGACACCACGTAGCCATACAGAGGACTGACAGTGGACCCCCACATCCTCCCCCACAACTCACAACATGGGAGGAGCAAGTCTTGGCAATTATTCATCCTGAGGGCCTCGCAGGAGTAGCAGGAGGACCGGACTCTGGTAAGTCAAAACTTTACTGCTTCACCCACCAACCCGCATGCCATCACAAACTCCTACCCCTACCCTCATACACATCACTCCAACACCTCACATATACCCACTATCACAACCCACCCATCCCAATACCACGCCCTGCAGGCAACACCAAAGCATGGACCCCCAACACAGACCTGCATGGACACCCACCACCACAGCATGCCCAGTAGAGAGATTCACCCAGCTCACAAAATCACCACGCACACAAGGCTATGCTGACAGGGAAATCACAACCATACAGGGAAACACACCCATGCACAAGATGGCACACGCAGATACATTAACACTGCATTTGCATCCCCACAGGACCCCTACTCAACGTCACCGGAGAGGAGGTTCCAGCTACATCCAGTCCCCTCACAGAAGAGGCCCACAGTGACGACAGCAGCTCTGCACGCCTGGATCAGGATGACCAATCTGGCCCATCAGGGACCTCTGGACAGTCGGTTCCCCTTCCACAGTCCCAATCCACCACAGAGCCTCCCCCCTCAGGAAACACCAGCACAGCACCCACCCAGCGGGCCCACCCCTCTGTCTCCAGGACACATCAATCAGCAGTATGTACACCACTACATGGACCCCAGACAACACCAAAAACACAGGACGATCAGGGACCTGGGGTCAGTGGCAGTAGGCACACGGTTCAGGGAACAGAGGCACAGGACTACAGGGAAGCTGGGAGGACTGCTGTGCAACAGGGGTAGGACAGGCCCAGGGAACCCACTCTCAACAAGGCATTCTCCAACATCCTGGGAGCATACCACCATTCCAGGGAGACCATGGGACAGATACTGGCCAAGCTGCAGGAGACCCAGTGGCTGCAGGAGTGACGGTACCTGGGGATCAGGGATGACCTAACAAACATCTACACCACTCTGGTCTCCATTGCAGGGGTGCTGGCTGACATGGTCAAGACCATGAGGGAGGCAGTGGCAGAACAACGGGCGTCTGACACTAGCCAAACCGATGAACAGCCTTCCACCTCCGCGGGCGCTAGTGGACAGGAGGCCCTGCCACAGGAACAATAGGCCACCAGCACCCCATCCCCTGCAGAAGGAGAACCACCCCGCAAACGGTTTCTGCGATCCAGGCAGAAGACAGAGAACATTGCCAAGAACCCCGCCAGGAAAGAAGACTCTCCTGAGTGTCACCCTTCTGTCCCACTCTGTCAACCCTGTCCACCTTGCGCTGCCATTACTCCCCTTCCTATGCCCCCTTGGACAATGCATCTGTGATACCAAGAGACTGGACTCTACCCTGACGGTCCTCCACCATCAGCCCAGCCCATTGCACATCCCCTTCTACTTATGAGCACCAAAATAAATACCCTTGGAACAAATACTAATCTGGAGTCTGTCAAATGATTCACAAATGCAATAGTACAACTTTATCAAAGCATTACAACTCAAATGTACAGTGAAATATACTTTGTAATTACCTTTGGTGGGCAGCAGTACACATAGCAGGAGCCAGAGTGGGGCACAGAGATCTGAAAATAGAGATGCCAAAGGGTACAGTCAGTGGCCATAGACATAGGGTAAGAGGATGCCTTTTACAATGTTCAACAGATAACTGAAATGTAAAGTGAACATACAGGGGGTCATTCTGACCTCGGCGGTAAAAGGCCCTTACCGCCGGTCAGAAGTCCGCCATTCTACGGCCGCGGTAGACCGCCACGGTCATTCTGACCACCAACTGTGAAACCGCCAAAAATCCGACATCCAAGGAAGGCCGCCACATCAGCGGGCCGCGGAAAACTGGAGATGACCAAACCTCCACCGTCACGCCAACACAAACACGCCCATGCCATTCTGACCCACGAATCCATGCGGCGGTCTTTCAACCGCGGTATTCCATTGGCGGTACACACCGCCGCGGTCAAAATACACACACAGCACCAAAACACTGCCACATTGGACATTTTGAAATACGCACACCTGAGACACATACAAACAACGCTCCCACACATCCAATCAACTATAAAACACACACCCACATCACCCACAAACCCCCACTAGTTGGAAATCGGAGCGAAGGCGAGAGCGAGAGAGATAGAGATAGCGAGCACAGCATTAGAAAACCCCAACACACACAGGAACACAACTTCATCACCCACACCACATCTACGCACACATCACCACATATCGCCACGCACATCACCACAAACACCACCCCACACCTCATCCACACCACCCCATGGCACCCCAAAGACACCCACGGTTTTCGGACCAAGAACTCCGGGTCATGGTGGAGGAAATCATGAGGGTTGAGCCCCAGCTCTTCGGCACACAGGTGCAGCACACCACCATAGCAAGGAAGGCTGAGCTATGGCAAAGGATCGTAGACAGGGTCAATGCTGTGGGACAGCATCCCAGAAATCGGGAAGATATCAGAAAGCGATGGAACGACCTACGGGGGCAGGTGCGCTCGATGATCTCCAGGCACAACATCGCTGTGCAGAAGACTGGCGGCGGACCCCCACCTACCCCACCCCAATTCACAGCATGGGAGCAAGAGGTGGTAAACATCCTGCATCCTGATGGCCTCGCTGGAGTACACGGAGGAATGGACTCTGGTAAGTCGAAACTCAACTACTTCACCCCCCCCCAACCACCAGCATGCCAACCCACCCCACCCCCCCAATATCACCCCCCAGCACATAACCTCCCTGCCAATGTCTCACCAGCACAACCCACCCTAAACATCACCAACCCCTGAATGCCAACACAAACCATAGACAGCCACCACCAAAGCATGACCATTGCACATACCCATACACCCCCCCCAAACCCTCACAACACCTCCCACAAGGGAATGCCAGCACTGGGGGACAAGGGCACCCAAAATGCACGCCATGGCACACACAGAAACAATAACCATACTCCTTCACCCCTGCAGGGCCCGAACGCCAACACACCGCCACGGAGGGTCCAGAGATGTCCATCCCACCCCCAGAACAGGCCCCCAGCGAGGACAGCAGCTCTGTCGACCTAGAACCTTACGACCAGCCCGGACCATCGGGGACCTCTGGACAGTCAGTTCCCCACACACAGACACAGGCCACAGCAGACCCAAACCCCTCTGGGAACACCAGCACAGCTCCCACCCAGCGGGCCCATGCCTCTGTCCCACGGACGCGTCAATCAGCGGTGTGTCCACCACTACAGGGCACCCAGGCTGACCCAACACCCCAACAACAACAGGGACCTGGGGGCAGTGGTAGTGGGCACACCGTCCAGGGGACAGAGGCCCGGGGAAACAGGGCAACTGGGAGGGCTGCTGTGCAACAGGGGGGGATGACAGGCCCAGGGAACCGACTCTCCAAGAGGCCCTCACCACCATCATGGGAGCATACCATCACTCCCAGGAGACGATGGCGACGGTACTGGCCAGGTTCACCGAGATCCAGGCACAGCAGGAGGAACGCTACATGGGGTTCAGCAATGAACTCCGGGACATCGCGACCGCAATGGGGACCATAGTCCAGGCCCTCAACCGGATAGAAACCACATTGTGGGACCATGTGGCACCGCAAAGGGCCCCTGTCACTAGCCAGGAACAGCCTACCACCTCCGCCGGCTCTAGTGGTCAGGAGGCCCCCACAGAACGACGGGCCACCAGAACCCCACCTCCTGCTGAAGAACAACCACCCCGCAAGAGGAACCTGAGATCTCAAAGGAAGACAGAGTAGGATGCCAAGACCCCCGCCAGTCTAATATCCCCCCGGATGTCATTCCACTGTCCCACAGTGTCACCCTGTCCAACCTTGAACTGCCCCTGCTCCATCCTTCCACAGCCATATGAACAATGCACCTGTGCGACCGAGAACTGGACTCTGCCATGGACATAACTCCACCCTCACCCTTCACCGTTTTACTATCATGTACCAAAATATAGCACTAAAAATAAATCACTCATTGCACATAAATCATTCTGGAGTCAGCCTGTATTATTTACAAATGTATAACACATTACTTATCAATAATGTTCTGTTATTTATGTGTGGACAACATACCGATGTCAATAAGCATTAGTCCATGGGCTAACCAAGCAGAAGTCACGCACTGGGTCATACAGCACTGAAAAGGGAAGGGAAAAGTAAACTTCAGTTTAAAAGAACTGGGGGGAAATACACAAAGTAAAGATGCAGGGGGCATTCAGTAAATGGTAAATGGCGTGGGTGATTCCTACCTGTGTGCTACTGAAAATACTGTTGGATAACTCTGTCCCTGTTGTCTGGGTCGTCCTCTTCGTCTTCCTCCTCTCCACTCTCCGCAGGCTCCACAGCTGCTTCAACACCACCATCTGGACCATCCTCCTGCAGGAAGGGCACCTGACGTCGCAATGCCAGATTGTGAAGCATGCAGCAGGCCACGATGATCTGGCACACCTTCTTTGCTGAGTACATCAGGGATCCCCCTGTCATATGTAGGCACCTAAACCTGGTCTTCAGGAGGCCATAGGTTCTTTCAATTACCCTCCTAGTTCGCCCATGGGCCTCATTGTACCGTTCCTCTGCCCTGGTCCGGGGATTCCTCACTGGGGTCAATAGCCAAGGCAGGTTGGGGTAACCAGAGTCACCAATTAGCCACACACGTTGTCTCTGTAGCTGTTCCATCACATAAGGGATGCTGCTATTTCGCATCACATACGCGTCATGCACTGACCCAGGGAACATGGCATTCACATGGGAGATGTACTGGTCAGCCAAACAGACCACCTGAACGTTCATCGAATGGTAACTTTTCCTGTTTCTGTACACCTGCTCATCGTCTTTTGGGGGTACTAAAGCCACATGGGTCCCATCAATGGCACCAATTATGTTGGGAATATGTCCAAGGGCATAAAAATCACCCTTCACAGTGGCCAAATCTACCTCCTCAGGGAATACAATGTAGCGCTGCATGTGTTTCGTCAGGGCAGACAACACTCTAGACAAGATCTTTGAAAACATAGGCTGAGACATTCCAGATGACATGGCCACTGTTGTCTGGAATGAGCCACTTGCCAGAAAATGGAGGACTGACAGAACCTGCACTAGAGGGGGAATTCCTGTGGGTTGGCGGATGGGGGACATCAGGGCTGGCTCCAGCTGGGCACACAGTTCATGTATAGTGGCTCGGTCAAGTCGGTATCGTAGTATGATGTGGCGTTCTTCCATTGTCGACAGGTCCACCAGCGGGCGGTACACGTGAGGATTCATCCTTCTCCTCGCAAGTCCCAGCGGACGGTGCCTAGGAAGGACAACATGGAGCACAGAGCCAAGCAAGTCACAGGTACGTTCACCACTGCATGCATAGCACACGATTATCTATGTATTGAAAGGCGTGTATGTGTGGCAATGCAAGGCCTAGGCCTGTGTGACGCAGTACAAATAATGCCATGTGGGCCCTTGAAATGGCGGCTGCCTGACCTGTGAAGTGGGACAATGGGATGTGAGGTCAATGCGCTGGCGCGGCACACCGTGGCGGTAGGCGGTCGAAGACCGCTATATGAAGCCGCATTGGCTAACATTGAAGCCTATGGGTTTCAGGAGCCAATAATGAGGTGCGGTCGCGGTACGCACCGCCGCGGTACGCACCGCCGCGGGCGTGACCGCCATTTTCAATCTGCTTAATCACTCGAGACCTGATCTTCCACAGGAGAGGACCTATACTGCAAGTGCTGCTGTGACCTCGGTCTGGAAGTGACAATGGCTGCTGCGACTGGGGAAAGGGCCCCCGCCTTCAGTTCCGAAGAGTTGGAGAAGCTCGTGGACGGGGTCCTCCCCCAGTATGCGTTACTCTACGGTCCTCCAGACCAACAGGTAAGTACACTGGGCGCACATTGAATGGGCTATGCCTGTGTGGAGTGGGGTGGATGCTAAGTTGGTGGGGTGGGGGGCCAATGAGGAGTGCAACGCATGACAGATGAGAGCATGTGCCATATGGCAAGGTTGGGGAGGGGGGCCTATCGCATCTAACATGCAGGAATATGATGATTTCTCCTTCCCACCCTGTACATGTCAAATAGGTCAGCGCCCATCAGAAAGTGGACATATGGCGTGCCATCGCCAAGGAAGTCCGGGCCCTGGGGGTCCACGTCAGACGGGGCACCCACTGCCGCAAGAGGTGGGAGGACATCCGCCGCGGGACCAGGAAGACCGCCGAGTCACTGCTGGGGATGGCCTCCCAACGTAGGAGGGGTGCCAGTCATACCCTGACCCCCCTGATGTCCCGGATCCTGGCGGTGTCCTACCCTGATTTGGAAGGGCCGCTTGAGGACATTACAGCAGACACAAGGGGGTGAGTATCAGCACATTCTGCTATCTCTCTGTGCAGTGGAGGCGTCTGGGTGGGGGAGGAGGGTTGGGGGTGACATTAGGCCAGGGCGCTTTCTGTTGTGTAGTCCGCTCCTTTAGGCATGGCCCTGTGCTCCCGGACCCCACCTCTGTAGGGAGACAAGTACAGCTATCGATGGTCCAGCATCGCACATGTGCGCCTTTGGCGTCTCTAGACCTGTAGTCCTAGTCCGAAGTACTGAGTAGTGTACCCCGAATGCGCGGCTTAGTGCTTGAGGCTCCTGTGTCTGTCCTCTCCGCCAACGGTGTTGACATTGCAGTGCACTCAACCTGGTCTTCGTTTTTCTCCCCCCACCCTTCTTCTTCGTCTTCTTGTGCATCTGTGCATTAGCATCATCAGGCGGAGGAGATATGGCATCGGAGCACGAGGGAGCTGCAAGTCACAAGGCCCCGGTGGGACCAGGAACAGACACAGAGGGCACCAGTGATCCGGAGGGCGAGGGGAGCACCACAACCGGGACCGGTGGTGACACCAGCGACAGCGACACGTCCTCGGATGGGAGCTCCCTAGCGGTGGCGGCAACATCCGGGCCCCCCGCCTCTCCAGGTACAGCCGCCACCCAGCGCACCAGCCCCGCCCTCCCAGCAGCCCCTCAGCCTACGCTCCGTGCCTGCTCGCCCAGGAAGGCGGGCGTCTCCTTCGCCCCAGGCACCTCAGCCCCTGCCCCTGTTACCCCTGCTGCCCTCAGTGAGGAGGTCATTGATCTCCTCAGGACACTCATTGTTGGGCAGACTACCCTTTTGAATGCCATCCAGGGGGTAGAAAGGGAGGTGCATCGGAGCAATGCCTACCTGGAGGGCATTCATTCGGGTCAGGCTGCCCATCAACGATCGTTCAATGCTCTGGCCTCAGCACTGACGGCAGCCATTGTCCCTGTTTCCAGCCTCCCTCTTCTGACTGCCTCCAGCCTGTCTCTGTCTCCTGTTCCTCAGCCTATCCCATCCACACCATCAGACCAGCCTGCACACACCTCAACACCCAAGGGAAGCTCATCCAGACACAGGCACCACAGAAGCCACAAGCATTCACGCAAGCAACACCCAGATGCAGACATTCCAAGAGTCACTACCACCTCTGTGTCCCCCACCTCCTCGTCTCCCTCCTCCCTCCCTGTCACGTCTACACTCACACCTGCATGCACACCACCATCAGCCAGTGCTTCCATCACCAGCACACCCTCCAGTCCAGTCCGCACACGTGCAGTCACCCCCCCACTACCATTTACACGTCCCCTGTGTCCTCTCCCACTGTGTCTGTCACACCCTCTTCCAAGACACACAAACGCAGGCAGCCACCCACCCAACAGCCATCCACCTCACGACAGCCTCCAGCACATGCACCTGCACCCAAAGACAGCACACCTGACTCTCCCACAACCACATCCTCTTCCTCCACTTCCATCTCCAATTCTCCTACCTTTTACCTTGGTCCTAAGAAAGTTTTCCTTGCTAATCTTGACCTCTTTCCCTCCACTGACCCACCCCCTCCATATGCAAAGAGTCCCAAGAGCACCTCAGCCACCACCAGCCCAGCTTCGGGTGTCACTGTGGTGCATGGGTTCTGGAGCCCACCCTTTGCCAGCAGTGACACCTCAATCAGCAGCAAGGGGACAGCCAGCCCCCCACCAGGCAAGAAGACCAGGAAGGTAAAGGGCCGCCGTGAGAGGACTGACACGGCTGCCCCCAAGGAGCCAAGTTCTCCCACATCACCAGCCACAACAGCTAGGGGAGGCAAGGGCCCGAGAGCCCCATCTAAGGAGCGAAAGGGCAGCAGGGCGGAAAAGTCAGCCAGCAGGAGCGCAGAGCAGGAGGGGCCCACAAGCCCCATCCCGGGTGTTAGGAAGGACACCAAAGGGCCCAGGACTCCGTCACCGAAGGGTCCAGCAACAGCACGGTCGGAGGGCGAGTGAGCAGGGAGTCCAGGCCAGGTCTGGCTCCCTTGACCTACTGGACGAGCACTGCTGAAGAGGGCCCCGCCGTGCAGAAGAGAACCGCTGAAGAGGGCCCCGCCGTGCAGAAGAGCACTGCTGAAGAGGGCCCCGCCGTGCAGAAGAGCACCGCTGAACAGGGCCCCGCCGTGCAGAAGAGCACCGGTGAAGAGGGCCCGCCGTGCAGAAGAGCACCGCTGAACAGGGCCCCGCCGTGCAGAAGAGCACCGCTGAAGAAGGCCCCGCTGTGCAGAAGAGCACCGCTGAACAGGGCCCCGCTGTGCAGAAGAGCCCCGCTGAACAGGGCCCGCCATCTCAAGCACCACTCCGCTGGGACCTTCATCTCAAGCACCGCTCCGCTGGGCCCCGGCGTCTCAAGCACCGCTCCGCTGGGCCCCGCCATCTCAAGCACCGCTCCGCTGGGCCCTTCATCTCAAGCACCACTCCGCTGGGCCCCACCATCTCAAGCACCGCTCCGCTGGGCCCTTCATCTCAAGCACCGCTCCGCTGGGCACCGCCGTCTCAAGCACCGCTCCGCTGGGCCCCGCCATCTCAAGCACCGCTCCGCTGGGCCCTTCATCTCAAGCACCGCTCCGCTGGGCCCCGCCATCTCAAGCACCGCTCCGCTGGGCCCCACCGTCTCTTGCACCGCTCCGCTGGGCCCCGCCGTCTCAAGCACCGCTCCGCTGGGCCCCGCCGTCTCAAGCACCGCTCCGCTGGGCCCCGCTGTCTCAAGCACCGCTCCGCTGAGCCCCGCCGTCTCAAGCACCGCTCCGCTGGGCCCCGCCGTCTCAAGCACCGCTCCGCTGGGCCCCGCATCTCAAGCACCGCTCCACTGGGCCCTTCATCTCAAGCACCGCTCCGCTGGGCCCTTCCTGTCAAGCACCGCTCCGCTGGGCCCTTCATCTCAAGCACCGCTCCGCTGGGCCCTTCATCTCAAGCACCGCTCCACTGGGCCCCGCCATCTCAAGCACCGCTCCGCTGGGTCCTTCCTGTCAAGCACCGCTCCGCTGGGCCCCGCCGTCTCAAGCACCGCTCCGCTGGGCCCCGCCATCTCAAGCACCGCTCCGCTGGGCCCTTAATCTCAAGCCCCACTCCGCTGGGCCCCGCCATCACAAGCACCGCTCCGCTGGGCCCCGCCATCTCAAGCACCGCTCCGCTGGGCCCTTCATCTCAAGCACCGCTCCGCTGGGCCCTTCCTGTTAACGGTTCACTGTGCCCACCATGCCTCCTCCTTGACCAGTGGAGACTGTAATCCACCTGATGGACTGTGGCTTTGCACTCCCCAGGATGGCCGAGTGGGCAACCCACCCACTGTAGAGAATTGAGAGACTGTGGCTTTGCACTCCCCAGGATGGCCGAGTGGGCATCCCACCCACTGTAGAGACTTGAGAGACTGTGGCTTTGCACTCCCCAGGATGGCCGAGTGGGCAACCCACCCACTGTAGAGACTTGAGAGACTGTGGCTTTGCACTCCCCAGGATGGCCGAGTGGGCAATCCACCCACTGTAGAGACTTGAGAGACTGTGGCTTTGCACTCCCCAGGATGGCCGAGTGGGCATGGTGGCCCCTTCGTGGATCTGGCGTCGTGGACTCATGTGGCTGTGGTGCCCCCCCTTCCCTTCCCCCTGAGGTGCCTGCAGTTTTTTCATCAGATGCCCCTGCAGTGTTCTCTCCAAAGGACTCAGGTCTCCTGTGTGGGCTTTGCCCTTGTGTTGCTACACTTTGGCCCACGGACACTTTGAATCTCGTTAGTTGTGCAGGACTTATTGCCTCGGTTTTTCGTATGCACTGGATATTGATTTTGGATTTTTGAGTTGTTATTGCTATTTGACCGTGACTTTTCAGTGGTTTTTATTTCCCATAAATTTCGAGTCACTATTTAATTATGTCCTTGTTTTCTTTACGGGGGTTTGGGTGGTTTCACTGTGAGTTGTTGCTCTGCATTGGTGTGTACATGGTGTGGGGTGGTGGGTGTATCGCGTATGTGTGTTCACGTGACCTTTCGTCCTCCCCCCTCCCCTGTGTCATAGGTGCAGTACTCACCGTTGTCGTCTGCGCTGGCGTTCGTACTCGTGGTAGATGAGCAGGTAGACGAGAGCAGGTAGGATGTTTAATTCGGGTTCCATGCTGTCCTCCTTCCTCGTGGAGTGCGTAGAGGTGCGCGTTTTCCCGTTCGTAGTCTGTTTCCGCCGTGTTTTTATCGGCGGTGCTCCCGCCCCGGAAAAGGTGGCGGATTGGCCGGTCATGATAGTGTGGGCGGAACATTGTCTGCCGCCTGGCTGTTGGCGGTGACCGCTGCACTGTTTGTCGGTCCCACCGTGGCGGTCGGAGTGTTAAGTTGGCGGGCTGTGTTGGCGGTTCCCGCCAGGGTCAGAATTCCATTTTTTGGACCGCCGGCCTGTTGGCGGGTTGGCCGCCGCTTTATCACCGACCGCCAGGGTTAGAATCACACCCACAGTGTCTTACCAGTGTGTCACTGGAAGTACTGCTGAATTATATTGCTTCTGTTGTCGATATCTTCTTCTTCGGCCTCCTCTTCCTCACTATCCACAGGCTCCACCGCTGCCACAAGACCATTTCAAGGCACATCCTCCTGCAGAAAAGGCACCTGGCGTCTCAAAGCCAGGTTGTGCAACATGCAACATGCAATGATGATCTGGCACACCTTCTCCGATGAGTAGTACAGGGAGCCACCTCTCAGATGGAGGCACCGGAACCTGGCCTTCAGGAGGCCGAAGGTCCTTTCAATAATCCTTCTTGTACATCCATGTTCCTCATTGTAACGTACTTCTGCCTTTGTCCTCGCATTCCTCACTGGGGTCAGTAACCATAAGAGGTTGGGGTAACCAGAGTCACCTGCAAATATTGAGGGACAACTGTTAGACACACACTAACCTTTAGGGACAACCCCATACCCAGACATCTACTCCTAGTGTGTGGGGACCTTAGGCTCACCTATTAGCCACACCCAGTGCCTCTGGAGTTGGCCCATCCCATATGGAATGCTGCTATTCGTCAAGATAAAGGCGTCATGGGCAGAGCCAGGATATTTGGCATTCACATGGGAGATGTACTGGTCCGCCAAACATACCATCTGCACATTCATAGAGTGATTGCTTTTTCTATTCTTGGAAACTTGTTCATTTCTCCGGGGGGGGGGTACAAATGCCACATGTGTACCATCAATGGCACCAATTAAGTTGAGGATATGACCCAGGGCATAAAAGTCAGCTTTCACTGTGGCCAAATCCTCCACCTGGGGGAACACAATGTAGCTGAGCATGTGTTTCAGCAGGGCAGACAAAACTCTGGTCAACACATTGAAAAACATTGGCTGAGACATCCCTGATACATTGGCCACTGTTGTTTGGAAGGAACCACTTGCCAGGAAACAGAGCACTGACAGGACCTGCACTAGAGGGGGAGATACCTGTGGGTTGGCAAATAGCTGACATCAGGTCTGGCTCCAATTGGGCACACAGTTCTTGGATTGTGGCCCGGTCAAGTCTGTATGTAATGATAATGTGTTTGACCTTCATTGTCGCAAGGTCCACCAGGGGTCTGTACATTGGAAGATGCCGCCATCTCATATTCAGCCTCAGCGGTTGAAGCCTATGGAAGAGAACGGGTCATTTTCCCACATCTATTGCACTAGTGATGAT
Source organism: Pleurodeles waltl (assembly GCF_031143425.1). Taxonomy (NCBI): domain Eukaryota; kingdom Metazoa; phylum Chordata; class Amphibia; order Caudata; family Salamandridae; genus Pleurodeles; species Pleurodeles waltl. Next base: position 578,711,366 of record NC_090437.1, read on the forward strand.
TTGTTTAATTTACAGAAACAAAATGTGAATCCAACAATCAGTTGCCATGCCAATGTCTACTGTGACACAGTTAGGTGCCATGCCCTGTGCCTCCCTGAAATGGTGGATGCCTGACCTTTGAGGAGGGACAAGTGGAAATAGGGTAATTGTACTGGCGTTGTGTGCCGTCGCGGTAGGCGGTCGATGACCGCCGCACAACTTCGCAATGGTTATCATTGGGCCCTATGGGTTCCAGGAGCCAATGACGATGTACGCTGGCGGTGACGGTATGCACCTCCGTGGACGTCACCACCATTTTCTATCTATCCACTCACTTGCTACCAGACCTTTAACAGGAGAGGACCTACACTGCAAGTGCTGCTGTGACCTGTGTCTGGAACCGACCATGGCTCATGTGTCTGGGGAGTACACGTTACTCTATGGTCCTCCAGACAAACAGGTGAGTACACTGTGAGCATGATGCATGGGCCATGAATGTATGGAGTGCTGTGTATGTAAGGCACATGTGGGAGGGGGCAGAGGCATCCTGGCCAGAGTGCAGCATGTAAGGTGGTCAATGTATGTGCATCAGGAGAATGGGGGGATCTGTTGGGCCATGAGTCTGACGGTCCGGACGGTTGACTAATTCCCTTTTCTGCTGTCTTTTCCCTGCAGGTCAGCACCCACCAGAAATTTTTTATTCCATTGGCGTGCCATCGCCAAGGAGGTGCAGACCCTGTGTGTCTTTGACAGGTGGAGCACACACTGCCGCAAGAGGTGGGAGGACCTGCGCCGCTGGGAAAAGAAGATGGCGGAGGCCCAGCTGGGGCTGGCCTCCCAACGAGTAAGGGGTGCCCATGGCACCATGACTCCCCTGATGTTCCCATACAGAGTTGGATGGGCGTTTGAAGGCATCACAGCAGCCACAAGGGGGTGAGTACAGAATCTGACTCATGACTTTGCACACGTCAAGAGTTACCTGGGTGGGGGATGTGGGCTATGGGTGCCCCTAGGCCAGGGCAAAGGTGGCAGGGTAGGTCCCTTGTTGGGTAGGCTCTGAAGCACTCCTGCCCCAATAGTGTTAGTGGGCATCTACTACTGGACAGGGTCCTGTGGGTTTCTGGTGTGCAGCTGATGGTATTAGGCATTGGGCTGGTGACTATCTTAGTAACTGGTTGGGCATGGCCTAGTGCATAGGACTACTCCCTGTGTGTTGTTTACGCCAACAGTAGTGGTGTTGCAGGCATTGACGAAGTGTATCCTCTGTCTCTCCCCCCCTTTTTGTTTTGCTCCCTGTCCTTACGTCCATTAGCATAATCTGGCGGCAGAGAAGAGGCACCAGCGACGGAGGGAGCTGCATCCCACATGGGCCTGGAGGCCGAATCCACCTCTGTGCTCACCCCAACAACAGGTACAGCCACCACCCCCCTTACCAGCACCGCCCTCCCAGCGTGTTTCCCGTGCCCGCTCACCCAGGAGGGTGGGCATCTCCTTTGCCCCAGGCACCTCAGGCCCTGTCCCAGTCAGCCCTGCTGCCCTCAGTGAGGAGGCTATTGACCTCCTGAGATCCCTTACTGTTTGGCAGTCAACCATTCTGAATGCCACCAAGGGTGTCAAGAGGCATTTGCAACAAACAAATTCATACCTGGAGGGCATTCGCTCTGGCGTGGCGGCCCAACAGAGAGCATTTCAGGCTCTGGCCTCAGCACTGATGGCAGCACTTGTACCTGTGTTTAGCCTCCCCCTTTCCAACTTCCAACTTCCTCTACCCAGTCCCAATACCCTCAACCCCAGCCTATCCCAAGCACACCTTCAGACCAGCATTCACCCAAATCAGCACCCAGAAGTGGCTCAGGCAAACACAAGCACCACACATCATCCCACAGGCACTCACACAAGCACCATACCCATGCAGACACACCAACTGTCGAAGTAAGCCTCAGCAAGGCCTACTAGTGCAATTGGTTCGCCCTTCTCTGCACAAAGTCCTCAGACCATGTAGGAAGAAGTTGGCACAGAAACTGAAATAAAAGACAAAGGGGGTCATTATGACCCTGGCGGAAGGCAGAGAATCAGCAGTAAGACCGCCAACAGGCTGGCGGTCTTTTTTTTTGTATTATGACCATGGTGGTTACCGCCATGGTCATCCGCCGCTTCTCCGTTCTGCCCGCCGGGCTGGAGACCTGGGTCTCCAGCCAGGCGGCCGTCACTATACCGCCGGCGGTATTATGACCTGGCTTACCGCCGTGGATTTCCTGCGGTTGGAACCGCCATGAAATCCATGGCGGTAAGCACTATCAGTGCCAGGGAATTCCTTCACTGGAACTGATGGGGGTCTCCTACAACCCCCCACCCCCACCGACTCCCTCCCCTACCCCCCCACCACCCCTGCCACCCCCCCCAAAGGTGGCAGAACCCCCACCCCGACCCTCAACATAACATCATTCATACACACACGACACGCACGCAGGCACCACCAACACACATACACGCTCACACACCGACATACATGCCAACATCCACACACACAGTGAGACACGCACACCCACATTCAAACATACAAGCACACATCCATACAGACATACCTACAGACATACACACACTCATTTCCAAACACACAACACCCCCGCAAGCATACACGCACTCACACACCCCCTCTACATACACACACGCACACCCCAATGCACGCACACAACACCCCACCACCTCCCCTCACGGACGATTGACTTACCTGGTCCGACGATCCTCCGGGAGGGGACGGGAGCCATGGGGGCAGCTCCGCCGACCCCACACCGTCAGCAGAACACCGCCACGGCGAATCACAGGACGTGATTCGCTGGGCGGTGTTCTGTTGGCGTGGTGGTGGAGGTGGAGCAACCTCCACTTCCCCGCTTCCCGCCATTATGGCTGTTGGCGGATCTCCGTCCGGAAAAGGATGGAGAGCTGCCAACGGTCATAATAGGCCGAGCGGCAAACCGCCACCACTGGCGGTCTTCCACACGGCGGTCCCTTGGCGGTCTTGGAAAAAGAACGCCGAGGTCAAAATGACCCCCAAAGTTCATTAAACCTCATGAGGTGGTACCACAGTTCAAACAGCACCCTTCGGTAGTGTTTAAAGTAGCACACTGAACTAAGAGAGCATGGTCCTTTTATACCCACGCACGGGCTAAAAGAAGGTGGTAAAATTATAGAAGCAAGACTTATATACATATAAGGTCATATGGAAATGCACAGTCAACAGGTAGGAGGGGCTAACAGTTTTCAAGGACTAGTTGACACATTACTGTCTGTTACTAATTACTAACAGCTGCAGATCTTACTGGGCATGTGCGAGAGTGGGAGATGCTAAATATAACTTGTCACTAGACAGATTTTCAAGAGTAGTTAACAGGAAGGTAGGACAGAGCACATGGCGAGCACATGGCAGCATGTGGCAGAGAAAATGGCTGCCATGAATACAAAATTGATTCCGCGAAATGTTCACAATAGTTGTTAAATACAAGATGTCTTCTGTTAATGCTTAATCTAATCGCTACTAAATTACAACACAACATCCAGTGCCTCCACTGTGTCCCCCTCCTCCTCGTTGTCCAACTCCCTCCCAGTATCGTCACACCTCACACCTGCATGCACTACATCCTCATCCACTACCTCCATCACCAGCACGCCCATCACTACCCACCCCTCACTGGCAGTCACCACCCCCGCATCTATGCACATGTCCCCTGTGTCCTCTCCCAGTGTGTCTGTGCCCCCTCCTCCCAAATTACACAAACGCAATCATCCACCCACCCACCAGCCATCCACCTCACAACAGCATCCAGCCCATGCACCTTCACCCAAACTCAGCACACAGACACCTCCTACAACCACTCCCTCTTCCTCCACTCCCAAACCCTCTCCCTCTTCCCGCCCCAGTGTGTCTAAAAAGATTTTCCTGGCAAACATTGACCTGTTCCCTACCCATCCCCCCATCCTTCCCCTTGGGCCAGGGTGTCCAGAACCCAGGTCAGAACCTCAGCCACCAAATCAGCGTCCGCTCTGGTACCTGCATCACCCAGAGGCTCAAAGGGGGCATCCATCAGGCCAGCCAGTGTGCCACCAACCCCTGCAAAGGACCAAACTATTCCGCCACCTGCCAAGGTGAAGAAGGGGATAGCATGCAGCAAGGGCAAGGAGCATGACCCACCCAGCAAGGCCTCCTCCAAAACTCCAGCTGCCAGAGCCAAGGTCACAACAGCATCTGCCAAGGTGAGGAAGGGGCAGAAAACCCAAGGCAAGGCCCTTCAGCCATCAGAGGTTGCAGGTGAAGACCTGGTGCCCACCAGTAGAACCGCCAACCCCACTACCTGCACTGCGAGCAGCACCACCAGCAGCCCCGCCCTAGGCAGCGCCGCAAGCACCACCACCTGCACCACCATCTACACCACCGCTGCCACCTCTACTGTCACCAGCAGCATCCCAAGTGGGCTTCCGGAGAAGGGCTGGAGCCTACCTCCACCACTGGCAGCACTGGCACCTACACCATGGCCAGCACTGCCAGCAGCTCGACTGCAAGCACCGCCACATGCACCGCTGACAGTAGGACCACTACCAGCACCAGCAGCCCTAGTGGGCAGCCGTCCGAGGCTGCAGGAGACAGGCTGGAGCCTACCACCACCACTGGCAGCACCCCCACCAGCACCAGCACTACCACCAGTTTGCAGCCTTAGGCGCCGCAGGATGGAGTCTAGCCCTGCCTCCGTGAACTATCATGCAACCTGTTCCCTGCAAATCTAGTGCCTCAGACACCCAGGTGAGGGAATGTGAACTGTCACACCCCAAGTGCTGCATCACTGGGCTCAAGGCCCCCTCCAGAATCAGTGGAGATATGCATCCACTCAGCCCCTCTTTGGCAGGATGAAGCAGACTGGGCACAAAGCCCCCTCCAGAACCAGTGGAAATATGCATCCATTCAGCCCCTCCTTGGCAGGATGACGCACACTGGGCACAAAGCTCCCTCCAGAACCAGTAAAGAAGCTAGCCACTAGAGAGACTGTGGCCTTGCACTCCCCAGGACCAAGCAGTGGGCAAACCACCCACTTGAGAGACTGTGGCCTTACACTCCCCAGGACATCGCTGTGGGCATGGAACCCCCACGAGGAGCAGTGGTGTAGTACCATCTTCCGGCTGAGGTGTCCCCCCTTCTCCATCCCCCTGAGGTGCCTATGTGTTTTCGACCTAATGCCCCTGCAGTGTTCTCTCCGTATTGAGGCAGCAGTCAAGTGTGGGCTTGGCCCATGTTTTTTGGCCCAGTGGCCCACAGACATTTGGAAAGGAAAATGTACGGCCTTCTGTACATATTGTATATTTTTGTAAATACTGTTTTTATAATCGTTACACATATCTGCCTATATCTAATATATCACTGATTTGACTCTATTCCTTTTGTCTCTTGCGTTCTTCCAGGAGTTTACGGGGTGTAAATGCAATGTTGCTGCATGTGTTTGTATGTGTGATGTTGGGGATGGGAGTGTTGCGTGTTGCGTGTGTGTGTGTCACTCTCTTTTTCCTCCCCCCTTCCCCGTGTACTAGGTACAGTACTCACTGGGGTCGTCACCTCCGTCTTTGGTATTCCTGGTAGATGAGGAGGTAGACCAGCATGGGCAGGACCTGTAACTCGGGCGGGATCCATGGCGTCCTGGATCTTCGTTGAGTGTTGAGAGATGAGTGGTTCCCCTTCCAAACACTGTTTTTGCCGTGCTTTTGATGGCGTTGGTACAGCCCCGGAAAAGCTGGTGGATTGGCAGGATGTGATGGAGTGGGCGGTACATTGTCTTCCGCCTGTCTGTTGGCGGTGACCGCTGCGGTGTTTGTTGCTACCGCTGTGGCGGTCGGAGTGTTAAAGTGGCTGTCTGTGAAGGCGGTTTCCGCCATTGTAGTGATCCCAGTTTTTTACCGCCGGCCTGTTGGCGGTATTACCGCCGCTTTAACACCGACCGCTACGGTTGTATTGAGGGCCATAGTTAGTTTCATTAGTTAGTTAAGTTTTATTCATTATTTTATTCTTTCTTCCTTTTGTTAAAAGAGAAAAGAAAAGAAAAGAAAGGGGATATGTTATATATGTGTATGTGTATGAATCACATATTATGTAGCCTGAAGATAAACAAGAGTGTAGAATATTTTGTTGTCAAGATCGAATAGCATGCGTGGGATAAAAGGACGGTTGGAGGCAGCAGAGAAGGAAGGACAGAAGAGGAGGCTGCACTGTGTTGAACCTGTCTGCTTTTTTTTAAGAATACACGTTATGCACAAGCAATGTATGTGGAGTCTGCATTCTTAACAGTATAATTTAGGACTTTTTAGCGTTCTGCGAGTAGTAGCTTTAAGGTATTGTTTGGGGCTCTATAGGTTCTGGTAAGGGACGTGTTGGGGAATACTAAGGGGTATTTAGGGTGCAGTTAAACAACTTCTAGAATGCATGTAATAAAATTGACTTTTAAAACTCAACGTTTTTGGAATTGCCATTTGTAATAACGAAGAACATAACATTATTATTTCAACACTTTCAACTCGACTTTAGTGTAGTAGACATTTTAAATGTCAACTTTATTTTATACAACCTTTACATTACATTCTCCACATTCCATTACACCTTCTACATCACTGACACATGGGCCATTTAGATGTATTTTAGATGTGCAGATAGGAATAGAAGATTCACTGAAAACTGTTTGAGATTACCCTCAAAGTAATGAACGTGTAGGTGTTCACCTCGTTTGTACATTTTCATGCTCACTCCCCGGAAACACTCTCAGAAAAGCCCACGGTTGATAATTGAGTCCATTTATAGCATACGTTTCCTTGCCAGCCAACTGTACACTTGTAAAGTATTTCTTTGCATTCACCAATAATCTCTGGCTTCAAGGAAAGTTTGGGAATACAGTAATGCAATATCATGCATCTATAAAATATTTTAACAATTTTAAAAAGTAAATAAATGTTAGCTCTCTAGAGACTTAGGGGGTTATTCTAACTTTGGAGGAGGTGTTAATCCGTCCCAAAAGTGACGGATTTACCACCAGCCGTATTACGAGTCCATTATATCCTATGGAACTCGTAATACGGCTGGTGGTATATCCGTCACTTTACCGTCACTTCTGGGACGGATTAACACTCCTCCAAAGTTAGAATAACCCCCTTAGGCCCAGATTTAAGAATGTCTAGCATCTGCTTGCGCCACACTAGCATCCTTTATGATGCTAATGTGGCTCAAAAGGGCAAAAATCACCATGCCAGATTTCCAAAGTGGTGTAATCCATGCATTAGACCACTTTGTAACCCCTGCTCCAGCATAATGTATGCAAAAGGGGTGTTCCCCTGTTAGGGGGAAGCAGAAATGGCGCAGTGGGATCTATGAACTTCCACTGTGCCATTTTTTAGAGGCTATATTTAATGCCTGCACAGAGCAAGCGTTAAAAGGGGGAACACCATTATTCTTAACGGGCCCCTATGTACTTTGCAGGATTACCACCAAATTTTTTTATGCTAATCCTGCAACGTACCACGATAAATAAAAAAATGTATGACACTCTTGTCCCTAACATGTGCAATGGTGTGCCGTAGGGCGCCCACATGGTCGCGTTAGGGTATCATTTTTGGGGCACATGAAAAGTACCGCTGCACATAATGCAGCACTACTTTTCTTAAATTTGGGCCTCTTAATCTAAATCCATATAAGGGCAGTGTGCATCTCTAAATTTGTCAAAAAATCGGTTTAATCTAACAACTCCATACGTTGAAAGCAGGACATTCAAATAGTAAATGGGGACATTCGGAACCCCAAGAGTACATAGGGAAAAAAATACATCTATTTTTAATAGTATTTCTACATGCTTAGAAAGCAATCAGACTCTTCCTTATAGAGTTTCTTAAAAAGAGTTTAATTAAAGGTTTCAATGCAACTTTTAAATACAAATTGATTTGTCAATAAATAGCATAAAATAAATGTTTTAAATTATTTTCCAGGTTAGAATGCTTGATGGATGATTTTATATTTCATTTCATTTGACCGACGCACGAATTAATGCGTACATATTGCAATTAAATCTGCATTCCCTCCTTAAATGTTCGTAGATTTTAATTGCCGAACTTTACCCGGGGAAAATTGCAAGTCGTGAGATGTTCTCTGTGATACCCGGAATTGCAATCTGTGCGGTAACAGGATTACCACACGTTTTAAAATTCAGCTCAGTCCTCTTAATCAGGGCTCAGGGCAGTAGTTTTTTAGCAGCAGAAGTGTGTTTTTGAAATTTCCATTTGTTTTAGTTTCCACCACATGCGTCGCCTGGAACAACTATAAACTCAGAGTAGTAACATTTCTTTCAGGTGTCTGTGTGCATAGTGCACCACTTAAAAAAAGTTAAGCAATAGAACAGTGCATTTAGGGCCACATGTAGGTAGCTTTTTGCACTTCGCAAACAGCAAATTTTGCTGTTTGCGACGTGCAAAAAGCACATCGCAACGCACAAACCCCATTTTGCAATTCGGTAACCTGGTTACCGAATCGCAAAACGGATTTACGACTCGCAATTAGGAAGGGGTGTTCCCTTCCTAATTGCGAGTCACAGTGCAATGTAGGATTGTTTTGAAACCGCGAACGCTGTCGCAAACCAATCGCATTTTGCACCCATTTCAAATGGGTGGTAACCCATTCGCAAAAGGGAAAGGGTCCCCATGGGACCCCTTCCCCGTTGTGAATGTCATTGTAAAAAAAAATTCAGAGCAGACCTCCTGCTTAGGACCACTGCCTGCTCTGAAAAAATGAAACGAAAACATTTTAGTTTTTGTTTTTGTAATGCATCTCTTTTTCCTTTAAGGAAACCCCATGGGGCACAGCATTAGAAAACCCCAACACACACAGGAACACAACTTCATCACCCACACCACATCTACGCACACATCACCACATATCACCACGCACATCACCACAAACACCACCCCACACCTCATCCACACCACCCCATGGCACCCCAAAGACACCCACGGTTTTCGGACCAAGAACTCCGGGTCATGGTGGAGGAAATCATGAGGGTTGAGCCCCAGCTCTTCGGCACACAGGTGCAGCACACCACCATAGCAAGGAAGGCTGAGCTATGGCAAAGGATCGTAGACAGGGTCAACGCTGTGGGACAGCATCCCAGAAATCGGGAAGATATCAGAAAGCGATGGAACGACCTACGGGGGAAGGTGCGCTCGATGATCTCCAGGCACAACATCGCTGTGCAGAAGACTGGCGGCGGACCCCCACCTACCCCACCCCAATTCACAGCATGGGAGCAAGAGGTGGTAAACATCCTGCATCCTGATGGCCTCGCTGGAGTACACGGAGGAATGGACTCTGGTAAGTCGAATCTCAACTACTTCACCCCCCCCAACCACCAGCATGCCAACATACCCCACCCCCCCAATATCACCCCCCAGCACATAACCTCCCTGCCAATGTCTCACCAGCACAACCCACCCTAAACAACACCAACCCCTAAATGCCAACACAAACCATAGACAGCCACCACCAAAGCATGACCATTGCACATACCCATACACCCCCCCCCCCAAACCCTCACAACACCTCCCACAAGGGAATGCCAGCACTGGGGGACAAGGGCACCCAAAATGCACGCCATGGCACACACAGAAACAATAACCATACTCCTTCACCCCTGCAGGGCCCGAACGCCAACACACCGCCACGGAGGGTCCAGAGATGTCCATCCCACCCCCAGAACAGGCCCCCAGCGAGGACAGCAGCTCTGTCGACCTAGAACCTGACGACCAGCCCAGACCATCGGGGACCTCTGGACAGTCAGTTCCCCACACACAGACACAGGCCACAGCAGACCCAAACCCCTCTGGGAACACCAGCACAGCTCCCACCCAGCGGGCCCATGCCTCTGTCCCACGGACGCGTCAATCAGCGGTGTGTCCACCACTACAGGGCACCCAGGCTGACCCAACACCCCAACAACAACAGGGACCTGGGGGCAGTGGTAGTGGGCACACCGTCCAGGGGACAGAGGCCCGGGGAAACAGGGCAACTGGGAGGGCTGCTGTGCGACAGGGGGGGGATGACAGGACCAGGGAACCGACTCTCCAAGAGGCCCTCACCACCATCATGGGAGCATACCATCACTCCCAGGAGACGATGGCGACAGTACTGGCCAGGTTCACCAAGATCCAGGCACAGCAGGAGGAACGCTACATGGGGTTCGGCAATGAACTCCGGGACATCGCTACCGCAATGGGGACCATAGTCCAGGCCCTCAACCGGATCGAAACCACATTGCGGGACCATGTGGCACCGCAAAGGGCCCCTGTCACTAGCCAGGAACAGCCTACCACCTCCGCCGGCTCTAGTGGTCAGGAGGCCCCCACAGAACGACGGGCCACCAGAACCCCACCTCCTGCTGAAGAACAACCACCCCGCAAGAGGAACCTGAGATCTCAAAGGAAGACAGAGTAGGATGCCAAGACCCCCGCCAGTCTAATATCCCCCCGGATGTCATTCCACTGTCCCACAGTGTCACCCTGTCCAACCTTGAACTGCCCCTGCTCCATCCTTCCACAGCCATATGAACAATGCACCTGTGCGACCGAGAACTGGACTCTGCCATGGACATAACTCCACCCTCACCCTTCACCGTTTTACTATCATGTACCAAAATATAGCACTAAAAATAAATCACTCATTGCACATAAATCATTCTGGAGTCAGCCTGTATTATTTACAAATGTATAACACATTACTTATCAATAATGTTCTGTTATTTATGTGTGGACAACATACCGATGTCAATAAGCATTAGTCCATGGGCTAACCAAGCAGAAGTCACGCAGTGGGTCATACAGCACTGAAAAGGGAAGGGAAAAGTAAACTTCAGTTTAAAAGAACTGGGGGGAAATACACAAAGTAAAGATGCAGGGGGCATTCAGTAAATGGTAAATGGCGTGGGTGATTCCTACCTGTGTGCTACTGAAAATACTGTTGGATAACTCTGTCCCTGTTGTCTGGGTCGTCCTCTTCGTCTTCCTCCTCTTCACTCTCCGCAGGCTCCACAGCTGCTTCAACACCACCATCTGGACCATCCTCCTGCAGGAAGGGCACCTGACGTCGCAATGCCAGATTGTGAAGCATGCAGCAGGCCACGATGATCTGGCACACCTTCTTTGGTGAGTACATCAGGGATCCCCCTGTCATATGTAGGCACCTAAACCTGGCCTTCAGGAGGCCAAAGGTTCTTTCAATTACCCTCCTAGTTCGCCCATGGGCCTCATTGTACCGTTCCTCTGCCCTGGTCCGGGGATTCCTCACTGGGGTCAATAGCCAAGGCAGGTTGGGGTAACCAGAGTCACCAATTAGCCACACACGTTGTCTCTGTAGCTGTTCCATCACATAAGGGATGCTGCTATTTCGCATCACATACGCGTCATGCACTGACCCAGGGAACATGGCATTCACATGGGAGATGTACTGGTCAGCCAAACAGACCACCTGAACGTTCATCGAATGGTAACTTTTCCTGTTTCTGTACACCTGCTCATCGTCTTTTGGGGGTACTAAAGCCACATGGGTCCCATCAATGGCACCAATTATGTTGGGAATATGTCCAAGGGCATAAAAATCACCCTTCACAGTGGCCAAATCTACCTCCTCAGGGAATACAATGTAGCGCCGCATGTGTTTCGTCAGGGCAGACAACACTCTAGACAAGATCTTTGAAAACATAGGCTGAGACATTCCAGATGACATGGCCACTGTTGTCTGGAATGAGCCACTTGCCAGAAAATGGAGGACTGACAGAACCTGCACTAGAGGGGGAATTCCTGTGGGTTGGCGGATGGGGGACATCAGGGCTGGCTCCAGCTTGGCACACAGTTCATGTATAGTGGCTCGGTCAAGTCGGTATCGTAGTATGATGTGGCGTTCTTCCATTGTCGACAGGTCCACCAGCGGGCGGTACACACGAGGATTCATCCTTCTCCTCGCAAGTCCCAGCGGACGGTGCCTAGGAAGGACAACATGGAGCACAGAGTCAAGCAAGTCACAGGTACGTTCACCACTGCATGCATAGCACACGATTATCTATGTATTGAAAGGCGTGTATGTGTGGCAATGCAAGGCCTAGGCCTGTGTGACGCAGTACAAATAATGCCATGTGGGCCCTTGAAATGGCGGCTGCCTGACCTGTGAAGTGGGACAATGGGATGTGAGGTCAATGCGCTGGCGCGGCACACCGTGGCGGTAGGCGGTCGAAGACCGCTATATGAAGCCGCATTGGCTAACATTGAAGCCTATGGGTTTCAGGAGCCAATAATGAGGTGCGGTCGCGGTACGCACCGCCGCGGTACGCACCGCCGCGGGCGTGACCGCCATTTTCTATCTGCTTAATCACTCGAGACCTGATCTTCCACAGGAGAGGACCTATACTGCAAGTGCTGCGGTGACCTCGGTCTGGAAGTGACAATGGCTGCTGCGACTGGGGAAAGGGCCCCCGCCTTCAGTTCCGAAGAGTTGGAGAAGCTCGTGGACGGGGTCCTCCCCCAGTATGCGTTACTCTACGGTCCTCCAGACCAACAGGTAAGTACACTGGGCGCACATTGAATGGGCTATGCCTGTGTGGAGTGGGGTGGATGCTAAGTTGGTGGGGTGGGGGGCGAATGAGGAGTGCAACGCATGACAGATGAGAGCATGTGCCATATGGCAAGGTTGGGGAGGGGGGCCAATCGCATCTAACATGCAGGAATATGATGATTTCTCCTTCCCACCCTGTACATGTCAAATAGGTCAGCGCCCATCAGAAAGTGGACATATGGCGTGCCATCGCCAAGGAAGTCCGGGCCCTGAGGGTCCACGTCAGACGGGGCACCCACTGCCGCAAGAGGTGGGAGGACATCCGCCGCAGGACCAGGAAGACCGCCGAGTCACTGCTGGGGATGGCCTCCCAACGTAGGAGGGGTGCCAGTCGTACCCTGACCCAACTGATGTCCCGGATCCTGGCGGTGTCCTACCCTGATTTGGAAGGGCCGCTTGAGGACATTACAGCAGACACAAGGGGGTGAGTATCAGCACATTCTGCTATCTCTCTGCGCAGTGGAGGCGTCTGGGTGGGGGAGGAGGGTTGGGGGTGACATTAGGCCAGGGCGCTTTCTGTTGTGTAGTCCGCTCCTTTAGGCATGGCCCTGTGCTCCCGGACCCCACCTCTGTAGGGTGACAAGTACAGCTATCGATGGTCCAGCATCGCACATGTGCGCCTTTGGCATCTCTAGACCTGTAGTCCTAGTCCGAAGTACTGAGTAGTGTACCCCGAATGCGCGGCTTAGTGCTTGAGGCTCCTGTGTCTGTCCTCTCCGCCAACGGTGTTGACATTGCATGCACTCAACCTGGTCTTCGTTTTTCTCCCCCCACCCTTCTTCTTCGTCTTCTTGTGCATCTGTGCATTAGCATCATCAGGCGGAGGAGATATGGCATCGGAGCACGAGGGAGCTGCAAGTCACAAGGCCCCGGTGGGACCAGGAACAGACACAGAGGGCACCAGTGATCCGGAGGGCGAGGGGAGCACCACAACCGGGACCGGTGGTGACACCAGCGACAGCGACACGTCCTCGGATGGGAGCTCCCTAGCGGTGGCGGCAACATCCGGGCCCCCCGCCTCTCCAGGTACAGCCGCCACCCAGCGCACCAGCCCCGCCCTCCCAGCAGCCCCTCAGCCTACGCTCCGTGCCCGCTCGCCCAGGAAGGCGGGCGTCTCCTTCGCCCCAGGCACCTCAGCCCCTGCCCCTGTTACCCCTGCTGCCCTCAGTGAGGAGGTCATTGATCTCCTCAGGACACTCATTGTTGGGCAGACTACCCTTTTGAATGCCATCCAGGGGGTAGAAAGGGAGGTGCATCGGAGCAATGCCTACCTGGAGGGCATTCATTCGGGTCAGGCTGCCCATCAACGATCGTTCAATGCTCTGGCCTCAGCACTGACGGCAGCCATTGTCCCTGTTTCCAGCCTCCCTCTTCTGACTGCCTCCAGCCTGTCTCTGTCTCCTGTTCCTCAGCCTATCCCATCCACACCATCAGACCAGCCTGCACACACCTCAACACCCAAGTGAAGCTCATCCAGACACAGGCACCACAGAAGCCACAAGCATTCACGCAAGCAACACCCAGATGCAGACATTCAACAGTCACTACCACCTCTGTGTCCCCCACCTCCTCGTCTCCCTCCTCCCTCCCTGTCACGTCTACACTCACACCTGCATGCACACCACTATCAGCCAGTGCTTCCATCACCAGCACACCCTCCAGTCCAGTCCGCACACGTGCAGTCACCACCCCCACAACCATTTACACGTCCCCTGTGTCCTCTCCCACTGTGTCTGTCACCCCCTCTTCCAAGACACACAAACGCAGGCAGCCACCCACCCAACAGCCATCCACCTCACGACAGCCTCCAGCACATGCACCTGCACCCAAAGACAGCACACCTGACTCTCCTACAACCACATCCTCTTCCTCCACTTCCATCTCCAATTCTCCTACCTTTTACCTTGGTCCTAAGAAAGTTTTCCTTGCTAATCTTGACCTCTTTCCCTCCACTGACCCACCCCCTCCATATGCAAAGAGTCCCAAGAGCACCTCAGCCACCACCAGCCCAGCTTCGGGTGTCACTGTGGTGCATGGGTTCTGGAGCCCACCCTTTGCCAGCAGTGACACCTCAATCAGCAGCAAGGGGACAGCCAGCCCCCCACCAGGCAAGAAGACCAGGAAGGTAAAGGGCCGCCGTGAGAGGACTGACACGGCTGCCCCCAAGGAGCCAAGTTCTCCCACATCACCAGCCACAACAGCTAGGGGAGGCAAGGGCCCGAGAGCCCCATCTAAGGAGCGAAAGGGCAGCAGGGCGGAAAAGTCAGCCAGCAGGAGCGCAGAGCAGGAGGGGCCCACAAGCCCCATCCCGGGTGTTAGGAAGGACACCAAAGGGCCCAGGACTCCGTCACCGAAGGGTCCAGCAACAGCACGGTCGGAGGGCGAGTGAGCAGGGAGTCCAGGCCAGGTCTGGCTCCCTTGACCTACTGGACGAGCACCGCTGAAGAGGGCCCCGCCGTGCAGAAGAGCACCGCTGAAGAGGGCCCCGCCGTGCAGAAGAGCACCGCTGAAGAGGGCCCCGCCGTGCAGAAGAGCACCGCTGAACAGGGCCCCGCCGTGCAGAAGAGCACCGCTGAAGAGGGCCCGCTGTGCAGAAGAGCACCGCTGAACAGGGCCCCGCCGTGCAGAAGAGCACCGCTGAAGAGGGCCCCGCTGTGCAGAAGAGCACCGCTGAACAGGGCCCCGCCGTGCAGAAGAGCACCGCCGATCAGGGCCCCGCCATCTCAAGCACCGCTCCGCTGGGCCCTTCATCTCAAGCACCGCTCCGCTGGGCCCCGGCGTCTCAAGCACCGCTCCGCTGGGCCCCGCCATCTCAAGCACCGCTCTGCTGGGCCCTTCATCTCAAGCACCGCTCCGCTGGGCCCCGCCATCTCAAGCACCGCTCCGCTGGGCCCTTCATCTCAAGCACCGCTCCGCTGGGCCCCGCCGTCTCAAGCACCGCTCCGCTGGGCTCCGCCATCTCAAGCACCGCTCCGCTGGGCCCTTCATCTCAAGCACTGCTCCGCTGGGCCCCGCCATCTCAAGCACCGCTCCGCTGGGCCCCGCCGTCTCAAGCACCGCTCCGCTGGGCCCCGCCGTCTCAAGCACCGCTCCGCTGGGCCCCGCTGTCTCAAGCACCGCTCCGCTGGGCCCCACCGTCTCAAGAACCGCTCCGCTGGGCCCCACCGTCTCAAGCACCGCTCCGCTGGGCCCCGCCATCTCAAGCACCGCTCCACTGGGCCCTTCATCTCAAGCACCGCTCCGCTGGGCCCTGCCGTCTCAAGCACCGCTCCGCTGGGCCCGCCTTCTCAAGCACCGCTCCGCTGGGCCCTTCCTGTCAAGCACCGCTCCGCTGGGCCCTTCATCTCAAGCACCGCTCCGCTGGGCCCTTCATCTCAAGCACCGCTCCACTGGGCCCCGCCATCTCAAGCACCGCTCCGCTGGGTCCTTCCTGCCAAGCACCGCTCCGCTAGGCCCCGCCGTCTCAAGCACCGCTCCGCTGGGCCCCGCCATCTCAAGCACCTCTCCGCTGGGCCCTTCATCTCAAGCACCGCTCCGCTGGGCCCCGCCATCTCAAGCACCGCTCCGCTGGGCCCCGCCATCTCAAGCACTGCTCCGCTGGGCCCTTCATCTCAAGCACCGCTCCGCTGGGCCCTTCCTGTTAACGGTTCACTGTGCCCACCATGCCTCCTCCTTGACCAGTGGAGACTGTAATCCACCTGATGGACTGTGGCTTTGCACTCCCCAGGATGGCCGAGTGGGCAACCCACCCACTGTAGAGACTTGAGAGACTGTGGCTTTGCACTCCCCAGGATGGCCGAGTGGGCATCCCACCCACTGTAGAGACTTGAGAGACTGTGGCTTTGCACTCCCCAGGATGGCCGAGTGGGCAACCCACCCACTGTAGAGACTTGAGAGACTGTGGCTTTGCACTCCCCAGGATGGCCGAGTGGGCAACCCACCCACTGTAGAGACTTGAGAGACTGTGGCTTTGCACTCCCCAGGATGGCCGAGTGGGCATGGTGGCCCCTTCGTGGATCTGGCGTCGTGGACTCATGTGGCTGTGGTGCCCCCCCTTCCCTTCCCCCTGAGGTGCCTGCAGTTTTTTCATCAGATGCCCCTGCAGTGTTCTCTCCAAAGGACTCAGGTCTCCTGTGTGGGCTTTGCCCTTGTGTTGCTACACTTTGGCCCACGGACACTTTGAATCTCGTTAGTTGTGCAGGATTTATTGCCTCGATTTTTCGTATGCACTGGATATTGATTTTGGATTTTTGAGTTGTTATTGCTATTTGACCGTGACTTTTCAGTGGTTTTTATTTCCCATAAATTTCGAGTCACTATTTAATTATGTCCTTGTTTTCTTTACGGGGGTTTGGGTGGTTTCACTGTGAGTTGTTGCTCTGCATTGGTGTGTACATGGTTTGGGGGGGTGGGTGTATCGCGTATGTGTGTGCACGTGACCTTTCGTCCTCCGCCCTCCCCTGTGTCATAGGTGCAGTACTCACCGTTGTCGTCTGCGCCGGCGTTCGTACTCGTGGTAGATGAGCAGGTAGACGAGAGCAGGTAGGATGTTTAATTCGGGTTCCATGCTGTCCTCCTTCCTCGTGGAGTGCGTAGAGGTGCGCGTTTTCCCGTTCGTAGTCTGTTTCCGCCGTGTTTTTATCGGCGGTGCTCCCGCCCCGGAAAAGGTGGCGGATTGGCCGGTCATGATAGTGTGGGCGGAACATTGTCTGCCGCCTGGCTGTTGGTGGTGACCGCCGCACTGTTTGTCGGTCCCACTGTGGCGGTCGGAGTGTTAAGTTGGCGGTTCCCGCCAGGGTCAGAATTCCATTTTTTGGACCGCCGGCCTGTTGGCGGGTTGGCCGCCGTTTTATCACCGACCGCCAGGGTTAGAATCACACCCACAGTGTCTTACCAGTGTGTCACTGGAAGTACTGCTGAATTATATTGCTTCTGTTGTCGATATCTTCTTCTTCGGCCTCCTCTTCCTCACTATCCACAGGCTCCACCGCTGCCACAAGACCATTTCAAGGCACATCCTCCTGCAGAAAAGGCACCTGGCGTCTCAAAGCCAGGTTGTGCAACATGCAACATGCAATGATGATCTGGCACACCTTCTTCGATGAGTAGTACAGGGAGCCACCTCTCAGATGGAGGCACCGGAACCTGGCCTTCAGGAGGCCGAAGGTCCTTTCAATAATCCTTCTTGTACATCCATGTTCCTCATTGTAACGTACTTCTGCCTTTGTCCTCGCATTCCTCACTGGGGTCAGTAACCATAAGAGGTTGGGGTAACCAGAGTCACCTGCAAATATTGAGGGACAACTGTTAGACACACACTAACCTTTAGGGACAACCCCATACCCAGACATCTACTCCTAGTGTGTGGGGACCTTAGGCTCACCTATTAGCCACACCCAGTGCCTCTGGAGTTGGCCCATCCCATATGGAATGCTGCTATTCATCAAGATAAAGGCGTCATGGGCAGAGCCAGGATATTTGGCATTCACATGGGAGATGTACTGGTCCGCCAAACATACCATCTGCACATTCATAGAGTGATTGCTTTTTCTATTCTTGGAAACTTGTTCATTTCTCCGGGGGGGGGGTACAAATGCCACATGTGTACCATCAATGGCACCAATTAAGTTGAGGATATGACCCAGGGCATAAAAGTCAGCTTTCACTGTGGCCAAATCCTCCACCTGGGGGAACACAATGTAGCTGAGCATGTGTTTCAGCAGGGCAGACAAAACTCTGGTCAACACATTGAAAAACATTGGCTGAGACATCCCTGATACATTGGCCACTGTTGTTTGGAAGGAACCACTTGCCAGGAAACAGAGCACTGACAGGACCTGCACTAGAGGGGGAGATACCTGTGGGTTGGCAAATAGCTGACATCAGGTCTGGCTCCAATTGGGCACACAGTTCTTGGATTGTGGCCCGGTCAAGTCTGTATGTAATGATAATGTGTTTGACCTTCTTTGTCGCAAGGTCCACCAGGGGTCTGTACATTGGAAGATGCCGCCATCTCATATTCAGCCTCAGCGGTTGAAGCCTATGGAAGAGAACGGGTCATTTTCCCACATCTATTGCACTAGTGATGATTTGTTTAATTTACAGAAACAAAATGTGAATCCAACAATCAGTTGCCATGCCAATGTCTACTGTGACACAGTTAGGTGCCATGCCCTGTGCCTCCCTGAAATAGTGGATGCCTGACCTTTGAGGAGGGACAAGTGGAAATAGGGTAATTGTACTGGCGTTGTGTGCCGTCGCGGTAGGCGGTCGATGACCGCCGCACAACTTCGCAATGGTTATCATTGGGCCCTATGGGTTCCAGGAGCCAATGACGATGTACGCTGGCGGTGACGGTATGCACCTCCGTGGACGTCACCACCATTTTCTATCTATCCACTCACTTGCTACCAGACCTTTAACAGGAGAGGACCTACACTGCAAGTGCTGCTGTGACCTGTGTCTGGAACCGACCATGGCTCATGTGTCTGGGGAGTACACGTTACTCTATGGTCCTCCAGACAAACAGGTGAGTACACTGTGAGCATGATGCATGGGCCATGAATGTATGGAGTGCTGTGTATGTAAGGCACATGTGGGAGGGGGCAGAGGCATCCTGGCCAGAGTGCAGCATGTAAGGTGGTCAATGTATGTGCATCAGGAGAATGGGGGGATCTGTTGGGCCATGAGTCTGACGGTCCGGATGGTTGACTAATTCCCTTTTCTGCTGTCTTTTCCCTGCAGGTCAGCACCCACCAGAAATTTTTTATTCCATTGGCGTGCCATCGCCAAGGAGGTGCAGACCCTGTGTGTCTTTGACAGGTGGAGCACACACTGCTGCAAGAGGTGGGAGGACCTGCGCCGCTGGGAAAAGAAGATGGCGGAGGCCCAGCTGGGGCTGGCCTCCCAACGAGTAAGGGGTGCCCATCGCACCATGACTCCCCTGATGTTCCTATACAGAGTTGGATGGGCGTTTGAAGGCATCACAGCAGCCACAAGGGGGTGAGTACAGAATCTGACTCATGACTTTGCACACATCAAGAGTTACCTGGATGGGGGATGTGGGCTATGGGTGCCCCTAGGCCAGGGCAAAGGTGGCATGGTAGGTCCCTTGTTGGGTAGGCTCTGAAGCACTCCTGCCCCAATAGTGTTAGTGGGCATCTACTACTGGACAGGGTCATGTGGGTTTCTGGTGTGCAGCTGATGGTATTAGGCATTGGGCTGGTGACTATCTTAGTAACTGGTTGGGCATGGCCTAGTGCATAGGACTACTCCCTGTGTGTTGTTTACGCCAACAGTAGTGGTGTTGCTGGCATTGACGAAGTGTATCCTCTGTCTCTCCCCCCCTTTTTGTTTTGCACCCTGTCCTTACGTCCATTAGCATAATCTGGCGGCAGAGAAGAGGCACCAGCGACGGAGGGAGCTGCATCCCACATGGGCCTGGAGGCCGAATCCACCTCTGTGCTCACCCCAACAACAGGTACAGCCACCACCCCCCTTACCAGCACTGCCCTCCCTGCGTGTTTCCTGTGCCCGCTCACCCAGGAGGGTGGGCATCTCCTTTGCCCCAGGCACCTCAGGCCCTGTCCCAGTCAGCCCTGCTGCCCTCAGTGAGGAGGCTATTGACCTCCTGAGATCCCTTACTGTTTGGCAGTCAACCATTCTGAATGCCACCAAGGGTGTCAAGAGGCATTTGCAACAAACAAATGCATACCTGGAGGGCATTCGCTCTGGCGTGGCGGCCCAACAGAGAGCATTTCAGGCTCTGGCCTCAGCACTGATGGCAGCACTTGTACCTGTGTTTAGCCTCCCCCTTTCCAACTTCCAACTTCCTCTACCCAGTCCCAATACCCTCAACCCCAGCCTATCCCAAGCACACCTTCAGACCAGCATTCACCCAAATCAGCACCCAGAAGTGGCTCAGGCAAACACAAGCACCACACATCATCCCACAGGCACTCACACAAGCACCATACCCAGGCAGACACACCAACTGTCGAAGTAAGCCTCAGCAAGGCCTACTAGTGCAATTGGTTTGCCCTTCTCTGCACAAAGTCCTCAGACCATGTAGGAAGAAGTTGGCACAGAAACTGAAATAAAAGACGAAGGGGGTCATTATGACCCTGGCGGAAGGCAGAGAATCAGCGGTAAGACCGCCAACAGGCTGGCGGTCTTTTTTTTTGTATTATGACCATGGTGGTTACCGCCATGGTCATCCGCCGCTTCTCCGTTCTGCCCGCCGGGCTGGAGACCTGGGTCTCCAGCCAGGCGGCCGTCACTATACCGCCGGCGGTATTATGACCCGGCTTACCGCCGTGGATTTCCTGCGGTTGGAACCGCCATGAAATCCATGGCGGTAAGCACTATCAGTGCCAGGGAATTCCTTCACTGGAACTGATAGGGGTCCCCACCACCCCCCACCCCCACCCGACTCCCTCCCCTACCCCCCCACCACCCCTTCCACCCCCCCCAAAGGTGGCAGAACCTCCACCCCGACCCTCATTCATACACACACGACACGCACGCAGGCACCACCAACACACATACACGCTCACACACCGACATACATGCCAACATCCACACACACAGTGAGACACGCACACCCACATTCAAACATACAAGCACACATCCATACAGACATACCTACAGACATACACACACTCATTTCCAAACACACAACACCCCCGCAAGCATACACGCACTCACACACCCCCTCTACATACACACACGCACACCCCAATGCACGCACACAACACCCCACCACCTCCCCTCACGGACGATTAACTTGCCTGGTCCGACGATCCTCCGGGAGGGGACGGGAGCCATGGGGGCAGCTCCGCCGACCCCACACCGTCAGCAGAACACCGCCACGGTGAATCACAGGACGTGATTCGCTGGGCGGTGTTCTGTTGGCGTGGTGGTGGAGGTGGAGCAACCTCCACTTCCCCGCTTCCCGCCATTATGGCTGTTGGCGGATCTCCGTCCGGAAAAGGATGGAGAGCTGCCAACGGTCATAATAGGCCGAGCGGCAAACCGCCACCACTGGCGGTCTTCCACACGGCGGTCCCTCGGCGGTCTTGGAAAAAGAACGCCGAGGTCAAAATGACCCCCAAAGTTCATTAAACCTCATGAGGTGGTACCACAGTTCAAACAGCACCCTTCGGTAGTGTTTAAAGTAGCACACTGAACTAAGAGAGCATGGTCCTTTTATACCCACGCACGGGCTAAAAGAAGGTGGTAAAATTATAGAAGCAAGACTTATATACATATAAGGTCATATGGAAATGCACAGTCAACAGGTAGGAGGGGCTAACAGTTTTCAAGGACTAGTTGACACATTACTGTCTGTTACTAATTACTAACAGCTGCAGATCTTACTGGGCATGTGCGAGAGTGGGAGATGCTAAATATAACTTGTCACTAGACAGATTTTCAAGAGTAGTTAACAGGAAGGTAGGACAGAGCACATGGCGAGCACATGGCAGCATGTGGCAGAGAAACTGGCTGCCATGAATACAAAATTGATTCAGCGAAATGTTCACAATAGTTGTTAAATACAAGATGTCTTCTGTTAATGCTTAATCTAATCGCTACTAAATTACAACACAACATCCAGTGCCTCCAATGTGTCCCCCTCCTCCTCGTTGTCCAACTCCCTCCCAGTATCGTCACACCTCACACCTGCATGCACTACATCCTCATCCACTACCTCCATCACCAGCACGCCCATCACTACCCACCCCTCACTGGCAGTCACCACCCCCGCATCTATGCACATGTCCCCTGTGTCCTCTCCCAGTGTGTCTGTGCCCCCTCCTCCCAAATTACACAAACGCAATCACCCACCCACCCACCAGCCATCCACCTCACAACAGCATCCAGCCCATGCACCTTCACCCAAACTCAGCACACAGACACCTCCTACAACCACTCCCTCTTCCTCCACTCCCAAACCCTCTCCATCTTCCCGCCCCAGTGTGTCTAAAAAGATTTTCCTGGCAAACATTGACCTGTTCCCTACCCATCCCCCCATCCTTCCCCTTGGGCCAGGGTGTCCAGAACCCAGGTCAGAACCTCAGCCACCAAATCAGCGTCCGCTCTGGTACCTGCATCACCCAGAGGCTCAAAGGGGGCATCCATCAGGCCAGCCAGTGTGCCACCAACCCCTGCAAAGGACCAAACTATTCCGCCACCTGCCAAGGTGAAGAAGGGGATAGCATGCAGCAAGGGCAAGGAGCACGACCCACCCAGCAAGGCCTCCTCCAAAACTCCAGCTGCCAGAGCCAAGGTCACAACAGCATCTGCCAAGGTGAGGAAGGGGCAGAAAACCCAAGGCAAGGCCCTTCAGCCATCAGAGGTTGCAGGTGAAGACCTGGTGCCCACCAGTAGAACCGCCAACCCCACTACCTGCACTGCGAGCAGCACCACCAGCAGCCCCGCCCTAGGCAGCGCCGCAAGCACCACCACCTGCACCACCACCTACACCACCGCTGCCACCTCTACTGTCACCAGCAGCATCCCAAGTGGGCTTCCGGAGAAGGGCTGGAGCCTACCTCCACCACTGGCAGCACTGGCACCTACACCATGGCCAGCACTGCCAGCAGCTCGCCTGCAAGCACCGCCACATGCACCGCTGACAGTAGGACCACTACCAGCACCAGCAGCCCTAGTGGGCAGCCGTCCGAGGCTGCAGGAGACAGGCTGGAGCCTACCACCACCACTGGCAGCACCCCCACCAGCACCAGCACTACCACCAGTTTGCAGCCTTAGGCGCCGCAGGATGGAGTCTAGCCCTGCCTCCGTGAACTATCATGCAACCTGTTCCCTGCAAATCTAGTGCCTCAGACACCCAGGTGAGGGAATGTGAACTGTCACACCCCAAGTGCTGCATCACTGCGCTCAAGGCCCCCTCCAGAACCAGTGGAGATATGCATCCACTCAGCCCCTCCTTGGCAGGATGACGCACACTGGGCACAAAGCTCCCTCCAGAACCAGTAAAGAAGCTAGCCACTAGAGAGACTGTGGCCTTGCACTCCCCAGGACCAAGCAGTGGGCAAACCACCCACTTGAGAGACTGTGGCCTTACACTCCCCAGGACATCGCTGTGGGCATGGAACCCCCACGAGGAGCAGTGGTGTAGTACCATCTTCCGGCTGAGGTGTCCCCCCTTCTCCATCCCCCTGAGGTGCCTATGTGTTTTCGACCTAATGCCCCTGCAGTGTTCTCTCCGTATTGAGGCAGCAGTCAAGTGTGGGCTTGGCTCATGTTTTTTGGCCCAGTGGCCCACAGACATTTGGAAAGGAAAATGTACGGCCTTCTGTACATATTGTATATTTTTGTAAATACTGTTTTTATAATCGTTACACATATCTGCCTATTTCTAATATATCACTGATTTGACTCTATTCCTTTTGTCTCTTGCGTTCTTCCAGGAGTTTACGGGGTGTAAATGCAATGTTGCTGCATGTGTTTGTATGTGTGATGTTGGGGATGGGAGTGTTGCGTGTTGCGTGTGTGTGTGTCACTCTCTTTTTCCTCCCCCCTCCCCCGTGTACTAGGTACAGTACACACTGGGGTCGTCACCTCCGTCTTTGGTATTCCTGGTAGATGAGGAGGTAGACCAGCATGGGCAGGACCTGTAACTCGGGCGGGATCCATGGCGTCCTGGATCTTCGTTGAGTGTTGAGAGATGAGTGGTTCCCCTTCCAAACACTGTTTTTGCCGTGCTTTTGATGGCGTTGGTACAGCCCCGGAAAAGCTGGTGGATTGGCAGGATGTGATGGAGTGGGCGGTACATTGTCTTCCGCCTGTCTGTTGGCGGTGACCGCTGCGGTGTTTGTTGCTACCGCTGTGGCGGTCGGAGTGTTAAAGTGGCTGTCTGTGAAGGCGGTTTCCGCCATTGTAGTGATCCCAGTTTTTTACCGCCGGCCTGTTGGCGGTATTACCGCCGCTTTAACACTGACCGCTACGGTTGTATTGAGGGCCATAGTTAGTTTCTTTAGTTAGTTAAGTTTTATTCATTATTTTATTCTTTCTTCCTTTTGTTAAAAGAGAAAAGAAAAGAAAAGAAAGGGGATATGTTATATATGTGTATGTGTATGAATCACATATTATGTAGCCTGAAGATAAACAAGAGTGTAGAATATTTTGTTGTCAAGATCGAATAGCATGCGTGGGATAAAAGGACGGTTGGAGGCAGCAGAGAAGGAAGGACAGAAGAGGAGGCTGCACTGTGTTGAACCTGTCTGCTTTTTTTTAAGAATACACGTTATGCACAAGCAATGTATGTGGAGTCTGCATTCTTAACAGTATAATTTAGGACTTTTTAGCGTTCTGCGAGTAGTAGCTTTAAGGTATTGTTTGGGGCTCTATAGGTTCTGGGAAGGGACGTGTTGGGGAATACTAAGGGGTATTTAGGGTGCAGTTAAACAACTTCAAGAATGCATGTAATAAAATTGACTTTTAAAACTCAACGTTTTTGGAATTGCCATTTGTAATAACGAAGAACATAACATTATTATTTCAACACTTTCAACTCGACTTTAGTGTAGTAGACATTTTAAATGTCAACTTTATTTTCTACAACCTTTACATTACATTCTCCACATTCCATTACACCTTCTACATCACTGACACATGGGCCATTTAGATGTATTTTAGATGTGCAGATAGGAATAGGAGATTCACTGAAAACTGTTTGAGATTACCCTCAAAGTAATGAACGTGTAGGTGTTCACCTCGTTTGTACATTGTCATGCTCACTCCCCGGAAACACTCTCAGAAAAGCCCACGGTTGATAATTGAGTCCATTTATAGCATACGTTTCCTTGCCAGCCAACTGCACACTTGTAAAGTATTTCTTTGCATTCACCAATAATCTCTGGCTTCAAGGAAAGTTTGGGAATACAGTAATGCAATATCATGCATCTATAAAATATTTTAACAATTTTAAAAAGTAAATAAATGTTAGCTCTCTAGAGACTTAGGGGGTTATTCTAACTTTGGAGGAGGTGTTAATCCGTCCCAAAAGTGACGGAAAAGTGACGGATTTACCACCAGCCGTATTACGAGTCCATTATATCCTATGGAACTCCTAATACGGCTGGTGGTATATCCGTCACTTTACCGTCACTTCTGGGACGGATTAACACTCCTCCAAAGTTAGAATAACCCCCTTAGGCCCAGATTTAAGAATGTCTAGCATCTGCTTGCGCCACACTAGCATCCTTTATGATGCTAATGTGGCTCAAAAGGGCAAAAATCACCATGCCAGATTTCCAAAGTGGTGTAATTCATGCATTAGACCACTTTGTAACCCCTGCTCCAGCATAATGTATGCAAAAGGGGTGTTCCCCTGTTAGGGGGAAGCAGAAATGGCGCAGTGGGATCTATGAACTTCCACTGTGCCATTTTTTAGAGGCTATATTTAATGCCTGCACAGAGCAAGCGTTAAAAGGGGGAACACCATTATTCTTAACGGGCCCCTATGTACTTTGCAGGATTACCACCAAATTTTTTTATGCTAATCCTGCAACGTACCACGATAAATAAAAAAATTATGACACTATTGTCCCTAACCTGTGCAATGGTGTGCCGTAGGGCGCCCACATGGTCGCGTTAGGGTATCATTTTTGGGGCACATGAAAAGTACCGCTGCACATAATGCAGCACTACTTTTCTTAAATTTGGGCCTCTTAATCTAAATCCATATAAGGGCAGTGTGCATCTCTAAATTTGTCAAAAAATCGGTTTAATCTAACAACTCCATACGTTGAAAGCAGGACATTCAAATAGTAAATGGGGACATTCGGAACCCCAAGAGTACATAGGGAAAAAAATACATCTATTTTTAATAGTATTTCTACATGCTAAGAAAGCAATCAGACTCTTCCTTATAGAGTTTCTTAAAAAGAGTTTAATTAAAGGTTTCAATGCAACTTTTAAATACAAATTGATTTGTCAATAAATAGCATAAAATAAATGTTTTAAATTATTTTCCAGGTTAGAATGCTTGATGGATGATTTTATATTTCATTTCATTTGACCGACGCACGAATTAATGCGTACATATTGCAATTAAATCTGCATTCCCTCCTTAAATGTTCGTAGATTTTAATTGCCGAACTTTACCCGGGGAAAATTGCAAGTCGTGAGATGTTCTCTGTGATACCCGGAATTGCAATCTGTGCGGTAACAGGATTACCACACGTTTTAAAATTCAGCTCAGTCCTCTTAATCAGGGCTCAGGGCAGTAGTTTTTTAGCAGCAGAAGTGTGTTTTTGAAATTTCCATTTGTTTTAGTTTCCACCACATGCGTCGCCTGGAACAACTATAAACTCAGAGTAGTAACATTTCTTTCAGGTGTCTGTGTGCATAGTGCACCACTTAAAAAAAGTTAAGCAATAGAACAGTGCATTTAGGGCCACATGTAGGTAGCTTTTTGCACTTCGCAAACAGCAAATTTTGCTGTTTGCGACGTGCAAAAAGCACATCGCAACGCACAAACCCCATTTTGCAATTCGGTAACCTGGTTACCGAATCGCAAAACGGATTTACGACTCGCAATTAGGAAGGGGTGTTCCCTTCCTAATTGCGAGTCACAGTGCAATGTAGGATTGTTTTGAAACCGCGAACGCTGTCGCAAACCAATCGCATTTTGCACCCATTTCAAATGGGTGGTAACCCATTCGCAAAAGGGAAAGGGTCCCCATGGGACCCCTTCCCGGTTGTGAATGTCATTGTAAAAAAAAATTCAGAGCAGACCTCCTGCTTAGGACCACTGCCTGCTCTGAAAAAATGAAACTAAAACATTTTATTTTTTGTTTTTGTAATGCATCTCTTTTTCCTTTAAGGAAAATGGGGTGCATTACAAAAAAAAAAACTGCTTTATTGAAAGCAGTAACAGACATGGTGGTCTGCTGTCCGCAGCAGGCCACCATCCCTGTGAGGGCCGCCATTCGCAAGGGGGTCGCAAATTGCGGCCCACCTCATGAATATGCATGAGGTGGGAATTTGCAACCCCCTTGCGAATCGCAGATGGTGTCATGGACACCATCCTACATTGGGATTTGCGACTCGCAAATTGTGAGTCGCTCTGACTCGCTAATTCCGGGTCGCAGATCTGAAAGTTGCTACATGTGGCCCTTGGTGGCTCGAATTTATTTTGGACTATTGTAAACAAAAGGTTTGAAATGTCTGTCTAACAACACTAAAGAATGGTGCATGCCCCTGCAGGTATGACTAATTTGTGCAGTACTGCCTCAATCATCATATTCCGAAGTAAACTAGAAGAATTCTTAGCTTCAACGGTGTAACACTTAAAGATGGGGCCCCATGCAGAATGAGATGAGAGGCTCTGAGACTCCCATATGTTTTGGTCTGGGATCAAAGGGGGACTCCTGGTGAGTTTGGAGCCCCATAAAAGGTTGGGGAACCACCTGCGCCATAGGTACTGCATTGGCCTGAGTTACGCCGCTGCTTGGCCTGTACCTGGTTTACTCCTGGAATTGAGGAGTGTACAAAAGAAAGTCACAGCAAAGTATTTTGAATTATGCCTGTGCCTTTAAAATGAGAACCAATAAATGACTTTGGTCAGTCGGTGTTGCATCGGCGTGGAAGGGACCCTAAAGGGTGAAAGTAGCAAGTGCGATTCTTTCAGGCAGCAATCATTGAATGGATTGAATAGAGATAAAGGGATTGAATGTAGAAGAGTGTCCAGAGTCATTCTTCTGTTCAAATTGTATGCTGGAGGAGGAGGGTTTAAGCAATGTTTAACCCAACACATTGTGAAATACCTTGGATTGGGGGTGAGGCAGCACTAACTTTAAAACTGTTGTGTACACCTCATTCCTCATTCCCACCTTTACTCACTTCATCTGTTATTGCATTTAGCAAACAAGGCACTGAGTTAGCCAAAATAGTATAATGTGTGGGTTCTGTTAGGAATAGTTTTGTAGTGCAAGAAGACCCTTCTAGTCACTGTAGCAAAGTTAGCTGTTCCTTGGGACATCACTGTGATACAATATTACATTTAATAATATTTTCCCTGGCAAGGAAACACATACAACTTTAATTCAAATCTCTGAAAAATTTGGATTTGTAATGAATGTTTTGGAAAAGGTATTTTTAGTTAGTTACCTTAACCCTGCCTAAGGTCTCCAAGGGACCAGTTGCATGAGCTTTAACTGCCACTTAGCAGCTGAATAACCCTCTTGATGAGGGTATAAAAAGTGCTCCCAAAGCAGGGCAAAGGCTTGAGTGTGGGAAGGTGATTTCTGTTTCTCTAGCAGGATGTCCATCCAGACAGTGTCCTGGAACCTAAATAACTCAAAGAAGCATACCCTGTCACAGAAACATGTTTGCTGACACCTGGACATGGCCCTTCTCTGTTCCCACAGTCAGCCAAGTGCAGAGATCCACCCTGAGTGCAGACCTAAAGAAAGTACTTGTAAATGCCCTTTGTGAATTCCCAAAGTCCTAAACTTGGACGATTGGTCTAAGTTAAGGCCAAACATCTAAGTTTACCTTCATGAATCGGGCCCTATGTCTACCTTCTTCCAGTTCTAGAACTGGAGCAGGTCCAATGAAAACCAAAAGGTTTGAGTGAAGAGATTCCCCAGTGTTGCTCCCCAATCCAGATGTGAAGCATCCCTGGTGACAATGGAGGGAGTCAGTTAATTCACTAATTCTTCTCTGGAAAGGCAATGAAGATCCTGAAATCTAAAGAGCTCCTTGCAGATTGAAACACTGACTGGAGAGAGTGCAGGATATCAGTGATGAAGAATGTTAGAGGCACCAATCCAAGGTGAAGCTAAGTGTCACAAAGATTGTTGAAGCTGTTTCCTTTAAAATCTGTAGCTAAAGGCATGCAGAACCACTGTTTCTCCAGAGGAACGAGTTTACCTATTTGTTTAACATGATGAAATGATTTTAAGCCATGCCATAATAAACAAAAGGTTCTGACAGGAAATAAAAGTAAATTTATTTTGACTGATGAGCAATCCATGAGGCTATAGAACTTCACATATTCTGGACACTGACATCCAGACCATCACATGGATCATTCAATCATCCAGATGTGGATTGTTAGACCTGAAATGCCTTAGGGTGGTCACCCCTAACTTTTTGCCTGCCTCCCTCCACTTTTTGGAGCCTGTTTTGCTGGCTTTTAGACTCTGCGCACTTTACCACTGCTAACCAGTGCTAAAGTGCATATGCTCTCTCACTTTTTAAACATGGTAACCTTGAATCCTACCTGATTGGACTATTTAATTTACTTATAAGTCCCTAGTAATGTGCACTATATGTGCCTAGGGCCTGTAGATTAAATGCTACTAGTGGGCCTGCAGCACTGGTTGTGCCACCCACTTAAGTAGCCCCTTTACCTTGTCCCAGGCCTGCCATTGCCAGGCCTAGGTGTGCAGCTTCACTGTCACCCCGACTTGGCATTTAAAAGTACTTGCCAAGCCTAAACCTCCCCTTTCTCCACATGTAAGTCACCTTTAACGTGTGCCCTAGGTAACCCCTAGAGCAGGGTGCTGTGTGGGTGAAAGGCAGGGCATGTACCTGTGTAGTTTACATGCCCTGGTAGTGTAAAACTCCTAAATTCGTTTTTGCACTACTGTGAGGCCTGCTCCCTTCATAGGCTAACATTGGGGCTGCCCTCATACAGTATTGAAGTGGTAGCTGCTGATCTGAAAGGAGTAGGAAGGTCATATTTAGTATGGCCAGAATGGTAATACCAAACTGTGCGGACTGGTGAAGTGGGATTTGATATTACTATTCTAGAAATGCCACTTTTAGAAAGTGAATATTTCTTTGCACTTAAATCTTTCTGTGCCTTACAATCCACGTTTGGCTGGGCTTGGTTGACAGCTCCTTGTGCATTCACTCAGACACACCCCAAACACAGGGTACTCAGCCTCACTTGCATACATCTGCATTTTGAATGGGTCTTCCTGGGCTGGGAGGGTGGAGGGCCTGCTTTCACACAAAGGACTTCCACACCCCCTACTGAGACCCTGGCAGACAGGATTGAACTGAAAGGGGACCTGGTGCACTTCTTAGCCACTCTTTGAAGTCTCCCCCACTTCAAAGGCACATTTGGGTATAAAACAGGGACTCTGCCCTACCTCATCAGATACTTGCTGGAGAAGAAACCTGAACCAGAAACTACATCCTGCCAAGAAGAACTGCCTGGCTGCTCAAAGGACTCACCTGTCTGCTTTATACAAAGGACTGCTGCCTTGCTGTTGGCCTACTGCCTTGCTGAACTCTTGTCTGGCTGTGAAAGTGTTCTCCAAAGGCTTGGATAGAGCTTTTCTCCTGTTCCCTGAAGTCTCAGGACCAAAAAGACTTCTCTTTTTCACTTGGACGCTTTGTGCGCCGAAATTTTCAACGCACAGCTTGTTCCGCGGTGAGAAAAACACCACACACCGACGCTGATCGACGCGACGCCTCCGGGACGACCGGAACTTCGACGCACGGCCTCGCAAGGACAACACCACCCGACCTCCAGAGGAGAAATCGACGCGACGCCTGCCGTGAGAGCGAAACTTCGAAGCGCAGCCCCGCAGAACGATGCGCAGCCGGAAAACAAGCAGGAGAATCCACGCACAGACCCGGGACATCTGGTAAATCCCCTTGACCCACAGAAAGAGACTGTCTGCGCACCGGAAAATGACACACAATTTCCCAGCGTGAAAAATAACGACGCAAGTCCATGTGTGCTGGGGAGAAATCGGCGCACACACCATTTTTCCACGTATCTCTTCTTCTGCGGCCCTTTGCGGAGATTTTCCACTCCAACCCAGGTACTTTGTGCTTGAAAGTGACTTTGTTTGCTTTTTAAAGACTTAAGACTTTTTATATCACTTTTCTGTGATATCACTACAATTTCACATTGCAACTTTATTCGTTTTGACCTGCAATTATCCTGATAAATATTATATATTTTTCTAAACACTCTGTGGTGTATTTTTGTGGTGCTATATTGTGGTGTTGTATGATTTATTGCACAAATACTTTACACATTGCCTTCTAAGTTAAGCCTGACTGCTCGTGCCAAGCTACCAGAGGGTGGGCACAGGCTAATTTTGGATTGTGTGTGACTTACCCTGACTAGAGTGAGGGTTCTTGCTTGGACAGAGGGTAACCTGACTGCCAACCAAAAACCCCACTTCTAACATTGGTGATCAGCGGTGAGGATAGGACTTGTATTTGTGCAGTGACATGCAGTAGCTAAGTGTTTCACTACCTACCCACAGTTGAAGGTCAACTTGATTTTTTTCTCTTTTTTTGCAAATTCGTTTTTCCTGACAATTTTCAAAAACTAAATCCTCACTCAACATGTCTCTGATGGGGTCTCAAATAGGAGACTTTGACCTAGTCCTGTTGGATACATATACAGTCAAACAGCTAAGAGGGTTCTGCAGGGCAATGAGGGTACCCACCCAAGGGGCCTCCAAAAAGGAGGACTTTAAAGTGGCGCTGAGGGCCTGGGCAGAAGCCCATTTAGAGGAGGATGATGAGGAGGAGGAGCCAGAAAATGGCCCCTCAGAGGATTTGTTGCTATCAGTGGATGATGTTACCACTGCAATTGTGCCCCTTCCAGACCAGGGAGCAGTGTCTCTGTGCAAAGCCTGACCGGAGAGGAAAGGAGAGAGGAATGGGAGTTCCAATTGCAAATGGCAAAACTGAAAATTGAGGCTCAACAGGAGGAAAGAAGGGCAGAGAGAGAAACCAAGGAAGCTGAAAGAGCTGAAGCTGCAGCTGAGAGAGCCTTGGCTGAAAAGAAACTGTTATTGGCTCATGAACTGAGTCTCAGGGAGCTGGATCTCAAGGCAAAGCAGTCTGAATCCAGCAATAATGGTGGCAGCATACAGACAGGACCTGCTGGAGAAAAGAAGGTTTGTATACCCAAAAATGTGGTGCCCAGTTTTGTGGTGGGAGATGACATAGATAAATGGTTAGCTGCTTATGAAGTTGCACTAAGGGCTCATGAGGTTCCTGAAGGGAAATGGGGGGTAGCTATGTGGGGTTATATGCCGCCATTGGGGAGGGACACACTTCTCACATTGGATCAACCTGATCAAAACACATACCCACTTCAGAAAGCCACTTTACTTGCCAAGTTTGGACTGACCCCTGAGGGATACCGTCAGAGGTTCAGGGACAGCACCAAACAAACCACACAGACATGGGTAGATTTCTTTGACTTTTCCAGTAAGGCACTGAATGGATGGGTGCGGGGCAACAAAGTAGATAATTATAAAGGGTTATATGACTTGATTCTGAGAGAGCATATTCTCAATGTTAGCTATACAGAGTTGCGCCAGCACATGGTAGATAGTAAGCTGACTGATCCCAGGAAGCTTGCTGAGGAGGCGGACCTCTGGGTTAGTACCAGAGTGTCCAAGAAGGTACCTGGGGGGGACACCCACAAAGGTTGTCAGGGTTCCCAACAGAAGAAAGAGGGGGGAGATAAACTTACAGATAAGGAACTCTCAAAAGGCCCCCAAAAGAATTCACAGGGAGGGGGTGGCAACCATTCCTTTTCCAGATTTGGGAAAAAGCCAGGGACATATGATAAGTCAGGGAAATCCAACCCCAAATGCATGGAGTGTTACCAGTATGGTCACTATAAAGGCGACCCCCAGTACTCCAAGAGGGCACTGTCCACTACCGGACAGACACCTGGGTTGACTAGTGTAGCGCTTGGGGGGGAGATGGACCCAGGTAGCTTTGGGGAGCAGGTAGAGATTTCCCTAGTGTCCCTGGGAGAAAGAGAAATGGTGCCCAATGCCCACATGCCCCGAAATACTTCCAAGTACAGGCAGTGGGTCACCATTAATGGGCAGAAGGTGGAGGCTCTGCGTGACACAGGAGCCAGTATGACTACTATCAAGAGTCAGCTGGTGTCAACAGAGCAGATAGTCCCTAATACATTCCACCAGGTCATAGTCGCTGACAATCGTGAGAGTCACCTACCAGTGGCTCTGGTTCCCTTTGAGTGGGGTGGGTCTCTGGTACTCTGAAAGTAGCTGTGAGTCCTGCCATGCCTGTAGATTGTCTGTTAGGCAATGATCTTGAGCATACTGCTTGGAAAGAAGTAGAGCTCAGATCTCACCTGGAGATGTTAGGGTTACCTGAGTGGGTCTGCATGACCACACGGTCCATGGCTGCCCGGGAAGGGAGTCAAGGGCGTCTGGAGCCTGGAAAGATGGCCCAGACAGCTGCCAAAAGGGAGGGCCTAGGGGCATGGGAAACCCGCCTCCAATGTTCCCACGATGGTAGACGAGGCCCCTGAGGAGGAGGAGGAGGCCCCTGAGCCAACTGGGGAGTACATAGCTGACCTGTGTAACCTACCTGAACTTGCTGGCTGGCAAGTAGAGGGGGGGCAACCAGGGAAGCATTCTGCAAGGCGCTGAAAGAATGCCCCACCCTTGAGGGTCTGAGGAAGCAGGCCACAGCCCACGCAGCAGGTGACGCCTCTGGCGCTCACCATATTTACTGAGAGAATGATCTCCTTTACAGTGAGCGTAGGATTCCAAGTTCTGGGGCACCCCATTTGCTGGTGGTCCCCAAGTGTTACCGGAAATTCCTACTAGGCCTGGCTCACGACATTCCCTTGGCAGGACACCTGGGCCAAGACAAGACCTTTGACAGGCTTGACACCCACTTTCACTGGCCCAGAATGAGGAAAGCCTCAGATAACTTCTGCAGAGCTTGCCCCACCTGCCA
This sequence comes from Pleurodeles waltl, assembly GCF_031143425.1. Classification (NCBI taxonomy): domain Eukaryota; kingdom Metazoa; phylum Chordata; class Amphibia; order Caudata; family Salamandridae; genus Pleurodeles; species Pleurodeles waltl. Next base: position 578,745,756 of record NC_090437.1, read on the forward strand.
GGCTAGTGGGAAGGCAGGGAAACGGCTTAAAGCTCCCCTGCTCCCAGTCGTTGGCACCCCCTTCGAAAAGGTGGGCATCAACATTGTTGGTCCCTTGGACCCCAAAACTGCCTTGGGCAACAGGTTTATCCTGGTTTTGGTGGACCATGTCACCCGCTATCCAGAGGCAATCCCTCTGAGAACAGTGACTGCACAGGTGGTGACCAGAGCCCTGTTGGGAATATTTACCCGTGTGGGATTCCCTAAGGAGGTCGTGTGCGACCGGGGCACAAACTTCATGTCTGCATACATGAAGACCATGTGGGATGAGTGTGGGGTGACCTACCGGTTTACCACCACTTATCATCCTCAATCCAATGGACTTGTTGAGAGATTCAACCAGACCCTGAAAGGCATGATTGGTGGCCTGACTGAGGCCATGATGCGTAAGTGGGACGTCCTCTTACCCTGCCTGTTGTTTGCTTATAGAGAGGTGCCCCAGAAAGGGGTGGGGTTCAGCCCCTTTGAGCTTCCCTATGGTCACCCTGTCAGGGGACCCCTAAGCATTGTTAAGGAGGGCTGGGAGAAAGCTCCCCAGGCACCTCTCCAGGATGTGGTCAGCTACATGCTGGCCCTCCGCAAACAAACCCAACGCTTCTGGAAGCAGGCCCAGAGTAACCTCGAGGCCAGTCAAGAGGTGATGAAGGAGTGGTATGACCAGAAGGCCACTCTAGTTGAGTTCTCACCTGGAGACAAAGTTTGGGTGATGGAGCCAGTAGAGCCCAGGGCTCTCCAGGACCGCTGGACTGGCCCCTTTGAGATTAAGGAGCGTAAAGGGGAGGCCACTTACCTAGTGGACCTCAAGACCCCTAGGCACCCCCTAAGGGTCCTCGATCACAACCGGCTGAAACGTCACTTTGAGAGGTCTGAGGTCAGTATGCTCCTGGTCACTGATGAGGGCATGAAAGAGGAGAGTGAACCTCTCCCCGACCTCCTCGCTGTCAAAGAAGGGGATGGGTCAGTAGGGGGTGTCATTCTCTCTGACTCCCTGACTCCAACCCAGAGAGGGGACTGCTATGAGCTGTTAGAGCAGTTCTCCCCCCTGTTCTCCCTTACTCCTGGACTAACCCACCTCTGTGTGCATGACATTGACACAGGTGACAGTCCCCCTGTAAAGAACAAAATTTACAGGTTGTCGGATAAGGTGAAGGCCAGCATCAAGGAGGAGGTCTCCAGGATGTTGACTTTGGGGGTTATTGAGAAATACAGTAGTCCCTGGGCCAGCCCTGTGGTATTGGTTCCCAAGTCTACTGCCTGAGGTGCGAAGCCAGAACTCCGGTTCTGTGTGGACTACCGGGGTCTCAGTTCAGTCACCCGGACTGATGCTCACCCCATCCACCGAGCTGATGAGCTCGTTGACAGGGTAGGCACTGCTAAGTTCCTGAGTACGTTTGATCTTACTTCCGGGTACTGGCAGATTGGCCTGACTGAGGGGGCGAAAGAAAGATCCGCTTTTTCCACCCCTGATGGCCATTACCAATTCCGGGTGATGCCAACTGGGCTGAAAAATGCCCCCGCTACCTTCCAACGGTTGGTTAACGGGGTCCTAGCTGGTAAAGATGCCTTCTGTGCAGCTTACCTGGACAACATAGCTGTCTACAGTTCCAGCTGGGAGGAACACCTGCTCCACCTCAAGGAGGTGCTTCAGGCTCTGCAACATGCAGGCCTGACTATCAAGGCTAGTAAGTGCCAGATTGGGCAGGGTTCCGTGGTGTACTTGGGACACCTAGTAGGTGGTGGCAAGGTGCAGCCACTCCAGGCCAAGATTGAAACTGGCAACCACCTGGAACACAGACTGAGGTGAGAGCCTTTTTGGGCCTCACTGGATACTACTGCAGTTTCATCAAGGGCTATGGTACCATTGTGTCCCCCTTGACAGAACTCACTTCCAAGGAACAACCTAGGTTGGTGAATTGGACAGAGGCCTGTCAGAAAGCCTTTGATTCTCTGAAGGAAGCCATGTGCACGGCCCCTGAGCTCAAGGCCCCTGACTACTCCCAGGAATTTATTGTGCAGACAGACACTTCAGAGCATGGCATAGGGGCTGTTCTAGCACAGCTGAATGAGGAGGGCTCAGACCAACCAGTAGTCTTTATTAGCAGAAGACTATTACCACGGGAACAAAGGTGGAGTGCTATTGAGAGAGAAGCATTTGCTGTGGTCTGGGCAATGAAGAAGCTAAGACTCTACCTGTTTGGTACTCACTTCCGGGTTCAGACAGTCCACAGGCCCCTCAGATGGCTCATGCAGATGCGGGGTGAGAATCCAAAACTCTTGAGATGTTCCATTTCTCTACAGGGGATGGACTTTACTGTGGAGCATCGCCCAGGGGTTGACCACGCCAATGCTGATGGTCTCTCCAGATACTTCCGCCTTAGCGATGAGAGCTCCCAGGAGGTCGGGTAGCTCTCCCCACTTTCAGCTGGGGGGACACATGTTAGACCTGACTTGCCTTAGGGTGGTCACCCCTAACTTTTTGCCTGCCACCCTCCACTTTTTGGACCCTGTTTTGCTGGCTTTTAGACTCACTGCTAAATATTGCTAAAGTGCATATGCTCTCTCCCTTTTTAAACATGGTAACCTTGAATCCTACCTGATTGGACTATTTAATTTACTTATAAGTCCCTAGTAATGTGCACTATATGTGCCTAGGGCCTGTAGATTAAATGCTACTAGTGGGCCTGCAGCACTGGTTGTGCCACCCACTTAAGTAGCCCCTTTACCTTGTCCCAGGCCTGCCATTGCCAGGCCTGGGTGTGCAGTTTCACTGTCACCCCGACTTGGCATTTAAAAGTACTTGCCAAGCCTAAACCTCCCCTTTCTCCACATGTAAGTCACCTTTAATGTGTGCCCTAGGTAACCCCTAGAGCAGGGTGCTGTGTGGGTGAAAGGCAGGGCATGTACCTGTGTAGTTTACATGCCCTGGTAGTGTAAAACTCCTAAATTTGTTTTTGCACTACTGTGAGGCCTGTTCCCTTCATAGGCTAACATTGGGTCTGCCCTCATACAGTATTGAAGTGGTAGCTACTGATCTGAAAGGAGTAGGACGGTCATATTTAGTATGGCCAGAATGGTAATACCAAACCCTGCTGACTGGTGAAGTGGGATTTGATATTATTATTCTAGAAATGCCACTTTTAGAAAGTGAGCATTTCTTTGCACTTAAATCTTTCTGTGCCTTACAATCCATGTTTGGCTGGGCTTGGTTGACAGCTCCTTGTGCATTCACTCAGACACACCCCAAACACAGGGTACTCAGCCTCACTTGCATACATCTGCATTTTGAATGGGTCTTCCTGGGCTGGGAGGGTGGAGGGCCTGCTCTCACACAAAGGACTGCCACACCCCCTACTGGGACCCTGGCAGACAGGATTGAACTGAAAGGGGACCTGGCACTTCTTAGCCACTCTTTGAAGTCTCCCCCACTTCAAAGGCACATTTGGTTATAAAACAGGGCCTCTGCCCTACCTCATCAGGCACTTGCTGGAGAAGAAACCTGAACCAGAAACTACATCCTGCCAAGAAGAACTGCTCAAAGGACTCACCTGTCTGCTTTCTACAAAGGACTGCTGCCTTGCTGTTGGCCTGCTGCCTTGCTGAACTCTTGTCTGGCTGTGAAAGTGCTCTCCAAGGGCTTGGATAGAGCTTGCCTCCTGTTCCCTGAAGTCTCAGGAACCAAAAAGACTTCTCTTTTTCACTTGGATGCTTTGTGCGGCAAAATTTTCGCTGCACAGCTTGTTCCGCGGTGAGAAAAACGCCGCACACTGACGCTGATCGACGCGACGCCTTTGGGACGACCGGAACATCGACGCACGGCCTCGCAAGGACAACGCCGCCCGACCTCCAGAGGAGAAATCGACGCGACGCCTGCCGTGAGAGCGAAACTTCGACGCGCAGCCCCGCAGAACGACGTGCAGCCGGAAAACAAGCAGGGGAATCCACGCACAGACCCGGGACATCTGGTAAATCCCCGCGACCCACAGAAAGAGACTGTCCGCGCGCCGGAAAACGACGCACGACTTCCCCGCATGAAAAATAACTACACAAGTCTGTGTGTGCTGGGGAGAAATCCACGCACACACCATTTTTCCACGTATCTCTTCTTCTGCGGCCCTTTGCAGAGATTTTCCACTCCAAACCAGGTACTTTGTGCTTGAAAGAGACTTTGTTTACTTTTTAAAGACTTAAGACCTTTTATATCACTTTCCAGTGATATCACTACAATTTCACTTTGCAACTTTATTCGTTTTGACCTGCAATTATCCTGATAAATATTATATATTTTTCTAAACACTGTGTGGTGTATTTTTGTGGTGGTATATTGTGGTATTGTATCATTTATTGCACAAATACTTTACACATTGCCTTCTAAGTTAAGCCTGACTGCTCGTGCCAAGCTACCAGAGGGTGGGCACAGGCTAATTTTGGATTGTGGGTTACTTACCCTGACTAGAGTGAGGGTTCTTGCTTGGACAGAGGGTAACCTGACTGCCAACCAAAAACCCCATTTCTAACATGGATGATTAGCAATTCATTCATTGTGCAGAAGTCCAAGCAAACATGCTGTCATCTTTACAAGGACTGGAAGGCTAGCTTGAGGCTGAAGGAAACTGCCTGTAGTTGTAAGTGCTGACTTCTGAATGCAAACTTAAGAATTTGGAAATGACTAGGATGAATGGGCACATGAAAGTAGGCATCTTCCACATTCGAAGACGCCATTGGTTTACATGTGAATAAAAGTATGATGTCCTGAAGAGATTCCACAGAGATAAAAAGTTTGATGCACAGAGGAGTGATGATCGTCTGGAAACCTATTCATCTTCACCAGAATGATGTGAATGTGACAATAGACTCCTAGATCCTTTTGAGGTCAGTGAACAGAAATGATAACATTCTTTTTTCAGGTACTTGTTGACAGCAAGGCTCCTGATCATGTTCATGGGCCAAGGTGCTATGAGGAATTTGGTAATGGGAGCGCAATCTGAGAACTCTAGCCTGTACATCTTTCAAATAATTCTCAAAGCCCACTTCTCTGAAATAGAAGAACAGGAATGCCTTCCTGGCTCCATGGCTGTGGAGGCTAAGACTGAAGGGAAGAGAGGCACTTACCTCTAACCTTCTTGAAAGGCTGCTGCTCCAATGAGAAACAAGACTTGCTTGACCTATCTCAATGGAATTCTGAAGAGTCTCAATGACAAGATGAAGATTTAACTTGAAGATTTCACTGGTCCTGCAGATTTCGGCACATATTGTCTATGCGATATGAAAGCTCTATGAAGAATGTCATCCAACACATGACCAGACACTTTGGTTACCTGGAAAGGAAGCTTCATAATAGTGACCCTCTTTTTTCCTTCCACCATCTAGTCATGTAACTGCACCCAGCATTGAGCGATAGTAGTGGAACTAACTTTCAAAGCTGAGGAACACAGAGAATCAAATGCAGTAACAAACTTGTACTTCCATTTTAGTTAGTGATTTAGAAGGATTTTGCTCTTCTGCAGCATAGAAGATAACTAACTAAAGATCTTAACAAGAGATTGCAAGATGTACGTAGTGTAGGTGTTAGCCCTTGAAAAATATAAGGTCAGCATACATTCACCATAGAGCATGAATTTTGGAATTGCCACTTTCTTCAAATCATCCCGCTCACAAGAGATCAGGGGGCATATTTATACTCCGTTTGCGCTGAATTTGCGTCGTTTTTTTCGACGCAAATTCGGCGCAAAACTAACGCCATATTTATACTTTGGCGTTAGACGCGTCTAGCGCCAAAGTATGAGGAATGAGCGTCATTTTTTTGCGTGAATGCCTTCCTTGCGTTAATGAGATGCAAGGTAGGCGTTCCCGTCCCAAAAAATGACTGCGACACAAATGCGTCGTATTTATACTCCCGGGCAAAAATCACGCCCGTGAGTAGGCGGGGCAAAAAACCCCGCATTTGCGCCTCTTTTTAACGCCTGGGTCAGGGCAGGCGTTAAGGGACCTGTGGGCTCAAAATGAGCCCACAGCTGCCCTCCCATGCCCCCAGGGACCCCCCCTGCCACCCTTGCCCACCCCAGGAGGACACCCAAGGATGGAGGGACCCATCCCAGGGACATTCAGGTAAGTTCAGGTAAGTATAATTTTTTATTTTTTTTATATTTTTTTTTGGCATAGGGGGGCCTGATTTGTGCCCCCCTACATGCCTCAATGCCCAATGACCATGCCCAGGGGACATAAGTCCCCTGGGCATGGCCATTGGGCAAGGGGGCATGACTCCTGTCTTTACTAAGACAGGAGTCATGTAAATGGCGTCTGGGCGTCGTTAAAAATGGCGCAAATCGGGTGGAGGCGATTTTTTAGCGTCAACCTGACTTGCACCATTTTTAAGACGCCCTAACGCCATTTTCCCCAACGCCGGCGCTGCCTGGTGTACGTGGTTTTATTCCACACACACCGGGCAGCGCCGTTCTGCTAGCGCCGGCTAACGCCATTCAATAAATACGGCGCCCACATGGCGCTTCAGAATGGCGTTAGCCGGCGCTAAACTTTTTGACGCTAAACTGCGTTAGCGCAGTTTAGCGTCAAAAAGTATAAATACGGGCCCAGATCTTTTACAAATGGATACGTAGGACACTTAGGTGAGGAACCTCTATCTAATTATCTAAAGAATCAGCTGCTGATACAGGATTAGTATTTATAACTGCTGCATGGCCTAGGGTTTCTGTTACATAAGTCAAAAGGCCAGAAAGATCTTCATGTTATATTTTTGTTCAGCATTATGATCTGCCCGTTTTCACATCCTGACCAATCATGTTTCGAAACATGAGCAGCGCAGATGTTGGAACTGAAACAGCAGTAGCAATGGGTTTGCTCCCTTTCCCAGCAGGGAAAAGAAGTGGGTACAGAGGCCACCTTTTGTTACTGAACAAAGACGTGAAAACACTAAAAAGAGAATGACACACTTCTCTTTCTCTCCTCAACAACACAAGGAGAGCAATAGAAATTAATGCCCAAAATACAAATCCAACTTTCCATTAACACAGGGGCACCTTACCTCTGCACTAGGATCACAATACACTTGGACCTGTAGACCTATCTCCAACACAAGGTCTGCAGAAAGAAAAAATAAAGATGATCTCCTTAATGGACGTAGAGCCAGGTGTATTTTAACAGACAGATACAAAACCTGGAATGTTTATGGGCCTGCTCAGTATATATATATATATCCTGACGGCCTTGGAGGAAGGAGAATTTCCGGTAGAATACTGGTCATCTCTTTTTTGTTTCAAGTAGACTGATGTAGCAGAAATGTTATTGCTAACTTTGAGATCACAGTAATCATTTATACATGCCAATCTTTGGATTTTGTTATTTAAAATGTTAATAGATTAATTTTTTATTTAAAAAAAAAACATGAAGCAATAGCTGCCAGGGCACATTACAAATAATGACTAATACACTACTACAGTATAGTAAATAGGTTTAAAAATGTCAAGCAAGTAAATACATATAATAAATAGGTTAACAATTACAATTAAGCAGGAACACTTAATAAAGAGGTTAAAAATGTCAAGCAAGCAAGTATGTAAAATAAATAGGTTAGAAATGACAAGCAAGAAAGTTCAGTCTGAGTGCAAAGACAAGCAAGCAAGCACATATAATAGATAGGTGAAAATTGACAAGCCAGCAAGTACGGTCTGAGTCCATAACATATTCTAACATATCATTAATCTAACACAGCTTCTAATTGCAAACTACAACAAATAACTTCCCGACCTATCAATCAGTCAATCAGTGATTTTTAAAGCATGGCTAATCACCCATAGGGTCTCAAGGTGCAGTTTGTGGGCTTGCTGCAAAAATCAAAGAGCCAGGTCTTGAGGTCTTTCCTGTACTGCTTCAGTGATTAAGGGGGTTATTACAACTTTGGAGGAGGTGTTAATCCGTCCCAAAAGTGACGGTAAAGTGACGGATATACCACCAGCCGTATTATGAGTCCATTATATCCTATGGAACTGGTAATACGGCTGGTGGTGTATCCGTCACTTTACCGTCACTTTTGGGACGGATTAACACCTCCTCCAAAGTTGTAATAACCCCCTAAGTCTGCCTGAGCTTGAGAAGCAGAATGTTCCATGTCTGAGCTGCGAGGTAGGAGAAGGATCTTCCTCCCTCTGTGCTTTTCTGGATTTTAGGAACAGCTGCAAGGGCGAGCTGGGAAGGACAGAGATGTTGTTGGGTACGAAGAAGGAGAGGTGGTGGTTGAGGTATGCTGGTCCTATGTTGTTTTGTGCCTTTTAGGTGTGGATCAGGAGTTTTGCATGTAATGCGCTTGTTGACTGGGAGACAGTGTAGGTCTCTGAGGTGGGAGGAGATGTGGTTGTGTTTGGGGGTGTCCACGATCAGTCTGGCTGCTGCATTCTGGATTCTTTGTAGTCTTTATTGTAGTGTCTTGGTGATGCTGGCATAGAGGCTGGCATTCTGACCGCGGCGGGCGGCGGTCGCCGCCCGCCATGCGGTTACCGCCGAATGACCGCACCGCGGTCAAAAGACCGCAGCGGTCATTCCAACTTTCCCGCTGGGCCGGGGGGAGACCGCCAAAAGGCCGTCCACTGGCCCAGCGGGAAAGCCCCTGCAACGAGGAAGCCGGCTCGGAATGGAGCCGGCGGAGTTGCAGGGGTGCGACGGGTGCAGTGGCACCCGTCGCAATTTTCACTGTCTGCAAAGCAGACAGTGAAAATCTTTGTGGGGCCCTGTTGGGGGCCCCTGCACTGCCCATGCCAGTGGCATGGGCAGTGCAGGGGCCCCATGGCACCCGTTCCCGCCATCCTGGTTCTGGCGGTGGACACCGCCAGAAACAGGCTGGCGGGAAGGGGGTCGGAATTCCGATGGCGGTGCTGCAAGCAGCGCCGCCATGGCGGATTCCCTGGGCCAGGGGAAAACCGGCGGGAAACCGCCGGTTCCCCTTTTCTGACCGCGGCTTCACCGCCGCGGTCAGAATAGCCCAGGAAGCACCGCCAGCCTGTTGGCGGTGCTTCCGCCGCCCTCCGCCATGGCGGTCATGGACCGCCAGGGTCAGAATGACCCCCAGAGTGTGTTGCGGTAGTCCAGATTGCTCGTGACAAGTGCATCACTGCCAACTTTTGTATGTAGTACACCACAGTGGTCAACATCTTCAAAGTTCACCACAGCAGTTCCAAATCCCACCCAAGACAATTCATGCAAGGTCAGTTATTGCCACCCACCAGATCCTCCTGAGAATTCTTGGAGCTATTTGATGTGTCTATATCATCATTTGGGGCCAACAAGCAATCCACAAGTTGTTCCCATGCTCTAGCCTTTTCAACCATTCCACTTCCTCTTTTCAGCTCTTGAAATAACACAGCACTCTCAAGATCAGCCCATTTAACCAGTTCTTATCACCATTTAATCGTTTGAGGAAAGAGCATTGACTTCCAATGCATTGCCATTTCTCGTTTCTTCAGAATCAATACTACGTTTATAAATCTAGTAGTGTTTTTTTCTTTTTGGGATAGGGTATCTCCCAAATATGCAGGCCAAGGGTGTACGAGGGATCGCTCATGGAGTTATCTCATTAACACAGTTCATTACCACTTGTCACAACTCATCCAATGATAGGTACGATCATACCATATGGAAATTTTACGCCCCTAACTCTCCACATGTTGGACATTTTGCAGTAGTAGCAGTAGCTTAAAACCTAGTGATCTTGCCAGGCCGTAAGGTAAGCTCTGAGGAGAGTATAAAAAATCATTAATTTGAACCTGGCATTTCAGGAAACAGCAGATATGTGTGCTAAGATACATTCACAGTCCATATCAGTCATCTGAGGCTCTAGATCCGTCTCCCATTTCTCTTTCAGATCAGTGAGAGAAGTAGGAACACCAACGCGAATTGCCTGATATAGGAATGTGACCGCTTTTGCACAGGCCGACATTGTGCAGGGCAACTGAAATACTTGGGGGCATATTTACAACTCCCCTGTGGCACAATAACCCTGCCAGAGCATCACTTTTCTGATGCTCCAGTGGCGCAGTGTGCCCACACATATTTACAAGGCCACGTAAAGTCTGTCTTCTCCTTGTATTGTAAATATGGCCCCCTTTCAGGCATAACTGCCTGAAAGGGGTGTTTCATGGGTGTTGTTGTGGGTATTGCAACACAACACTCATGAAATCTGACTCATTCCCAGATTTACAAGGTTTCATAAACCTGGAAAGCATAACAGTGGCAAAACAAGGACAAATAAATATTGTTCTCTTCATTTTTTCGCTCTTTCTATTTCATTCTGCAGCACATATATAAGAAGGAAAATGCCATTATTGGTTGTTTATGTGCAGGAAGGTATCCCTTCCTGCTTATAATCAATTATCCCCAATGGTGCAAGGGAGCATGCGTTGGTGCCAGGCAGCCAATTTTGCACCAGTGCAGAGGAAAGAATGCTGTAAATATGATGCATCCCTTCACTTTCCTAATGGTGCAGCGTGGAGCAGCAAGCTGGCTTGTAGCATCATACTGCATTACTTTCTTGTAAATATGGGCATTGGTGTGTTACAGGTTCAGCACCTCCTTTCCCTCAGTGATTCCTAATAGGGCCAACCACTGCCCCGTGCAACATGAATTGGCCTCCTGGTATACTGAACTCTTTAGCAAAGTCTTCAAACATGAGCAATACTCCATCCCAGTACAAATCCCCTACACGATAAACCGCATATTAAGCCCACACCTCTATCCTCCCAAGCCACTATTTTCAACCACTTTTGTGGCAAATCAGGCAAATTAGGCACCTGAACATGAGTCTGCTGTTGACAGTGTTGCCAGTACTGCTGTGTTACTATAAGCCTGGAGGTAAATGTTGCCATGGAACTAAGAGGACCCGCAATAAACCCCACAAGTCAGGAAGGGAGCCAATGATTCCCTCTTCTTCTGGATTCATTCTGTAATAAAGCCACTGGTTTAGCCATTGCAGTTGGGCTGCTAAGTAATAATACTATATGTCAGGTGCCACCAGTCCTTCCTCCTTCACTGGGTGCTACAGTTTTGTTATTGCCACCCTATGCCTACCTGTCCCCCAGATCAGTTCTAAAAGTAGGGATTCCTGGTCCCGGAACAACCGACAAGGCACCAGCAATGGCAGCATCATGAAGAAATAAGCAATCTCAGGAGCACCACCATCTTAGACACCGCTACTATGCCAGCCACGGATAATGGCAATGTTGTGCAAAAGTTTATACTAGTTTGAAGAGCTCCGATGGCTGTCCCAACATTACAATCTGGTAGATACCGCTGGTTAAGGTATATTTTGACACTGAAATATTTAACACATGTAGGTCTCCAGACAAGTCCATACAGGTTCAGAGAAGGGGTGGCATCTACACAGAGGGGGAACAAATGGGATTTATGCCAATTAACATGCAGGCCTGAGACTGCACCAAAGCATTCCAATAAGTGTATGGCTTCCGGTAAGTCCACTCCAACATCTCGGAGAAAAAGAAGCATATCATCAGCATGTAATGCTGAATAATGGGATTCCCCTTGAATCGCCAACCCACGATAAAAACCCAGAGTGCAAGCTCAGCTAGTCAAGGACTCCATTGTCATGGCAAATAATAAATGGGATTTTGGACACCTCTACCTAGTTCCATGCCCCACCCCATAGGATTCAGATACAGTTCAGCCAGTGCGAACCTGCGCTGTGGGACCAGTGTAGAGAAGCCGAATCCAGCAAATGAATCGAGGACCCAACCCCATTCAAGCCATTACTTGACACAAGAATTCCCAACTCAGACTATCAAAGGCCTTCTCAATGTCAACTGCCATGACAGCAGCCAACCTCTTATTCCAAAAAATCATTGTTCAGGAGTGAGATGAGTCTCTGGATCTTTACCGCTGTGTAACACCCAGGCATAAAACTAGCTTGATTTATATGAATCAACCACATGCACCATTTTCAATGACAGCTCTAACTTCTTGTTGAGTAATATCTCCCCACAAATCATCTGCATCTTCCGGTGAAAGCACCTGCAGACAAACCAGGAACAGAAAATGCTCAATGTTCTGCGGTTGTGTCCTGGGTGGTGGGGCATTGAGGGATGTGTAGAACTCTTGAAACTAGTCCTAATAGCAGCTTGGATATATCAAGGTTCTCCTGTGTCAGAGTGTAGCTTCAAGGTCAAAGAACCCCTTATATTTTGATTAATAAGCAACACTAAAAGGGAACCAGTTTTTATCATGATCTGCATAAGCACAAGTCAGATATTTCCTTTATCCAAAGCAGCAGAGTCTCTCAGTTTGGGCTGCCAGTAATTCCTTTATGTCAAGCAATGGATACTTAAGGGCAGGGTTACCCGGTTTTTGTTGTTCAAGTTTCTGAGGCAACTTTTCTTGAGCCTCTACCTCACCTACCATTGTTCTATGCCCCACAACCACTTCTACAATAAAGTGACCCCTGATCACTGTCTTAAAAGCATCCCACTTAATCAAAGTGGATGTAGTAGTGCCTGCATTGTCAGCATAAAAAGCATTTATGCCCTCTCCAATATTATTTATCAAGACCAGACCATCCAGTGTCTCCAAACCTGAAAGCGAGGTTGCTTGCACTCCCAATTTAGAAAGACTAACAGTGGGTTATGATCTGAAAAGGTTTGACACAAATATTGTCTTCCATGAACTGCACCATCAACAGTTGGGGTACATAAAAAGGTGTCAAGCCTAACCTGAAGCTAATGTGAGCCTGAATAAAATGGGTACTCTTGTGCCACAGAGTGAAGTCACCTCCAAGAGTGTACCAGTCGCCACTGCTGTTGCCATGCAGAAAAAATGTGGGCTGTCAGGGTCATCAGGGAGTCTCCCGGGGTCGGATGTGAACAATTGAGTATGGGAGATGCAACACAGTTCAAATCCCCACCCAATAATATGGTCTCAGTGATGTAAGGTGACAAAGACCTAGATAGATCAGCAAGAAAACCCCCGGGCTGTATTGGGAGCATAGATTCTGACAATAGCAAAGTCGCATCCCACCAACCTCCCAGGGATGACCATGTACCTACCCTCCTGATCTACAAGTTCAGTTGTTTTCTGAAATGGTACTCCCAGTTTTCCCTGAACGAAACACCTCTGCAAAAGCTGAATAATTCATGGCATATTCCTGGAGCCGCCACTTATTGTGAGGAACTAATCCTTTGAATCTGGTAAGATGGTTTTCCTCCAGCAAGGCTAGAGGAGTTCCCTGCCTCTTAAGATAGAAATACATCTTGTATCTTTTAGACATACTAATAAGACCCCAGGTGTTCCAGGAGATGAAGTTGTACCTGAGGGAGGTCAACAGGTAGAGGTATCTAGAAGGGGGACCAATCCAGCCCCTAAGACAGGGGCCCTATTTTCTATCAATAATATCAAGGAGCAGCAAGCAGAAGCAACTAAAAAAAAACATAAACAAATACAACCAACCCAACTCTGCATTCCCAAGACTAAAAGCAAACAACATCCCACCCAGGCCAGTTGGGAACCATCCAACTCACATGCATACATTACAAGCAGATCAAAAATACAGGGAGGGGGGCATCCACTGAAGTGCCCCACAGCACACCATGTGCAGGATACAAAACAGAATAATCTTCTCAAGATAGGCAGTATTTGCACAGATATTCCACTAGCTCTCATGAATAACCAAACCATCTGCAGGATACAAACAGAATGATCACCTCAAGACCCGGCCATGCATGCAGGTTTCTGGAGCTTGCATAAAAGACTGAGCCCACAATTAGTCCGGCATTAGAGTATTGTTGACATTCCACCAACTCTCATGTATAACCAAACCAAGGTAATTCTTTTAAATGATCTCATAGGAATGTGCCTCGGGAAATCTTTAGCAAGGATTCAGCAGATTCCAGAGGTAAGACGGATGTTCGATCGGAGTGCAAGTCATGTGGTTCACTTTCTGTATTGACAGATGGCAGAGCAGAGTCTATTCTACTCAAGGTAGCCACTGTCTCCACAGCCACAGTTTCTCAAGTCTCTCCAGTGGGTGGGTTGCCCACTGCTTTATCCTGGGGAGTGCAAAGCCACAGTTTTTCAAGTCACTCCAGTGGGTGGGTTTCCCACTGTATTATCCTGGTGGGGTGCAAAGCCGCAGTCTCTCAAGTTTCTGCAGTGGGTGGTTTGCCCACTGCTTTATCCTGGGGAGTGAAAAGCCACAGTCTCTTAAGTGGATAACAGTCTCCACTGGTTCTGGAGGGGGCTTTGTGCCCAGAGTGCTTCATCCGGCCAAGGACAGAGGTAGTGGATGCCTTTCTCCACTGGTTCTGGAGGGGGCTTTGTGCCCAGAGTGCCTCATCCTGCCAAGGACAGAGGTAGTGGATGTGATTCTCCACTGGTTCTGGAGGGTGCTTTGTGCCTAGAGTGCTTCATCCTGCCAAGGACAGAGGTAGTGGATGTGATTCTCCACTAAAGGTGTTACATCATGGAAGCTGCCCAGGCTCCTGGAACTGACCACCAGGCTCGGTCGACTGACCACTGGGGATGGCAGCCATGTCTGCAGTGGTGCCACTGGCTCAGGATGTCGCGGGGCCGCTGGTGGTGCTTGCGGCGGTGTCAGTAGCGGACTCTGTGGTAGCAGTGCTTGCGGCGGCCTCTGTGGCATCGGTGCTGGCAGCGGGCTCTGTGGTGGCGGTGCTGGTGGCAGACTCTGTGGCGGCGGTTCTGGTGACGGGCTCTGTTGTGGCGGTGCTGGTGGCGGGCTCAGTGGCTGCGATGCTGGTGGCAGGCTCAGTGACTGCGGTGCTGGTGGCGGGCACAGAGACTGCGGTGCTGGTGGCGGTGCATGTGGCGGTACAGGTGGCAGTGCAGGTGGTCTTCTCCGCCGTACTGGTTGGCATCAACGTGGACAGAAGGTGACACTGGTCCCATAGTCGGTGCCACCATGCCCTCTCCTGACCTGTCCTTGATTTTCTGGCCCTTCCCCCCCTTGGATGGTGGCGCAGCTGTCTTGCCACTATCCCCTTTTGTTTTCACTGAGCCCTTGGTGGCAGGTGTTTTCGCCTTCTCCCTCCGGGATGTGGACAACTTTTTTACTTTTGCAGGTGGCGGAATGTCCTTGCCCTCGCTCCGTGGCTCACTGGCTGCCCTGATCCTTGGCGCACTCCAAAAGCCGGCTGTTGCTGGGACCACTGTGCCCGGTAATGTGGTGGCTGAGGTGCTTGGTTCGGACCTGGAAAGCCTGGCCCTAGGGGACGGATGGGGGAGAGGTGTAGGGAGAGGTCAATGTTAGCCAGGAAAATCTTTTTACACACACTGGGATGGGTAGATGGAGTGGGTTTGGGAGTGGAGGAAGAGGTAGTGGTTGTAGGAGGTGTACAATTGCTGAATTTGGGTGAAGGTGCACGGGCTGGAGGCTGTTGTGAGGTGGATGGCTGTTGGGTGGGTGTGTGCCTGCGTTTGTGTACTTTGGGAGGAGGGCTCACAGACACACTGGTAGAGGACACAGGGGGGTGGTGAGTGCACGTGAGCGGTGTGTGGTGATGGGTGTGCTGGTGATGGAGGTAGTGGCTGAAGATGTTGTGCATGCAGGTGTGAGTGAAGCTGAGACAACGAGGGAAGAGGATGACGTGGAGGAGGGGGACACAGTAGAGGTAGTGGATGTTGGTATGTCTGCATGGGAATGATGCTTGTGTGAGTGCCTGTGGGATGTGTGGTGCTTATGTTTGCCAAAGCCACCCTTGTGTGATGAGGTGTGTGCATGCTGGTCTGATGGTGTGCTTGGGATAGGCTGAGGTACAGGGGATTGGGTCTGGGTGGAGGAAGTTGGAGAGGGGAGGCTGGGCACAGGGACAATGGCTGCCATCAGTGCTGAGGCCAGAGTCTGAAATTATCTCTGTTGGGCTGCCTGGCCAGAATGAATGCCCTCCAGGGATGCATTTGTTTGTTGCAAATGCCTCTCGACACCCTGGATGGCATTCACAATGGTAGATTGCCCAACAGTGAGGGATCTCAGGAGGTCAATAGCCTCCTCACTGAGGGCAGCGGGGCTGACTGGGGCAGGGCCTGAGGTGCCAGGGGCGAAGGAGATGCCCACCCTCCTCGATGAGCGGCCACAGGACATACGCTGAGGGGCTGCTGGGAGGGCGGTGCTGGTAGGGGGGGTGGCGGCTGTACCTGTTGATGCGGTGGGCACAGAGGGGCCCGCCACTGCAAGGGAGCTCCCATCAGAGGAGGAGTCGCTGTTGCTGATGTCACCTCCTGTCCCTGCTGTGGAGTTCCCCTCACCCTCCGTCCCACTGGTGGCTTCAGACTCCGTTGTCTCGCCCTCCAGGGCCAAGTGGGATGCAGCTCCCTCCTGCTCCGGTGCCACTGCTCCTCTGCCTGATGATGCTATTGCACACAAGAACATGGAGACCACAAAAAGGGTGGGGGAAAGACAGATGAAAGAAATGTTCAGTGCATGCAATACCACCACCGTTGGCGGACACTACAGACACAGCAGCCCTCTGCACTACGCCATGCACTTAGAGTTCCTAGATTAATCACGTGCCCATGGGGTACAAGACCTATGCCTGATTGCTGCACACATGGAAGTCACAGGAGCCTGATTAGGTGTAGGTGGCTGTTACCACTGGTGGGGTTGGGGTGCCACACAGCCTGCCTCACAAAGGGCCCTTGCCTACAAAGCTCGCCCTGGCCTAGTGTAACCCACCGCCCACCTCCCCCACCCAGACACCTGGTAATGCGTGCAGAGTCAGATGGATGTGAGGGTACTCACCCCCTTGTGGCTGCTGTGATGCCCTCAAGCGCCCATCTAACTCCGGACACGCCACTGCCAGGATCCGGAACATCAGTGGGGTCATGGTGCGATGGGCACCCCTCCCACGTTGGGAGGCCATCCCCAGCTGGGCCTCCGCCGTCTTCTTGCTCCAGCGGCGAATGTCCTCCCATCTTTTACGGCAGTGGGTGCCCCATCTATGGTGGACCCCCAGGGTCCGGACGTCCTTGGCGCCAAATATCCTTCTTCCGGTGTGCTCTGACCTAGTGGAATAGTACTGGGGAAATGGAAAAACTTCAATCGTCCGGACCGTCACAGTCTCACCCATGCCCTGACTCACATACACTCACCGTCTGCACATGCAGGCCTCAGCCCCCCCATGTATCTTCCATCCACACCACTCGAAACAGGCATTGCCCATGCAGCATGCTCACATTGTACTCACCTGTTTGTCTGGAGGACCGTAGAGTAGCGTGTACTGGGGAGGACCCAATCCACTAACTTCTCCAACCCCTCCGAAGTGAAGGCAGAGGCCCTTTCCGCAGACACATGAGCCATCGTCGCTTCCAGACTGATGTCACAGCAGCACTTGAAGTGTAGGTCGTCTCCTGTCGAAGGTGAGGTATCAAGTGAGTGAACAGACAGAAAACGGCGGTCACGTCCGCGGCGGTGCGTACCGTCACCACCGGCGTACATTCTCATTGGCTCCTGGGACCCATAGGGTCCAATGTTAACCAATGCAGGATTGCGCTGCGGTCTTCGACCGCCTACTGCGACAGTGTAGAATGCCAGCGCAGTTACCTCATATCCCCTTGTCCCACCTTACTGGTCAGGCAGCTGCCATTTCAGGGGGCCACATGGCATTAATATTAACTGCGTCACACCTATCTAGGCCTTGCATGCACACAGTAACAGGCACATTGCGGATTTACAAATGTTTGCTAATGACATGTAGTAATACCTCAGTGTTGGCTGACTCTCTGCTCTGTATTTTCCTCCATAGCGCACGTCCGCTGGGGCAGGTGGTGAGATGGCGGCATCCTCCAGTGTACAGACCACTGGTGGGCCTGTCAACAATGGAAGAGAGACACGTAATAGTCACCTACAGACTTGATTGTGCAACAATCCATGAACTGTGTGCCCAGTTGGAGCCAGACCTGATGTCAGCAATCCGCCATCCCACAGGAATTCCCCCTCTAGTGCAGGTCCTGTCAGTACTCCATTTCCTGGCAAGTGGGTCTTTTCAAACAACAGTGGCCATTGCATCAGGGATGTCCCAGCCTCTGCTCTCAAACGTCTTGTCCAGAGTGTTGTCTGTCCTGCTTAAACACATGCGCAGCTATATCGTTTTCCCTCAGGTGGAGGATTTGCCTACAGTGAAAGGTGACTTCTATGCCCTGGGACATATCCCCAACATCATAGGTGCCATTGATGGGACACATGAGGCCTTGGTACCCCCGCAGTAGTGAACAGTTGTACAGAAAGCGGAAGAGCTACCAATTAATGAATGTGCAGATGTTGTGTTTGGCCGACCAGTACATCTCCCATGTGAATGACAAGTTTCCTGGATCAGTACATGACGCTTACATTCTGAGGAATAGCAGCATCCCTTATGTGATGGGGCAACTCCAGAGGCACTGTGTGTGGCTAATAGGTGAGGGCAAGGACCCTATACACTGTGAATAGTTGTCTGGGTCTGGGGTTGTCCCTAAGGGTTAGTGTGTATCTAACAGTTGTCCCTCGACATTTGCAGGCGATTCTGGGTACCCCAACCTGTCATGGCTACTGACCCCAGTGAGAAATCCCAGGACAAGGGCAGAGGAACGCTACAATGAGGCACATGGGCGAACTAGGAGAGTGATCAAAAGGACCTTCGGCCTCCTGCAGGCCAGGTTCTGGTGCCTCCATATGACAGGTGGTTCTCCTACTACCCACCAAAGAAGGTGTGCCAGATCATCGTGGCCTGCTGTATGCTGCACAACCTGGATTTGCGATGACAGCAGGAGGATCATCCAGATGGGGGTCCTGTGGCAGCTGAGGATCCTGTGGACAGTGAAGAAGAGGAGACAGAAGAAGAGGATATCGACAACAGAAACAACGTTATCCACCAATACTTCCAGTGAGACACAGGTAAGAAGATGTCAGTGCCTCATAACTCTCATACAATTGTTAGACCCATCATATGTCTGTCACTTTCACCCAGTGTATGGACCTTGACTTGTCACTTTGCCTTTCCATTTCACAGATGTGGGTCCCACTGTGTGACCTCTGCTATATTACCTCATGGACTAGAGCTGTTTACATCGGTATGTTGACAATACAATCAACATTGCTATATTCCATAGTTATTCCAAATACACATTTGTGAAAGCACAGACTGACTCCAGCTTGTTTTGAGATTCAAGGGTGTTTATTTCAGAGCAAAATAGTGGAGGGGGTTGTAAAATGGGCAGGGGTGATGGTGGAGGATTGCCCATGGCAGATTCCAGTCTATTTGTTTCACAGGTGCATTGTCCAAAGGGGCATAGGAAGTGGAGCTAGGGCAGTGATGAATGGACAGGGTGACGAAGTGGGACAGAAGGATGACATTCAGGGGGGTCTCATTTCCTGGCGGGGATCTTGGCATTAGTCTCTGTCTTTGTCCTGGATCTCAGGGACCATTTGCGGGGTGGTTCTCCAACTGCAGGGGGTTAGGTGCTGGTGTTGTGGTCCTGTGACGGTGCCTCCTGTCCACTAGCACCGGCGGAGGTGGTGGGATGTTCATCATCCAGGCTAGTGTCAGGGGCCCCTTGTTGTGCCACAGTGTCCCTCCTGGTGTTCACAAGGTCCTTTAGCACCCCTACAATGGTGACCTGGTTGGTGTTGATGGACTTAAGTTCCTCCCTGATCCCCAGATACTGTTCCTCCTGCAGCCGCTGGGTCTCCTGAAACTTGGCCAGTACCGTTGCCATCGTCTCCGGGGAATGATGGTAAGCTCCCATGATGTTGGAGAGGGCCTCATGGAGAGTGGGTTCCCTGGGCCTGTCCTCCCCCTGTCGCACAGCAGTCCACCCAGTTCCCCTATTTTCCTGTGCCTCTGTCCCCTGAACCGTGTGCCCACTGTCACTGCCCCCAGGTCCCTGATTATTTTGGGTTGGTTGGTTTGCCTGGGTTCCCTGTAGTGGTGAACACACTGCTGCTTGACGTGTCCTGGGGACAGAGGGATGGGCCCGCTGGGTGGGTGCTGTGCTGGTGTTTCATGAGGGGGAGGCTATGTGGTGGCTTGTGCCAGTGTCAGGGGAACCGACTGTCCCGAAGTCCCAGATGGGACGGGCTGGTCATCTTGATCCAGTTAGACAGAGCTGCTGTTATCACTGTGGGCCTCTTATGTGGGGGGAGTGGACATGTCTGGAACCTCCTGTCCGGTGACATTGGGTAGGGGTCCTGCAGAGGTGTAAAGGCATTATTATTGCATCTGTGTGTGCCATCGTGTGCAATGGGTGGGTGACCCTGTGCTCCAGTGCTTGCATTCTTGTGTAGGACCTTGTGTGATAATTGGTTTGGGAATCTGTGTGGGTATCTGTAGTGGACATGCTTTGGTGATGGGTGTCCATGCTTTGGTGTTGCATGCAGGGCTTGGTGTTGGGATGTGTGGGTTGTGATAGTGGGACATTTGTGAGGTGTTGGAGTGATGGGGGTGAGGGTGGGATATGTGATAGCATACAGGTAGGTTGGGAGATGTAATAGTTAAGATTTGACTTACCAGAGTCCATTCCTCCTGCTACTCCTGCGAGGCCCTCAGGATGCAGTATAGCCAAGACTTGCTCCTCCCATGTTGTTAGTTGTGGGGGAGCGGTTGGGGGTCTGCCGCCAGTCCTCTGAACTGCAATCTGGTGTCTTGAGACCACAGAACGCACCTTCCCCCGTAGGTCGTTCCACCTCTTCCTGATGTCAACCCTAGTTCTTGGATGCTGCCCCACTGTGTTGACCCTGTCTATGATTCTACGCCATAGCTCCATCTTCCTAGCTATGGAGGTGAGAGGAACCTGTGATCCGAATAGCTGTGGTTCTACCTGGATGATTTTATCCACCATGACTCTGAGCTCCTCCTCAGAGAACCTGGGGTGTCTTTGCAGTGCCATGGTGTGGTGTGGGTGATGTGTGAGGTGGTGTGTGTTGTGATGTGTGAGGGGATGTGTTTGTGTGTGTTGTGTGAGGTGCGTGGATGTTGTGTGAGTGATGGTGTTGTGTGCCTGTGGATGCTAGTGTTGTGTATGATGGTGTCTCTTTCAGGGCTTCTTTCTCAATTTTTGTCATAGGGGTTTGTGGGTGATGTGGGTATGTGTTTTATATTGTATTGAGTGTGTGGTAATGGTGTGTGTATGTGTATCAGATGTATGTATTTCGATTTGTGCAATGTGGTTGTGTTTTGTAAATGTGTGTGTATTTTGAGCGCGGCGGTGTGTACTGCCAATGGAATACCGCAGTTGAGAGACAGCCGCGTGGATTCGTGGGTCGTGATAGTGTGGGCGTATTCCTGTTGGTGTGACGTGGAGGTTTTGTTTTTGCCAGTTTATCACTGACCTTTGGTGTGGCGGACTTGTGTGAGTGTCTGGATTTTGGCGGATTCCGGGCTGTGGGTATTAATAGCTGTAGCAGAATTCTTCCGCCGCAGCGGTGTGTTGGTGGTCTTCTGCACGTCGGTAAGCGGGATTTGCCACCAATTATGTAATGAGGGCCTATATCTCAAGGCGGTCTGAGAGCTCTCGGCTCTGGGTCCCCATGTCTGGGGCTGTCTTGGCCAACTTTTTGGAGCCCATCACTTGTGAGGAGCCAGACTCCAAATCCTCCTTTTCCTTGTTGACCTTACCCATGTTGATAATCGCTCAGGGTAAATAAAGAATCCAACTATGGATTTGAATGCTGCAAAGGTATTGACAGGCCAGATGCAGTAGCAAATCAAGTGGTTACCCAAGCAGAAGGCGCATAGCTATCAGGGTCTGAATTATGTTGCATCAATGTTCTGAGATAATCTAGAATCTGCACAAAGTGTATGGGACAGGGTTGTCTGGCCCTTAAGCTGTCACTTAATCAGCGAGGTGGTAGACACTGCCAGGACAAAACGCAGCACCTCAGTCCCCCATTTACAGCAATGGCATTCTTCAATGTGTGGTATCAATTTACAGTGGGACAACACTCACAAGGCCTCAGGATCATTTTGATATTCTGGTGTTGCTTTTAACAGCAAACTACGTACGAACTCAGTTCCTTGGTAATCTAGTGAAGGAATGACTCTGAGAATTTTTCCAGACGAAACCGATCTCTCCCCGTCTCATCAAATTACCTCAGACGATAATTATTTGCATAAGTGAATGTACTTTACTTTGCCTATGTGAGGCCTGCAAGGTCCTGTTTCCTGACTGGGTGGAAAAATGTTTATTCATTGTTGCTAAGGTGACTTTTCGTTCATACTTCGTTCCTATGAAATTTCAGCTTGAAAATGGGTGTCCTACACATATTGAGTCTGAAAAAGTAACCTTGAGCCCAGTACATTCATGAACTGTAGAATTAGAATATCTACATTTCTTTCAAAATTGTATGGGTGAGCTAACATGGATGCCTTTCCCATGTTGGTAATGGGAATCGTTCCTGATGTTGTAGTTCCATGTCGCATGACAGACTTTGATTATACACCTTCTGAGTTATGTGAAGTGACGGATGAGCAAATCTTATTGTACTTTAATAAACTGTTCCCGTATGAGTTTGGTGTGAATCTTCAGCATTCTTCTTGCCTTCCTCTTTAGCAGCAGACACCTTGGACACTAATTGGACGGCTGCTAATGAGGAAGGCGAGAAGAATGCTGAAGATTCACACCAAACCCATAGGGGAACTGCTACTCGTGGGTTTTGATGATGCCTCACTCAGGTTGGTGCCAAATCCCACCACCTGCCTTGTGATGCTAGTGTTCAGCTGATTCTGTCTGGTCCTACATCTAAGTTGAGCATTATATATAAGATTAAGGTCAGCATACATACGCCATAAAGCATGAATTCATCTTTTCTTGGTGTACTTGAAACTCACAGATTCAGAGAAATTTGAAAAGTTAATGAAAATGGCATCTCTTGCTGAAGACAAAATAGTGGCCAAACATATGTGCATTTTTATTGCATTGTCAATCTTAATATCCACAAATCACATTCATTTAAACTTTTTGTTAATTTATTCCACGGTGATATTTTGCTTCACTTTCTGACCTACCAGTGGTAATCAGGTCTTCCTTTTCCTGTGTGATTTTTTTCTCATTGCCTGAAACTCACAATATTTGTGAATTCTCAATTTTCAAGATGACAGAAATAAAATTGTCAATTAGTCAATCACATTTCTTAAAAATCAAAATGCGATTGTCAGACCTTGCAACTTTCTTGCACGTAGGTTTAAAAACACAGATATCTCTAAATGTTAACTCATGTATAGCGTCTTATGAGTATTAATATCATGGCAAGTGATGAATAAAATGTACAGCTTATCTTTAATTGTCAATGTTACCAGCCAATTCAGGATGTTAAATATTGAACAATAACAAATGAACTGGATAGTGTTACCTAATATTTGCATGTTAGATCTGGAAACATTGTCATGGTTCTCCCCTAACTTGCTGCCTTCAACCCTCCTGTTTGATGAAATTTTGTCTGCTGACTGCACCACTCTGCACACTTTAACATTACTAAACAGCGCTGAGGTGCTTGTTCTCTTTTCTTAAACATGGTAGAATTATTTTACCCTTAATTGGCATATTATTTAGCTTGCCTAACCTCATAAAGGGGTATGACATGTGGCTGGGACCTGTAAGTTAAATGCTATTAGTGAGCCTGCATCAGTGATTGTGCCACCCACTTAAGCGCTCTTTAAACACGTCTCAGGTCATTGCAGCATGTGTGTGCAGTTTTAAAATGCCATTTCAACTTGGCAAATTAATATTTTTTCCAGGCCCAAAAATTCCTTTTTAATTCATGTCACCCCTACGATAGGCCACAAACAGCCCTAAGGTGCAGTGTATGTAAACAGTAGAACGTGTGCTTTTAAGTTTAAATGTCCTAGTACTGAAAAACTCTTACATTTATTGTTCACTACTATAAGGCCTGCCTCTCCAACAGGATAACATTGGAGTTACCTTATTACATTTAATGAGTTCTAACTTACAACTGGGAGAAACTAGACAGGTCATGTTTGGTGGCTAAAGAACAGTAATTGAATGTCTTCATTATTTTTAGTCACAATTCTGAAAATACCACTTTTAGAAAGCTGGCATCTTGTGCCAACCATTTGGTGCCTACAGCTTGTCCCTGGGTCACATGACTAGGCCAGCTGGCTGGTGGCCTTTGTCTATTGCTCCCAGACTGTGAGACAAAGGGAAGATAGGTGTTGACAGGATGGACTACTCTAACTTATAAAGGGTGAGGAGCTGTCACCTACTAGACTTGTTCATCACAAAGGTCCTGCTTCCCACAAATGGTTTGTCTCTAGTCTTTTGTGACTCCAGCCAAGTGGGGGCCAGGACAGGGATAAATAAAATGCCTGACACCTGAGGGGGAGGGGTCTGGAAACCTCTAGAAGCTTCATCGAATTCAAAGTGGGCAACACGTATACATATTGGACCTCAGGCCCTAACTCTTCCGTACACTTCGGGATCTATGGACTCTGCCAGGAAGAAGGACTGCTGTGCTGCTGAAAGGACTGCCACTGCTGCCCTACTATTCTGACCTGCTGTTCTGCTGCCCTATTGACTGGGTAAGAAGGACTGGACCTACATCTCTAAACCAAGGACCTCACACTGACTCCAAGGGCTAGTTGATTAGCCTCCTCATCAGAATCCTCAAGGACAGAACATGCTTTCAACAATCTTGAACCCACATGGGGTCTGCCATCTGTAAGTCCTGCCCTCCCATGCAGTGCCACCCCAGTCTTGGACCCTTGGTACCTTAGTGTGCTTGAAGGTACACCTCGCACAGAACTGACACATCACTTCTGCTTCTCAATGCATTGCCTCTGCTATGTGGACTTCTCCATGGCAGGGACTGCACTTCGCTCAACTCAGCCCATCGGAACCCATGCTGTGCAACACATCTCCTTGCAAGTGAATCTTCTCACCAATGCAGCCCTTGGAAACTGCCACTCCACAATGCATTCCCATGCAAGGACATTGCATCACACCTTGCAGGTCCCCAGAACCACCGCTGCGCAACACATCTCCTCACTTGGATCTCCCACCACCTCTGCCATGTGATGCATCCTTAAAGCAGAATTCTGCATTTTCTGTTGTGTTTTCATGTTATTACTCATTGCAGTTTATTTAAGCCTGACTGCTCTGTGCCAAGCTACTCAAGGGTTGGGCACAGGTTAATTTGGGGTTTCTTGTGATTTCACCCTGACAAATATTGTAGTTGCTTCCTGAGTATGCCCCTCCCCAAACAGTAACCCAATCTCTTACATTGGTGATCAACAGTAAGGCTTAGGAATTGTGCTTGTGCAGTGCTACACTGAAAATCCTAGGTAAATAATCCAAGACCAATTTGAGCTTTAAAGTTCTCCTTATTTGGCCTTTATGTTTTCTCCAAATTCCCCCTTATTGTACCTGACTGTGGTGTCTGTGGCTTCACCTGCAGTAATGGAATCTGAGCTCCTCAATCTGGAGAGCTACACTGTAGCAGAGCTCAAGTAATTTTGTAGGAGAGGAGGCTGCCTGTCAAAAGGAACACCAGGAAGGCAGAGCTTCAAAAGGCTCCACGAACATAAGCGGAGGCCCCCCAGTTGCAAGACACAAAATATGACTAGGATGGAGGGGATAATGTTAGGGGGCCAGAGCAGGGCCCAGATGAGGGTCCTGAGATGCATCAATCAGCTGCGGGGGATGACTTGTTCCCTGCACTAGAGCTCCCTGCCATAGCATAGAGCACTGTGCCTCCTCAAGTTCTATCCCAAAGGAGCTGGTGGATGGAAAGGTCAACAGGAAGTTTAGACTGCAGATGACCCAGTTACAAATGTGTTGCACACATACTTCACACATTGGCTCCAAGTTAAGCTATTTGAGAACAGGTAATGTTAGGGTTTTCTTGTTACTTCACCCTGGTAAGGATTGTGGTTGCTGCATGAGTAGGGTCTCATCCCCCAACCCAAATTTCTTACAGTGCATTTAAATAAATTTAATCAATTTAGATAAAAAAGAAAAATGTCTTACCATAACTATTCATATTTCATTGCAAAGGAAATAAGTACAAAATAATAATTTGTATTCAGGTGGTAGTATATTATTTGTTACCTTAAATCTACAGAAGCAAAAACTCTAAATGAGGAAGCTTGAAACATAAAATCTGTTTATTAACAGTATAAATTGTTTTCTTCCTTCTACTTTAAATGCACTTGTAATATGTCAAGTGAAAGAAGACAGCTCCACATTAACACAAGGCAGAACCATTCATCATCATATTGTTTTGATGTGGCATTTAATTTCAAAGGTTTAAAAAACACAAACACTTTTCAGCATAACGTAACAAAAACAATCACAGTGGTCCTGATGTGTGAAGCATGTGAATAACTAGATGATTTCTAAACCACCTAAGTGCCTGCTTTTTTCATCCTTCCAGCACCACTGGTGTTCAGCAATACAAAAACATACAGTCATGATTAGGGAACAGTACATTCATACTGTGATACAATATTATGAAAACCATCCCATTTTGTTAACTAATAAATGTCCAGCTAGATAGGATCCTTTATTTTAATAAGCCACAATAAATGAGAACTGTAGGAAGCTGACTCTTTATATAGTATACCAGAATGAGTTTTACTGTGCATAGAGTTGAGGTATTCCCTTATGAGTGGACATGAGCTTGCATCAGCAATACCAAGGTGCTCTTTTAGGGAGCTGTGTTCGAGCATCCTCACACTTATCAGAGATGAGGGTAAGACATTTGCTATAGGCACACAGCCAATTTTCAAAACAACTCAATAAGGATATTCACACCAATATATAAAAATAACAGATATCTTTATATCCATTTAGGCACCAGATTCAAAACGATCATGCAAGTACTTTTGGCAAAAGAACTCTTTACATGTTTGAAATGTTGACACAGTGCAATTTTCTGAAGCTGCAATGCTACCATATGGGAGAGCAAACATATATTGCAAATGGGTACGCCACAACAACTTATGGGTCCAATCTTCCAGGCTTAAGGTAAGTATAGGGCAAGGTCCTTTGCCACACCAACAGGTCACCTCGGGCGGCACTGCAGCAGCCCAGAGCAGTGGTGCAGTTCAGCATTAGGTGCCCGTTGAAGTCAGTGGAGATCGGTCTGGTCAGAAGAGTGCTGCAGGTAGGAACTGGGGAGCGACTCTGGGTGAACCAACAAGGAGGTTTGCATTGCTCAGGGACATAGGGGAACCTGAAGTCCTCGTTTCCTTGGTCCAGAGTAGCTTAGTGCAGAGGTGTAGTGGACCATTGGGTTTCTATCACTGGAGGCAGTCGTGGTAGAGGGAGACCTGCAGAAAGAGGCTGCAGGCATGGACTGGTCATCCAGTCAGACTGCACTAACAAGTGGGCTCAGGTCTCATGAGACTCGGGAACATATGGACACCTTGGTCCTCTTCTCCAGCCAGGTGCAGAGGTGCAGTTGAGCAGTTTTCTGTCACTAGGTGGTCACAGCAGAGGGAGGCCTGCACAAAGAGGAGTTGGTTTGAAGGTTGCAGTGCAGAGACCATGAAGGACTTTGTCTTTGGAGGGACTGAGGACCATGTTGGCACAGTTAGCTTACTTCAACTCAGGCTAGGAGGCATGGGCGCAGTGGTGCTGCCCGAAGTCAAATTATTGCGGTCCGGAGTCATCTCAGTCTTTCTTGGGGTACCTGCAAGATGCAGGGAAGTAGCTCTGTTACTCAACAGGAGTTTCTGGTTCTGGGGTAAATGTGTCAGTCACTTGTCTTCAGTTCTTGCTTTTGCACCTCAAGAGTGTCCTTCTTTTTCAAGTTGGCAGGATCCGATTGTTGTTGCCAGGGGCTCCCCTAAATACACAATGTTGTGGTTTTAGGGGAGTGTAGGGTAGTAGCCAATGGGCTACTTACCCCTGGGGTCACTTTGCCCCTTAAATGACCACTTCCTATGGAAAGTAAACATAACCCTTTTTCCAGAGTTCCTAGTTCTGCCATCACTAAGATAGCAGATTTTACATTTACTGTTCACATCAGACAGCTCACCTTAAGGGTGGAACTGACCTGAGGGTGGACCCACCTGTTCAGGTGCCAACTGGGTCTTGGATCAGGGGTATCAGCTTTCCCTCTGAGTGAAGCCCCCTGTTAGAAATGGGGTCTCTAGTTGCCAGAGGTATACACTCTTGTCTAAGTAGGAACCACAATCTTAGTCAGTGTAAGTCACAAAAAAAACAAACTATCCTGTGCCCCCCCTCTGTTAGCTTGGCAGTGAGCAGTCAGGCTTAACTTAGAAACCAATGTGTAAAGTATTTGTGCAATAAATCATGCAATTACACAGTGAAAACACCACAAAAATACACCACACAGGGTTAGAAACATATTAACTATTTATCTGAATGAATTAAGGTCAACACAATCAAGATTTGATAACTACAAGTTGAAATATTACTTTTGCAATTATAAGAATAGTCTTAAGTCTTTAAAAAGCAACAATTGTCTTTTGTGTGCACAAATACCTGGTATGCATCAAAATTACATACTCAGAATCCACAGAGGAGGAGATGCGTGGAAACGAAGGGTGCGCGTCGGTTTCCGGGTACACACAGATCATGCGTTGATACTTTTCTATGCAGCAAGGAATTTGTGTTGAATTTCAGATGCACAGGCTTGAATCCTCTTTGCAATGTGGGATCTTTTGATGGCCAGGGACGAAGCGCCGAAATCCTGGGTGTGTTGCACCAAGTCACAGGTGCTGCATTGGTCCGGTGGGCAATGCTGTGGGGTTTCTGTTGCACTGCAGGCGTTGCGTCGATTCCTCATGCAGGAACGTTGTTCTGGCTTGGTGATGCGTCGATCCGGTGGGCTGTGCATTGAAGTTCTGATCACAATGCTGGCACTGCGTCAATTTCCACTCAGGAAGCCGGGCTGTGTCGTTTCAAATCACCAATGCAGTAATTCTTTCACCCCTAGGCAGGCTGTGCATCGATATTCACAGCAGAAGGGGTTCCGTGAAGGGAAGAAGTCTTTTTGGCCCTGAGACTTCAGGAAACAGGTGGCAAGCTCAATCCAAGCCCTTGGAAAGCACTTCTCAGCAGAGCCAGAGGTCAGCAAGGCAGCAGGGCAGCAGCAAAGCAGCAGTCCTTCACAGCAAATCAGCCCAGGTGAGTCCTTTGGGCAGCCAGGCAGCTCCTCTTGGCAGGTTCAGAGTATCTGTCCCAGGAAGTGTCTGTTTTGGCAGGAGCAGGGACCTAGTTTATGTACCCAAAAGTGCCTTTGAGGTGGGGAAGTCTTCAAAGAGTGGTTGTCAAGTGCACAAGGTCTCCTTTCAGTATAGGTCTGTCTGCCAGGGTCCCAGTAGGGGGTGTGGCAGTCCTTTGTGTGAGGGCAGGCAACTGGCCTTTGAAATGTGTCAAGCCCCTCTGCCCTTCCAGCCCAGGAAGACCCATTCAGTATGCAGATGTGCGCAAGTGTGGCTGAGCATCCTGTGTTTGTGGTCGTCTGGGTGAAATGCACAAGGAAGCTGTCAACCAGCCCAACCCAGACTTGGATTGGTGACAGGCTGTAAGGCACAGATGGATTTTAATTGCAGAGAAAAGCTCAGTTTCTAAAAGTGGCATTTCTAGAATAGTTATATAAAATCCAACCTCACCAGTCAGCAGGATTTTGTATTACCATTCGGGTCATACTAAATATGACCTGTCTACTCCCTTCTGATCAGAATCTACCACACAAACAGTATATGAGGGTTTCCCTAATGTTAGCCCATGAAAGGAGCAGGCCTCACAGCAGTGGAAAACAAATTTAGTAGTTGTCCACTGCCAGGGCATATAACCCACAGAGGTATATGTCCTGCCTTTTACGTACACAGCACCCTGCCCTATGGGTTACCTATGCCTACCTTAGAGGTAACTTATATCTAGAAAAAGGGGTGTTTAAGGCTTGGCAAGTACTTTTAAATGCCAAGTCGAATTGGCAGTGAAAATGTATGGGGCCTACTTATTGTGGGTGGCACAACGAGTGCTGCAGGCCCACTAGTAGCATTCAATTTAAAGGCCCTGGGCACATGTAGTCCACTTTACTAGGGACTTACAAGTAGCTCAAATATGCCAGTTGGGTATGCTTCCATGGTACCATGTTTTAGTGAGAGAGCATATGCACTTTAGTACTGATTAGCAAAGTGCTAAAGCCAGCAAAAACAGTGTCAGAAAAGTGGAGGGAGGCAGGCAAAACGTTGGGGGTGACCACCCTAAGGCTGTCAGGTCTAACACCCCCTGTCTTGGAATGCAGGTTCGCAGGTCATCCTGTTAAGAGGGGTATTTCATACCTATGCCAGAGCAGGCTTTGTTCCTGGCCACCCAAGAATGGAGGTTCTCACCATTGGGGTTCAGAAACATGTCTGTTGGTGGCAGACTAGCTAAAACTAGTCGGTCAGTACACCAGCAGCTAGTACGTTTTTCAGGAGGCACCACTATGGTGCCCTCTGGGCGCATATTAATACATCCATCAGTGGAATCAGTGAGGGTTCACTAATATGAGATGTTTGATATCAAATATCCCTAGTTACAGTTACAGTGAAGCCATCATGTAGCTGGGGAACTTGTATTTGACCAGTGTCCAGCACTATACTTTTTTAGCGCCGCATTTGCACCGCTTTTTCATGCAAAAGCGGTGCAAACTTACAAAATACAATAGTATTTTGTAAGTTTGCTCCGCTTTTGCATCATAAAATGACGCAAACACGGCGCTAACAAAGTATAAATATGGGCCTTAGTATGTCTAAGTATTGACAAAGACATAACACCAGCATATCTGCTCTTGCAGCTATGCCCACATATGTAGTATATTGCACCCTGCCTTAGGGATGGAAGGCCTGCTGTAGGGGTGACTTCCATACATTGCATGCAGTGTTGTGTTTTTAATTTTAGCAGCACCAAGAATCGCAGCCTGCAATGGTAGTCTGCCTGAGCTAGGTGACAGTTCCCTGAGGGTGCACAATACATGCTGCAGCCTTTGGGGACCCCCTTTGGTGCCCCTGGCCTAGGTACCTGGGGTGTCATTTACTAGGGACTTATGAGGTGCCAAAGGTATGACAATCAGAGTCTGGTATTCCTAGCCCAAATTAATCAAAAAGAGATGGTGGAGGGGAAGACTAGTCTCAATTAATGATGGACCCAACTTTGTTTCACCAGAAAAAAAAAAAAAAAAATCTTTATAATAACCTTCACCCACTCTATTAGTGGCATGCTTCATTCTCAGGTCCACCCGAGTTCCTAAAGGCTGGGGTGGGCTCTATGGAACTTCGGGAGCACTCGAAGATAGCCTGCTGGGGATCTCAAGAATAAAAATACCTCACTATACAGAAAGGTGTCCCTTTATTAATAGTGATAGTGGACATGATTAAAAATAGTATTAACAATGGGTGGAACACCAAGATTTTATAGTCCTATCACCCTCACTTAAATATTGTCAACATGTTTCAGCCCCTTGTATTGGCCTGTAAGGCATACATTAGATAGTAGCCCCAGTCTCTAACCTAATCGTTACTTTGTGAGTATGATCATGCAGTGAAAAATCATACACATGCAGAGAGCAAAGCAACTCGCCTGAAGTAATTGAGGTCTATTGTGGTTCCTGTAGCAACTGGAAACAAGAAAAAAGACAAAAAACACAGTGTCTTTACTGCAACACATTTCATTGGAAGCATAACCATATCAGGATGTCATATATATACATGGGGTGGACTACGATGGGTCTGAAGACTCATGACCCTCATCTGTGAGACAAACACGTGTGGATTATTAAGCATGCATCACAAACAGGGCACATGTGTAGTGATTTCAGGTACTTTGGCCTGCGTGCACGCCAAACCTCACACCACCTGAGTGACTCAGAGGGAATCACAGATAGTGAAATCACAAACAACACACACACATATTGGTAAAACTGGTATTTCACCTTGTACACACATGTACAAATGTACCCATTTTGGGTAATCACTGTGCTTCTCAGGGGGAGTCGGGGAGTGTGCCCCTGTAGTCAAACACTAAAATAAGGTAAACATTAGAATCTCTGTCATAGTGTGAGAGAACCCACTAACAGGTGTAATCATGGAGGATCAAAAAAAGAGGGGGCCAGGAACCACTGGGGCTTAACAATAGCAAAAAGATCCATCTTTTAATGGAGGACAGGGACCTCCATACTCACTTCGTCAAGGAAAGCATGCTTCTACATCAGCTATTGGCATCCACTGGCATCTACTGGCCCCCCGGTTTGTGCTGCAGTGTGCGGTGACCAGAGCATGCAGGAGTATGCCGTTTTCAAAGGCCTCAATGAGGACGTAGGGCATCCGTCCTGTGGCATCATGATGTTGCGTCCTTGTTGGGAAAAGCCCAGATCACTGCTCATGATTTGTGAATGGTGGAATGTCCACCAGTGACCATTGCAATGCTGTGCTTTGTAATTGGATATAAACCTAAAAGAAACAAACCACTGCTATGTGTCATTTCATTATATATATTTGCCCTTCAGTTTGAAACAGTGTCTTTGTATACAGTTTATAGAAAAAGCAAAAGTGTGGCATTAACCATATGTTGGCGTAAATAAACCCCACTGTGGGTTTTCGTCTTTCACTGTGATGTATATTTTAATAATGATAATAACGATGTGTAAAATGAAGGGGTCAGGTTCCAATATATAGTCAATGCTGACAATACAGCTTGACAGTTTTAAGGAACTTAGGAAGATATAATTAATCTGGGTACACCTGTCCCAGACTATTTTTATCATTTATATTCAACTCTTCTTAGTTACTTACAAGTACTACCCTACATTAGCGGTTCAAAAGTGTCACATTATACAGTTAGTGTATTAACCAGACCATGACCATTGTCATATAGCCAATGGATTGCCTCTGGGGATGGGAGCTCAAGAACTGAGGGGTTTTATGCAAGTACTGTAACTAATGATTTGTAGTTTCCAACAGACTGGGTGTATGGACGGTGCAGTGGAATGTGTTGTTTTACATGGGGCACATCCTCAGGAGTTAATGATCCTACTAATCACCAGCCCATGATGCATCAAGAGACCCAAACAGTGCCTCGCTTGAATCTCATGTTCAGGGTGTTCTAAAGGATATCATTGCATAGGCATCTAATATGGGTCTTAAGTCTATACACCCAACTTGGGGCCAGATGTATGAAACTTTTTTGCACTCGCAAATGGTGCGAATCGCAAAAATAGGCCGTTTGCGAGTGCAAAAACGTGGTCTGCGATGCATGAAAGGCATTCGCAGACCAAAAATAAGAAATCTCAAAAATATCGATTTTTTGCATTGCAACCTGGTTTTGCGAGTCGCATTTTGCGATTCGGTATTTCCAGTAGGAAATTGCGAGTCGCATTTTGTGATTCAGTATTTCCAGTAGGAAATTGCGAGTCGCAAAATCCAAGTCGCAAATAGATGCATCAAAAAATCGCAAATTGTGATTTTTCGCAGAATGGCATTTTGCACATGCAAAATACCATTAAGTGAAACCAGGTGGTAACCAGGTGCAACCTATAGAAAGAGGCCCAGAATGCCTCAGACTCTTTTCCACAATGGCTGCACTCTACGTCATGGTGAGGAGGATGACGGTCTTGGCAGGTTTGAGGAGAAGGAGGAGGAGACAGGAGCGCATTTTCAGAGCGCGCATTACACTTTTTAACCTGACAGAGGAGGAAACATATGAGAGGTATAGATTGAACTCAGCCATGATACTTGATCTGATAGCTGAGCTACAACCCATACTGCAGCGCAAAACACTAAGGACTCACAGCATACCCACCCATGTGCAGGTATTATGCTCCCTCCACCTACTCGCCTCAGGGAGCTATCAAGGGGTCATAGCAGCAGCTGGAGGGGTCTCACAGAGTACCCTCTCTAGATTTTTCAATGCATTTATCAATGCCATGCTGAGCAAACTGCACCAGTACATCAGATTCCCCCACACCCCACAGGAAATACAGCAGACAAAAATGGATTTTTACCAGATAGCACAGTTCCCCCACGTCCTAGGTGCCATAGATGGGACACATGTTGCAATTGGTCCACCATCAGCCACAGAGTATGTGTACCGCAACCGGAAATACCAGAATTCAATGAATATACAGGTGATTTGCAATGCTTCCTACATCATAACTGATCTCGTGGCCAGGTACACAGGGAGCACACATGATTCGTACATCTTTCGCCATAGCGGCATACACACAAGACTGCTATCTGGGGAGTTTGGAGAAGGATATCTACTATACAATGGCGCATTTATGGCATGCTGATGTCAGATGGCTCAGTTACTCATCATACCCTCTGTCCCTTCCAGGAGACAATGCCTACGCAGTGCGCACCTACATGATAACGCCCTACCTCAATCCTGAAACACCTGCTGAACGGAGATACAATGCAGCACACAAGGCAACCCGCAACGTGGTGGAGCGCACATTTGGACTGCTGAAGAGTCGATTCTGGTGCCTCCACAAAAGTGGAGGGGCACTACAGTTCAATCCAAAAACCACATGTAGAATAGTGGCTACTTGTGCAATCTTGCACAATATAGCTATCACCAGGGGCATACCTGTAGAAATATGTGAATCTGAATCTGATGAGGATGATGATCCCATACAACCCTACAGCCAGCAGACAGGAGCAGTGCAGCAGAGGGAAGGCAAAGGCGTGCTGACATCACACACAACCATTTCAGATGTAAGTATGAATGACACAAATGCACTGACAACTGTGCCTGTAGAGAATTAAATTTATTACCTTAATGACAGGTAATGTTCGTTCTACAAATAGCAAAACAAAATGAAGTGAAATACTAGAGACAATAGAAGTCCAGAGTAATGCACTATGGCATCATAGTGAACACATTACCCCTCTGGCCTCTACAGTAATTTTTTGCGGCCACGCACACCACTCGGGTGCCCAGTTACCTGACTGGCACCTCTATTGTCTGCCTCAGTGGCAGCGCTGTGCCTGGCACTGAGCCGTCTAGTGTCCAATGCTGGTACAGCTACACTGCTGAGGCTGGAAGTGTCCTCTGTGCCCCCCAGTGCAAGCTCACTAGGTGTGGATGACCTCTGTCCCATTATGTTATCGATCACATTAGTGATTTGTACCAGTCCGTTAGCCACATCCCTGCTGCTGTGTGATGCCTCCACTTGTGCAGCTATTGCACGACGTGCAATCAGTGACGTTGCATTTGCCACCCTATTCACAGAACGACAGAAGCCCCCAAACATGTTCATAAATCTGCATTCCTGTCTGCGGTGGCTCACCCTCTCATGGCGCAGCTCCTGGCATAGTTCACACACAGCACAAGTGAGCTCTCTGGTGTCCTGTGATGCCTGCACCTGTCCCTCATGCAGAAGTTCTATATTAGCATTGAGGCACTCAAGCTGGCAATGCAGGTCCCCCATGTTGCTGTTATGGTGCTACATATTTTTTTGTAAACCAAGGATCCTTTTGTTTTGTAGGCGCTGCTGCTGCAACATAGCAGCTTCCAGCCCACCAAAGAAGGAGGCACCCTCCCCTGCCTCATTCTGCTGTGCACCTGCACTTGTCACCATCCTGCGGGGTGCTGTGGTCTGCTGACAATTGGCCTCGTGCATCTGGGTGCGCCTGCCAGTTGGGGATGGTGTAATTAACCCTTCCTGCTGCTCATCTGAGTCTAGGCTGAGCTCTGGCAGTGGCAGTGGCAGTGCCCTGGGCCTGCGTCAGACTGGCGCAATGGTGAGAGACCCACTTGTGTTGGAATCAGAGGCTGGATGGGTGTCAGTCTCTCCTACACTGGCTGATGCTGTGGCTGCTGGGCCTGGCCCACCTGCAACAACAATATGCAGCATGTCAGTTATGTTTGTTGCAAGTAAGGGCACACAATGGTAATAAAGGTGCAGGTACTTCTCTTCACTGTGTTGTGGGTGTTGTGTTCCTCTGGGTGTTGCTTTACTTAATTACATTGTACGTGCTACTTTCAGCACTGGGTTGTGGACTGCCACTCCCATAATGCATTGTTGTGCTGCTTCTAAGATGTGGAATGGACTACTTTTCACAATGTTTAACATTACTTGCTAATTCCTAAGGGGCTTTTGTGCATACACATATGGGGTTACAATTCAATATTGCACTTACCTTGGCTGGTACTTGGTGTACTGGAGGTTTCTATCTCTGTGACCCCAGTCACAGCTTCAGGGAGGAGTGTTGACTCCACTAGGTCCTCTAATGGGGTGGATGGTGACTCTGTGGGTGGACCGCCTCCTGTGCCCCTGGCCTGCTGCAGTCTTCTTGCCACCCTCTCCATCGCACGGGACCACACGTCATACCACCTCTTCTTAATCTCATCGACCGAGCGCTGTGCCACTCCAATTGCGCAGATTTTAGATTGAATATCTGCCCAGAGTCTTCTTTTCTCACTCTCCGGCACCTGGAGTGAGCTTTTGTCAAAAAGGCGGTCATGGATCCTGACCACCTCCTCTGTCAGCACCTCAAGCTCTTGCTTGCTGAATTTGAGCTTCCTCTTTCTCTCCTCCTTCTCGTTTCCTTGGGATGAGGTGTCCATCCTTGCTCAGGTGTGCTTCCTCCTTCAGAGTGTTGCTCAGTGTGGCTGGGCTGCTCTCTCTCTGGATGCTGGTTTGGGTGTGGCACCTAAAACTGCCTAGGATGACTCACTTCCTGCTTGTGATGTCATCAGACTCCTCCAGGTGTGCTTTCTCGAAATTTCTCGCAATTTGCAATTTTGTACCGAATCAGTAAAAAATCGCTATTTGCGATTCGCAAGGCCATTTTTTCATACATATGGCCCTTTGTTCCTTCTCCAGGAGTCTTTGAATGGATGGATTATACAATATCTTCTCAGTGAGAGTTGAGCTAATTTCATTCTCATTGTGTCCTTTGTCCAAGAAATGTGCTGTCATCCCAGTTGAGGATTTTCTACATCAGATTGTGCTTCTGCATTCTACAATCCTTAGTTTCCCTTTCCTGGATGTCATTCCAATATACTTGAGTTTACATGGGCATTCTTTAAGGTATATGACATTCTCAGAATTACAGTTTGTATGTGAATGTTGCTCTGACAACTTGGATAAACCCAGGTCAGGGGATTTGGAGTATCTCATAAAGGGGCAGACTGCACAATGACCACAGGAGTAGTGTCTTGTTATAGGTGGTAGGTTCCATAAGGTGACTTGTTGACTTAGAGGTCATGAGTTTGGCCTATTGTGCACTAGGTGGTCTCCTAAGCTCCTATTCCTTTAAACAAAACCTTTGGTTTGGCAATGGACAACCAGTTTTTAGAATTCAGGATTTGCCCATGTTGTTTCTGATCTTTTTTAATCGGTTTGAAGAGTTGCTAAAGGTGTTCTATCATTTGATAGATTTGTTATTCTTCTAGAAACTGAGTTCCAAGAGGGACTTGTGGCATATTCCTGGCACAATGTTTGACCCTGTTAATAATCCATTCAGGATACTCTTTGTCTTGCAGTTTTTTGACTAGGGACATTGATTCTGATTTGTAACCCTCGAAGGATGAGCTATTTAGTCTGATCCATGAAGGGCAGCCAATGTAAAGGTTCTTCCACTGTTAAAATGAAGGAGACTGTTCCTGTCTGTCTGTTTAGAATATAACATGGCTGAAAAGCCGTCATTAACTTCTTGCACTTTCACATCTAGGAAGGATATTTCTTTATGGTCAAATGTCATAGTGAAGGCCAAGAAAGGATTCCTTGAGGTCAACCAGTTGAGAAACATAGCCACAGTGCAAAAACATTTCAGTGACCAAAAGGATTATTGGCCCAAATATGGCTTTTCTCTTACAAATGCATGTATAAACAGGCCACCCTGAGGGCTTCCAATAGATGTACTGTTGCTTTGAAGATATAGACGATCCTCAAATGCAAAAAAAAATCTCTGTAAGTGAAGTTTTGCCAATTTCATGATCAACTCAATCATGGTAGCCCAATTCCAATCATTACCATGTAAAAGTGTGTGATAACTCCAAAGCTCTTTTACTGGGGAATGCTCATGTATAGTGCTTCCACATCTAAGCATACCATGATTCCTGTTTCTGGGTCGTAGGTTTTATGCTCCAAGGTATTTAGGAAATGCTTGGTTTCCTTCACATAGGAAGGTGTTTTCTCAAACAGAGGGCATAGGAACCAATCTGTAAATTGGGAAAGTGGTTCCAATACTGACCCAGTTCCAGACACAATCAGGCGCTTGGTGGTGGGGATCTCTTTTTATGTATCTTTGGGAGTGTATAAAAGCATGAGGTTCTTGGGTTATGGTCGTTTAGGAGCTCTGCTACTTTGCTACTGATCCAGTCATTGTCTTTTGCCTCATCCACTAATGTTTTAATCTCTAGCTGAAGCCTTTCTGATTCTGTTCTCAGCAACTAGTAATTCATTTTGTCCCTCAAAAAGCACATGCACGCTTCACAGTAATCATTTTCATGTTGGACGACAATTGCCCCACCTTTGTCTGCAGGTTTTATAACTAGTAGGCCCTTCATTTTCAGGGACTCCAGGGCTCTTTGTTCCCTGTTGGACAAATTCTAGAATCCGATTCTTCCGGTGTTAAGTAATTCTATTTCTTTGATCACAGCTTCTTTAAAAAACCCTACCTCCGGTGTGATGGTGGATGGGGGGGAGTGAGGATTTGTTATGTATATTTATGTGCCCATCTTGTTTTGTTGCTTGTTCCTTATTCTGAGAAAAAAAATGAATTCCTAATTTTCCGAAAAATTCTGCTAACCCAGTTCTTAATTTGAATTTGTATAACTTAATGGAGGGAACAAAACCCAGACCCTTGTTAAAGACCGCCATCTTATCATCTGTTAGAGGCTCATTGCTCAAATTCACCTTTCTGTCTATAGGCTGCTTGGGCCTTGTTGTGGATCTCTGGTCTGCCTCGGGGTTTGCATTAGGTCCCATGCTGGGAGTTCCCACTAAACACTTTTTTCTCCTCATGTCCCCTGTCTTCCTCTTCCTCTCCCATAGCTTCTCCCTAAAAAATGTTGACTTTATTGATAAAAAAGGGCCATGGGGTGACCAAGCAGTTGAGGTTCATATAGGTTTAGCCAGTGGTACACAGATTGTGCCAGAGGTTGAAAAAATTGTGCTTGAGGTCTCTTTCACCTTCTGAACTCTCTATTGCATCTATTGCTTGAATTTGAACTATCACTGGAACACTCATTGGAGTCATTGTTAGATGAACAGGAATCT
This sequence comes from Pleurodeles waltl, assembly GCF_031143425.1. Classification (NCBI taxonomy): domain Eukaryota; kingdom Metazoa; phylum Chordata; class Amphibia; order Caudata; family Salamandridae; genus Pleurodeles; species Pleurodeles waltl. The sequence continues at coordinate 578,784,988 of NC_090437.1, forward strand.
TTGCATTTAGAGACAGGTGTTTTATTCTCTTGTCTTTTCCAATCATCCCTGATGAGAGGGTTCACCCATTCATGGGAGAACATTTATATGGCCTTCAGAAGTTTAGAAATGTTAATGTCCATAAGGTAATCTTTGTGCTCATTGAATTCCTTATTAATCTTCTCCAATTTTCATCGATGTGATTTAACGATCTTCACTAGTCCTAATCTGTAGAAAACAAGATGCACATTATGACCCTGATGGTCCGTGGACCGCTAGAGCCGCTGTGGCAGACTCACCGCAGCAGCACCTCCGTATTACGATTGTGGCGGTTTGGCCACTGCCAAACCGCCGCATCCCCACCCGTCCTGCCACTTTACCATGGCCCGCCGAGCTGAAGGTTTCCACCTGCAGCCCTGCAGGAGTTGGAGAACCGCTGAGGTTATTCCGACTATGGACACTGGCAGCATTTTCCTGGCAGTCTCATTGCCACAAAATGCTGGTGAAAAGGTATCCCTACGACAGGAACTTGCGTTTCTGTCACCAGGATACCCCCAAACACCTCCACACACCCGCATGCATGCACCCACACATACACAATCACACACAGACACACCCCAACTCACACACGCACTCACAACATTCACCCCATAGACACTCATACATACCCACACACATCACACATGCACGCATACACTCACCATCCCCCCACCCCCTACCTTCAACTACATACATACAAAACCCCCACACCCTCACTCATCTTCCCACAATCACACCCCCACCCCCCAATCGTACCTCGCCGCACACAAACACACACCATACACACATCCATCCATACACGCACCTGCACGCACTCACTCACTCCCCCTTACCACTTACACATTCACCCATGCACTCACCCCACACCCATCCACATGCATACACACTTGCATCACCATCACCACATTTACACACAGGCACACATGTACGCACGCACAGATAAGCCCCCTCGCCCCTCCCACAATCATGACATGCATACAAACACTCACACACACGCATTCACATACCCCCACCCCTCCCCTTGTGGACGACACTTACCTCCCCTGACGAGGTTCTCCTTTGTGAGGGGACGAGCCCCGGCGCTCCAACCACTGGCACGCCATGCCACCAGAAGACCGCCACACAGAATTACTGGTTATAATTCTGTGGGCAGTCTTTTTTCTGGCATGGCAGTGCCAGCAGTGGAACCGCCTAAGCGCCGGCAACCGCCGTGATGAATGCCGCCGGGTATCCAACAGCCGGCAGTGTGGATATCCGATGGCAGTCACAATATGGCAGTCTTCCAGTGGCCACAGCTGCGGTGGTCTTGGCAAATGACTGCTGCAGTCATAATGAGGGCCATAGTGACCAACAGACACTTTGCAATGCTAATAATCAGAATTAACCAGTCTCTGGAGCATTGCCAGGCTATCAAAGACCAATCTTTTCTGAATTGTGCTTCATACAGGAAAATTGCAATTAATTATTCAGGGGTAATCCTGTTGGTGCTACATTAGCTCTCAGATATCAAGTTATGATCGCTCAGTGTAGAATTGTCTTGACCTGGTTACGCTTACGTTCTGTTAATTCATCCCAACTCTGGGTCTGAGAGAGAGCACCTGGGTGATATCTGGTATGCCTGAACAGTGGTGGGGCTTGCAGGAATAAAGCTGCCATTTTATCAGTATATACTAGTCCAATTTGATCTGCCATTGTGTGTGTGTGGTTGGTATTTCTCCTAAGGTCTTTTAAAAAATTCAAAATAATAAAGGAACTTTTCTTCTGGAGTACTTTATAATGTATCAGCCCTACAGCTGTATGCTGCTCAACCGCACAATTACCAAAGGAAGGAGGTGAAGACAGGGCACCATACTCGTCACTCAACAGGGCAAGGATGGCTTTTTGAGTAAAGTAAAATCCTTTAAATTAACCCAGGGACTTCTAAGGGATACACTCTCCCTCAAATCATAACAATCACAATCAAGTGTTCAAAATGAGTTTGAGGGAGAGAGACTGGTCTCAATTAAAGACCAACCCAACTTAGCTATAGGGCTTATATATTATAAAGTACTCCAGAAAAAGTGTTCCTTTATTATTTTGATTTTATAAGTGACCATGTCAAAACTGGCTCACTTCATTCATAAATATTGATGCAGCCATTTACACATGTTTCACAATAGTTTTTTATCATTCTCGGAGCCATTGTGTACTAAGATTGTTTAAATGATGTATTTGTTCTTTTTAAAGTGTCCGAGGCCAATGAACCACTGAGGATATGTTTGCTGTGAGTTCATAAAAGACAATGCCAAAGAATGGGAAATGCAGCAATAAAAGATTATGATACTTTGGACAAGGGTGGATCTTTCAAGCCTGCATTGTGTGGCCTGATTACTGCAGTGTAAACCCTGCAGTACAACTTGTAAAAATATCCATTTTGACAGGAGAAATCCTTCCTTTTAAATATTAATAAATCACCCCCATGTACCATTTGGAGCCTACAAGGTACCACTATAGCTCAGGAATGAGAACAGCCAGAAAAGTAAATAAACTATTTGTAATCATTATTAAAAATTCAAGTCAATAGTGAAGTGGAATTACTATCAGTAAATATTAAAGAAAAGTAGATGTTAGAAAATGTATTCTTTACCTGTCAGAACTGTTGGAAATGCTAATTACCATAAGCCTCTGCCAGCTGTCAGACTGTGCTCAGCCTTGAATGGGTATGGAATAGGTATGGAATACCTTCCAGAAGCAAACAACAGGCTAGTCTGATTGGACAGTGATGACTCCTCTGAACTCCATAGAGTCTGGGAGGTGGGCATCTGTTAAAAATGGAAAAATCAATTTTACAATGATACATTTGTATATAACAACAAAATCACATCACTATTAGCAAATTCACCCACCGTGAACTCTCCATCAACCTCAACTCCAGAGTATGTGGTCAGGCAGGCTCTGAGACCTAGGCCTGAGGCTACTGACTGACAGGTGACAAGTGGGGCAGTACGTAACCAGCAAAAATTGCGCAAACAGGAAACACAAGATCGATCCCACAGATAGGTGCAACAACATAACAATGGTGCCAGGAGATTGGCCCCAATAAAGCAAGCAACGCCAGAGGGGTGCACACAGTCCCAAGCACCATAAGGTCAGATTCCACATATATTTAGGAACACTCAGCTAATCAGAACACAGCACCCACAGTACCATACCGCCTCTCAGGCCGGACAACCGGACACTTTATGCATGGACCCACACTGTGTCCACACAAGGTCGAGGCCCGTCTGCATTTGTTATCAGGACTTTATTTATGACTCTAAGACAATTGTGCACATTCTTTACCCTAAAAGTAATACTGTAATTGTATTATAGTACTCTGAGGGATGCATAAACAATGCTTAGATTGACTGTACCTTGAGACAATCCCCAGACCCCGGGTCTGTAACTGTTCTCCCGGCCGTAATGTTTAATTAAACAAACTGTTCCTGCTTTGCCAAAGGCCTCTTGTATTTAATTGTTTTAAGGAAAATTCACATTTGAGCACCACATCCTGTGACACAACACAATCAAGTCTTGCTTGACAGGTCTAGTGAGCCAAATGTCAGACTTTGGGCATGCTTGAAAGGTAGAGAACAAAATATCAATGCAATTCTTGCAGATCATCTTTTAGGTTGATGAAGGAGCTTGCTTTTGAACTACCAGATTTCTGACTCTGGATTTGTTGTGGGTACAGAGCCTGCTTCAAACTGACTGAAGTTTAGTGTTAGGTGTGGGAGGAAACTAGTAGTACTCTCTCTTTCTCTCTGCGCACACACCCTCAGCCTTCATAGCCCGAATTTATTTTGGCTGAACACATTTGCCATCTTGAAACTGCCCTGAAGCAAGGCATTTTGGTCCTGTTTATAATAAGGCCTGGGATCCTTCAACTAATTGGTTTAGAGAGTGGGCAAGAAACACCACCATCCACTAGCTAGTGTTAGGTATAAATGTGGCATCCCCAGGCACCCTCTTCAGAACACTTTCTGGGCCTGGGGATGAACAGAAGAGCACTGGTCCTGCTGCCTATGACCTGAGAGGAGCCCTAAAGGATTCACTCAGAGAGCTGGCCTCACTTAAAGAAGTGGTCTATGAGGGCTTGTTGACTCACCATCTGTGTGGCTACAGGGGGACAGGCTGCAAGAAACCTTTTCCTAGATGTATACTGCTTACCCTTGGCAAATGGACCCGGACTGGACCTTGCTGCCTGTCTTTGCTTGACAGCTGTAAGTCTCTAAGGGCCAGATGTAGCAAAGTTTTGCGAGTCGCAAATGGCCTGATTCGCAATTTGCGACACCGCAAAATCGGAAATGGGATGCAAAAATCCCATTTCCGAAGTGCAAATTGCGATGCGAGCCATTACCGACTCGCAAAAATAGCAACCTGATTTAGCGACCCGCAAATAGGAAGTCACAATTTGTGAGTCGCAAACCACATAAAAAAGCCAGTCGCAAATTGCGACTAGTCACAAAAAGCCCATTTTGCACACCCAAATTACCACTAAGTCAGAGCAGGTGGTAACCAGAACCAAAGTATAAAAGGAGACCCAGAAGGCATCTGGGTTACTCAAAATGGCTGAAATATATGTGATAGCAAGGAGGAGGAGAGTCCACGCCGCCCAGCAGAGGAGGAGGAGGAGCCAGAGACAGGAGAGGATATACAGAACCAGGCAGACACTTTTCCAACAAACTGAGGAGGAGATTTATGACAAATACAGACTCAGCAATGCAGCAATAATAGAATGAATTGAACTACTCAATCCGCAGCTTCAACGCCAGACTTTGTGCGGCAGCGCCATCCCCACACACGTGCAAGTGCTATGCTCACTGCACCTCTTGGCCTCGGGTAGCTATCAGGGGGTGATTGCAGTGACAGGTGGGGTATCCCAAAGTGCACTGTCACGGTTCTTCAGATGTATCCTAGATGCCATACTCACACACATGTCCAGATACATATACCTACCCAGGAATGAGGCAGAAATTAACAGCACCAAGTTGGACTTCTACAGAATTGCCAACTTCCCTCATGTAATAGGGTGTGTGGACGGGACACATATACAAATTTGCCCTCCTGCAAATCTGGAATATCTGTTCCGCAATAGGAAATGTACCCACTCACTGAACATCCAGGTGGTATGTGACGCCCATAATGTCATCACTGACATAGTATCCAAATTTCCAGGGAGTCCACATGACTCATACATATTCAGGCACAGTGGGATACACCAACGCCTAGAACGTGGGGAGTTTGGAGACGGATATCTATTAGGTATTGCTGAATACACCCTGAAGCCATACACACAGGTCACTGTAGAAACCATCCATGCCCTGCTAACATTGCTTATTTTTGCCAAACAGGTGACAGGGCATATACGCTAAGACCATGGATACTTACCCCATACTTAACACCTGGCAATGAGAATGAGAGGCGATATCACAGTGCACATCGGGCGGACCAGAAATGTCATTGAGAGGACCTTTGGAATGTTAAAGGCAAGATTCCGATGCCTCCACAGAAGTGGAGGTGCGCTCCAGTATGCCCCAATAACAGCATTCAAGATCGTTGGCGCATGCGCAATACTACACAACATTGCCACCAGACGTGGGCTGCATCTCACCCCTGAAGACCCAGATTCGGAGGATGAGGAGCAAGAGCTACCACATCGCCAGCCTGGAGATAGAAGCATTGCAAATCAAGGCAGACAGAGACGGGACCGCATTGCAACTCAATACTTTGGAATGTACGTGGCAACTGTCCTCACACTCACTGATGTCATACAAAAAGAGCCCAGATGTGTAGTGGAACAAACAAAACCTTTTAATTTGTGAACCAAATGTTGAAAGAATATAACTGTCTGTAAGGGGCTGCACATGTCCACTCTTTATGAGGACACATTAACTTCATGTGCCTCATGAGTCCTGCTGTGTTATGGCCTACACCCTTGTCCTGGTTCACCCAGCATGGCTCATCCCAGGTGGGTCTGCTGACCCCTGCCGTGCACTTCCACTCCTTAGCACACGTGAGTCAGTGGCTGACACACTGCTGATAGTGGACCCCTCCTCACTGTCCTGTGGGGTCTCACCTGTGCCCCTTGCCACCTGCCTGGCATCCAACATGTCCACTGCGTGGCTAATGCGGCCCAGTCCCCGTGCCACATCCCCTGCAAAATGGCCATGTTGGAGCTGCAGACTCACGGTCCATCTTGACAGGCCTGTAGTATTCATGGCAAGACGCCCAATGGACGCTGCCATGCGGTCAAATCTTGTGACTAGGTGGCGCTCCCGCCGCCTTGCGCTGTGTCTATCAGCCACCAGTTCCATCACTAGTTGGCGGATTGACTGGGTGAGTTAGCTCACATTGTCATTGAGTCTTGTGAACTGCGAGTTCACATCAGCCAGGCCATGTGTCATGCTATTTTCCAGTTTATGCAAAGCATCTGATATTAACCGTAATTGCCTTGTTTGCAGGCGCTGACCGGTAAGGAGGGATGCCTCGACTACAGACATTGATTGCTGCCTCCCCTATCTCCTCCTGGGGCACCGCCTAGACTTGTCATCTGCGTCTGCAACGTGGTTGTGCTGCTGGCTCTGGACGTCTCACTGTGTGGCTGGGGCCTGGGGTCGTGTTTTCTTCCTCCATGTCCTGCACTTCTTCTGGAGGGGACTGTGGTGATGTCGTGCTGGGCCCTGGTATAGCTGCTGCAGCCTCCTTCACTGCCTATGGTCTGCTGTCTTCTCCCTGGATGGTGTGGCTGGTGGGGGTTTCGTGAGGGAGACCTATGGGACATAGGGAACACACTGCCAGTCTCTCACATCTGTTGTATGCCTCATAATAAACATTTGCCTATATGCTGACTACTGTACTACATTGCCCATAATGCACCATTCTGGTGGTTGCTAGTCTGGAATGGAGCTAGTCTGGTTGTGCCTGCTGCTGTGTACTGGGAGAGTGTGGATACTGCATTTGTAGGTGTGAATGCATATTTCATGGTACTCACTTTTGGATGTCCCTTGCGCAGAAGTGTCCAATACTCCAAATCCTGACACAGCCTCAGGCTCCAGTGTCTGCTCCACCGATTCCTCCATGGCTGTGGGTGGTGGGATGGTATATGGGCCTCCTCCTGTGCCCCTCATTTCCCTGAGGCGCTCTGCCACCCTCTCCTTTGTTCTGGGGCCCAGGTCATACCACCTTTTTTTGATTCCATCCAGGGTTTGGTGGCTCACCCCAATGGCATTGATCCTCTCCTGGATTTGCAGTCAGATCTTCCTCTCCTCAGTGTCTGGGACACTCAGGGCTGCCTTGCCAAAAAGTTGGTCATGGTGCTTGCAGCATTCTTCTGTTAGCACCTCAAGTTCTTTTCAGAAAAACTTGAGTTTCCTTCTCCTCCCTGAACTGCCTGTGTCTTCCGTGGTAGCAGCAGCTCCTCTCTCCTGGTTGTTGCACAGCAGTTTGAAAAGGGTGTGGTCCTCCCTTCTCCTAGGTGTATTTGATGACTTCCTGGTTCTGATGTCAGCAGCAAGAGGCAGGAAGTGTTTTTCCAACTATTATGCTGCACCTGCATGCAATTTGCGGGCCAGTCGCAAATTGCGACACTCGATTTGCAAATTGCGAGTTTGCTTTTAGCGAGGTCGCAAAAAGCAACCTCGCTAAAAGCGAACTCGCAAACTGTGGTGCGACATCATTTGAGAGTCGCAATTTGATATCATATTTTTTTTTCATCCCATTTTGCGAGTCGTAAATTGCGATTCGCATTGACTCGCAATTTCCGACTTGCAAAATTTTTCCTACCTACATCTGGCCCTAAGTGCCTTAAAGATTTCCTGAGGCTCTAGAACTGAACTAATATGGTTTATTATGACTTAAAGACTATGGGCCTGATTTATATTTTGGTGGTAAGCACACTCCATCACAGCGGCGACAGAGTATGCTTACTGCCAACATAATGGTCTGCATGCTGAATGTAGATGTGGGCAGACCATAGTTTGACAACTGTGGGGACTACTACTTTTCTGTGGCCAGACACCTCCATGGCCCAATGGCTTAAGAACTTTCAACAAATCAATTGACGTCCACCAGCCAATTTAAATGGGTGGGCATATAGCTGTTTTTTGCAACCAGTCACGGCCAGGAAATTCCTGGGGCATGGGGCAATAAATAACTAAAAATGCCCCCCTCGCCATGGGAGATGACTCGTATGGTGAGGAGAGCATTGTTTTATTTTTTTATTTTCAAAAAGAAAGCACACTTTGAGGTTTTGTTTTTGAAAGTAAAAAAAAACTTTAACATTTTGCTGTACTGCTCCATCGTGTTTGGCAGAGCCATACAGCAAAGTTCAAATACATTGGCAGGAATCCCTTTGACAAAGGTTCCCGTCAATATCTGATATGTCTTTCGAGCTGATGGACATTTCAAAATTTGGCAGGTAGATACTCCATCAGGGTAACAGAGTAATTTATCCTTTTGTCCCATGGAATAAATTCCATCCGTCAAAATATAAATCAGCCTGCAAGTCAGAAGGCAAAATCTTAAAATCTTAAACCAGGATGAACATGGTTGGTGTATTCGACCCACGTTCTAGTGTGGTCAGCCTGAAATTGTGCCTAGGTCCCAGACTACTACTGTTATAGACTATCATAGAGCACCTAGTGTATTTGGCGCTGCTCCCCTTTAAAACTTTACAAATATATTTTTCCAGTTTCCTTTACTGGAAATCTGTCATGTTAGTTGTATTTTGTTTATGAAATTTTACTTTATTTTTCCAGTTTGGTTAAGAATTGTTTTTGTTTGGTATTTTGACTTGATTACTGCATAAATACTTTACACATTGTCTGCTTTGTGCCATAGCTATGAGGGAGTTAAGCACAGATTAATTTAATAACTTGGAGAGTTCAATCTGGCAAGGTGTATGATTATTCCTTGAATTGGGCAGTCACTACCCCCAAATAGAGATCAGGTTTCTGAGGAAGAGAAGGAGAGAGAGCCTCTGTCATATCTCCTCTCTACCAATATGTAAGATGGGTCAGTAGACGGAGTTGTACACTCTCCCAAGCAGACAAACCAGCTGCAAAAATTCTGCAGACAAGTGTTAGGGCAGTTTGTTGAGCTGTTTTCCTTGACCCCAGGCATCACCACCTGATGTATACATGATATTGTCACTAGTGACAGCCGATCTGTCAAGAATATGCTGTACAGGTTATCTGAGCCGGTCAGAGCCAGCATTAAGGCTGAAGTAGCCAAGATGGGGTAATTGAGCCCTCTAACAGTCCATGGGACAGCCCAGTGGTACTGGTACCCAAGCCTAATCCCCAAGGGGAGAAGAAAGAGGTAAGATGTTGTGTGGACTGAAAAGGCCTGAATGCAATCACTAGTTGTAACACCCACCCATAAATGGAGCTGATGAGCTCATTGATAGGGTGAGGACTGCAAAGTACCTGAGTACAATTGAAGTGCAGGGGCTAAAGAAAGATAAGCATTTTCCACTCCAGAGGGCCGCTTTCAATTCAAAGTAATACCCTTTGGTTTGAAGAATGCTCCAACCACCTTTCAAAGGTTGGTAAACAGAGTCCTGCCTGGGGTGGAAACCTTTAGTGCAGCCTATCTATGCAATATAGCTGTCTTTAGTTCCACCTGGGAGGATCACATGGTCTACCTGAAGGAAGTGCTTCAGGCCCTGAAACAAGCAGGCCTGGTTATCAAGGCAAGCAAATGCCTGACAAGGCAAAGTTCAGTGGTGTCCCTGGGCCACCTTATTGGTGGAGGCCATGAATAACCTCCCCAGCTAAAGATCCAGACTATCCTGGATATGGAAGCTCCTAAAACCCAGACACAGATCAGGACCTTTCTTCGCCTGACTGGGTACTACAGGTGATTTGTTGATAATTATGGGACCATTGTGGCTGCCCTGACAGAACTCACGTCAAAGAAGCAGCCCAAAAAGGTAATTTGTACCTCAGAGTGTCAGAAGGCCATTGACACTCTGAAATAGGGTATGTGTTCAGCAGCAGTCCTGCTGGTCCCTGACTACAATTATGAGGTCATTGCTCAGATAGATGTTTCAGAGGAAGGGATTGTCGCAGTGATGGCAAAAGTAAATGAAGAGGGTCAGGATCAGCCACTGTTGTATAACCATTTCCATGATGTCTTTGTGCACTTTATTTTAGCATCTAGGTCTGCTGCTTGTGCCCTTTAGCCTAGTTACATTTTATTCTGTCTCATTTTATTATTTTAGAATTTGTGGTGGTGCTTTATTTTCTTTATCTAGTTTTCCTTTTACCTAGGAAAGCATTACATTTCTCAGCACAGTATTCTTTTCACTTTGTGCTTTCCTCAAGGATGCAGCAAGATAGGGTTGCTGGCACAAGTGGTACACTACGTTTCCAATGTTCACAGAAACACAAACATCCTTACGTAAGGAAATTTTTTCAGAACATCAGCTGTTTTATTATAAAAACGTTTCCCTGTCACATGCACGTTAGAGGGAGGTTTCAGCCAGAAGACCATGACCATATGCTGTTTGACTTGGCTATAGCTGCTTGCTGAGACCACCGGTTCCCCGGCCTACATGGGGATTGTGTCTCTGCAGACTACAGGCTTCCTCGCTATTGTCATGCTCAGGCATGTGGGGATGATGTCTTCCCAGGAGGTCCTGATGGGTAGATTAAGGCTTATCCTGCTGTGCTCTAACATAGCATAGGTAGGACTCACATATATTGTGCATAGTGACAGTATGGTGGGACTTTTCCTATGTTTCACTTTCCTTGTCAACATTTTGCTTCTAGTATGTTTCATCATTCTAATTATTGCAATCCATGCCATTTTATCTAAGACGCAGTTGATTCAATACATTTTATTGACCCATCTTTTGCCTCTGTTTGTCTTTGCATGTGTGAGACTGATGTAACTGAGAGAAAAGGATGAGATCTGATCCACCACGATTTCCCTGAGAAGTCATCTTGTTATGTGCCTGTTTGTCACAAATCATCTCTGCACTGCTTGTTGGCCTGAATGGATTAGGCCCAACAGTTGTCATATGGTGTGGGACTGGACTCACTTCCCCACAATTCAGGTGATGCTGCTGCCCGAATCCAGCAGCCTTATTAGGAAAATGAGAGCCCAGGCAGCACCAGTTGCCTTCATTAGCAGGTGACTACCTCACAGAGAACAATGATGGAGTGCCATTGAGAGGGAAGGCTTTGCCGTGGTCTAGTCCTTGAAGAAGTTGAGGTCATTCCAATTTGTCACTCATTTCTGTGTTGAAACTGACCACAGACCTCTCAGATGGCTCATGCAAATGATGGGGGGAAATCCAAAATTGTTGAGGTTGTCCATTTTTCTACAGGGGATGGACTTCACAATGATACACAGACCTGGGAGTGCCCATGCCAATGCAGCTGGACATTCCATGTTTTTCTACTTATCTGATGAGGACTACCAGGGTGTAGATTATTTACCTATTACCTTTCATCTGGGGTGGGGCTGTGTGGGAAAATCATCTTTTTTTCCCTGATACCCCATTTTTTGACTGACAACTGAGGTTACTGACTGATTTGCCCCGGGCTCTGCTACCAAAGCCCAGGCCCAGTGTACAAGGTAATTATGCTTAATTACAAATGGTTCTGATAACCTACCTATAAGTCCCTAGTTTTATGGCAGGGCATGCATATTTAGATAACCCACTGGAGGTAAGGCACGTAGGGGCACACTGCTGTGGTGTCTGCTGTCATTTTAAGGTTAGCCCTGTCTTGCAGGCTGTTTTCAGCTAAAGCTATGTCCAAATTCGACTTTGGAAATAAAAGTATTTCCAAAGCCTAAAACTACCTTTTAATTACATATGTCACCCCTAAGATCTGCCCTAGGTGCCTTGTAGATAAGAGCAAGGACATTGTAAAATATGTTTTAAATGCCCTGGTGAGGGTAAAACTGCTGATTTCTTTTTTTTCCCCAATTGTAGCACTGCTAGCTCTATAGGCTAACAATGGAATACTTTATTAAACTTTAATAAAGCCTAACTTTTGACAGGACTGGGATAGAACAGTCATTCAAAGTATCAAATTAATAGTTACAATAAATCTAACAACTTGCAGAGGTTAGATTTATTACAACTATTGTAGGAAAGTAATTTTAGAACTGCATTCCTAAAGTTATGTAAAGTCAGCCCTGTAGCAGAATATTGTGATTGGCCAGTTTTTGACAGACTGCGCTAAGCTCCCTTGATTATGTGTGAAATGGCCTGGGCTGAGACAAAGGGACCACCTGGTGGGAGGAGATCTGCTTCTGTAGATTCCAGGACAGGTAGGGGATAGGATATCCAAACTGGTCTTCAAAGGGAGAAGGGCAGTGTGACCGGGCCGACTCGCACAAAATCTCGGCTGGTGCTGGCGCTTCTTGGGCTGCCCCGGATGTGTCTCCGGGTTCAACCAATCGCGTGAGCTTGAGTCTGTCTCTGCGGGAACCTGGGCTGTTAAAGAGCCAGGCTGCGCGTCAGAGAGGGAGAATGGCGGGTGTGAGGAGAAGGAACAGAAGCTTTGAGACGGCCAGTCCAGAGGAGGCCGAGGACGAGATTGGAAGGATCAATGGGAGCAAAGAACCGAGGGGACTCCCAGGACCATCTACACCCCTCGAGTGCGGTACAGAAAGGAAGACCAGGACATCTGCAGTCCCGATCAGGGACTAAGGAATTCGGCTCCGGGGAGCAGAACACTAACACCCGCCACGCTTCAGGAGAAGCGTGGCAGAGTCAGGTACAGGGCTGTGGCCTTGGCAGGGTTAGGGAGGACGGGAGGGGGACAACACTTTGGGTTTCACTACTGAAGGGTGTAAGGGACACTATAATACAAGGAATCACGAAAGGGTTTGGGCACAAATTGGGGAGGATCAAGAGAGGTAAAGGGGTTTGTGAGTATAGAATAAGTAGGAAAAACATTGCAAAACAGAATAAACAGGATCCGGTGAAAGAAAGGAAAGTGAGGACAAAGAACTAGAAGTATAGAGACGATAGACTCAGGAAAAGAAAAGAGAACACAGAAAAAGAAATAAAAGAAAGCCCAGAAACAACCTCTGCAGGACAGAACAGAGAAAAAAACAAACGCAGAATTAAGAGAGAGAGAGAGAGAGAGACAGAAGAAGTAAGTACACAGAACCACCCCATAAAGACAAGGAAAAGAGCCAGAAGAGAAAAAGGGAAAGACAGAGACAGAGGCAGAAAAGAGAATAAGGGAAGGGAAATTCCACTTACCGAGACTATTCTTCTTCTTTCCACATATGCTTCCCGAGAGACCTGTGAAGAGTACAGAGAGAAGAGGAAGAGATCATTAAACCTTGTCTGGAGGAGACGTCTGGAGAGCAGAAACATAACACAAAAGACTTTCATCACCATAAACTGTTATATCCAAACAATAAATACCACTTACCTGCATAATCAACGAGTCCTGTGTGATTGCTAGTGCCCATCCTGCGATAGGCAGTAAGTGCAGGAACCAGGCCCACCACCCCTTCCTGCAACCCTAGCCATATGGGAGCCACTCATATTAGATTAGGAGAGGGGCTGGAAGTGGAGTGTAGGGAAAAGTTAGCCAGACCTGTGGGTTGGGTTAGCCAGACCTGAACCTGCAGGAGATATTTTCTCCATTTTGACATTTTGTTGAGAATACGTTCTAGTATAGAAATGTGACATACTTCCCAGGAAATGGTCATCGCAGAGGGTGGCAATTGGAATTCCATTGATTTGGGGTGCCCCCTACCTGTCACCCCAGAGTGAAGAACACATATGGGAGAGCGAGCTGCACAGCACCTCAGATCCCTGCTGAAAGAATTCTGAAGAAGAAGAACTGCTGAACATCTGGTTTTGCACCAAGAAGAAGAACTGCTGAACATCTGGTTTGCACCAACAGAGGACTAAACTCCCAAGGACCGCACCTGCTGCACACTCTGGTCTTTACCAAAAGAAGACTTTGCCTTGCTTCCAAGGCTCAGGAATGGACTCTCTGAAAGCAATAGGTAGAAAAGAGTTACCAAGAGTCACCTGCTTCAGCTCCTGCAAGGCAAGCCCAGCTGGCCAGCTCAACTGGACCTTAGGGGATTTGCCTAGGTGCATTGTGGGAAATGTAGTCCCAGTGCTTCTGGACCACTGGCTGGTTTTGTAGACACTTCAAGGCCTCAAACTGACCTTCTGGAATAAGCTCAGAAGTTTGGAATCACTTGTAAATGTTTTTGTTAAAAGCTCCATAAGTTGGCCGACCCGTCATTGAGAGTCAAGCCGGCGATGTCGAACCATGACCCACCCTGAAATTCAGGATTGCTTCTTGAAGCTCAAGAGCTTGTCGTCAATGACAAGAATGAAGACCTCCATGAATCACCGAGGCCCTGTGCTGAAGCAAGCTGCCATTGTTGAACTGTAACCTGGCCTGCTGAGGAGAGTCGCTGGACGTCAAGAGCTAAAGCTCCAAAAAAGTGACAGAGCGAGAAGGTAAAGCATGACCAGCCCCAACAACTTGTTTTATCCAACCCACACTCCATCGTGGTCGGCCTAAAATTTTGACTTGGTCACGGTCCAGGACAATCAGATAGCCGCCGTTAGTGCTCTTTGCTTTTTGATACCAGAAAGCTAATTTTTTCATGTAATCTTTTAAAATTCATATCTCCAGTTTCCTACATTAGATATTTGTCATCAGTTTAATGATAAAAATATTCTCTATTTCTCTAAATTGGTGTTTGGAATTTTATTGTGTGCTATGCCTTACTTATTTACTGTTTTGGTGATATCAAATGCATTACACACCTGTCTCCTAAATTAAGCCTGACTACTCATCTGCTAAGCTACTAAGGGTGGGCAAGTGTTAATTTATTGGGACTTTGGCTGGACCTTATTTGTGATTGAGGTGTTATAACTAGCTGCAGGTACCTACCTGCACCTACTAATAAACCACTATTCAATATCCACTTACTTGGGTAAATGGAAGTATGGACTGGTTGTATCATTGGTTAATACGTCCCTTGGATCTTGATGTTGAAGAAGAAGTAGATTGCGGACTCTACTACCTTTCCCTCCTCTGCATCTGAACTGGTGAGAAATGCTAAATGTTTAAATTGTTCCTAAGTGCAGGTTGTTAAGAAAGTTGCCTCTAGTGCATGGAGGTGATACCAGCTTAAAACATTAGCCTCCACCCATCATCTGCTTCTACTGCTCCATTATTTTGAAGAAGAGCAAACATTTGGCCACTGTCTCTGCCCTCTTTATCCAATTTATGTCTGTACTGCCTACTGTGGGTACACTTAGTCATATTGCTGGTGTATCCCATTCCTTTGTTCAAGGCACAAATGTCAGTCCAGTAGAAAAAGTCAGGGGATTGCAAACAGTTCTCAGTACTTCCTATATTTCCATAGGAACTTATAGGTGTCTGTGAAGGTGTTGACTATGTGTGTGTGTCAGTGAAACAAGCCTCAGGTGATTATCAGCCTCCTCTGTTCCACTGATGTTTTGGAACAGTCATATTATAGTGGTTACCAAGTCTTCACATGTATCAGAATGTGTTATTACCCTAGCAGCGTTTGTATGTTGTTGTTGTTTGTGAGCTACAAAGTAGCCCATTTTGTCGTTCACGAGGCAGACCTTGTAGGAGTTCCTCTGCCATTGGTGGTTCATTTATCTACCTTTGCACATACTCTAATGATGGGTACATGAATGTCTTGCTAATGCTCTTCCTAATGAGATTCAATCTCTACAATTCCAAATGCTAATAGTTTTTGAGAGAAGTACCTTGCTTCTTTTACTGTACACTATCTTTTTCCACCTAATTGTTTGCTTGAAAAAGCATGCCGGGCTAAAGTGCATTTTTATGAGGTTAATTTCTTCCCAACAGTTTTTCTCACAAGTTCACATCTTGACATATGTGGAGAAAGTCATCCTTTTTTTGCCTGATCACCCCCAACACTTTTGGACTGATACCGATGGTTACTGACTCTGTCTTTGCCGTGGGCACTGCTTACCTGTCCCAGGGCCAGTACTTTGTGTAAAATTGTATGTGCAAATGAGATCGAATTATAATTGGTTCTGAAAGCCTACCTGTAAGTCCCTAGTATATGGTAGGGCATGTAGGTTTAGGAACCCCAGTAAAGATATATTTGAAAAGCCCTGGTGAGGGAAAAACAGTCAAATTAGCTTTTTTCCCATTGTAGTCAATAGGCCCCATAGGCTAACATGGAGAGACTTTATTTTAAAATAATAAAGTCTTATTTTTAATAGAGATGAGCTAAGTATAGAAGGTTTAGTACCAAATTAAAAGTTATAATAAGTTAGCCCTGTAGTACCCTTTCCTGTTTGGTCAGCCTCTGGAAGCCTGAGCTAGGCTACCTTGATGAGGTGTGATGTGGCCTGGGCTGAAACAAATAAAGCATCTAGGGGCGAAGAACTGCTACAGCAGATGCCAGAACAGAATGGGGGAAGAGTAGCCAAGCTGGTATTCAAAGAAAGGAATGACACATAGGACAGAAACTGGGCCTCCCCTGTTTCCCGCAGCCCCCAGACTGCTAGGAGCCCTGATTATATTAGGAGAGGGGCTGGAAAGGAGTGTGCTAATGGAAACATAGCCACACAGTGGGTGGACTCAGTCAGATCTAAACTCTAAGACTTTCACAATCTTGGATTTTTGAAGAATGTTGCTCCTTGGGATTGATTTTTGCCATAATTCCCAAGAAAGGGTCACTCAAGAGGGTGGTGGCCTGCACTCTACTGGACAGGCACCCCCCCCTGCTTTCCACCCATAGGAGCAAGAATAAGTATGGCAGAGCTGCTCCACAATTCAGATCCCTGCTGAAAGAGGATACTGGAAGAAGAAGGACTGCGCTCCTTAACCCCTGACCTGCACCTGAACCCTGTACTTGCACGAGCTGCACACTTTGGGCTTCAACAAGAAAAGTATTTTGCCTTGCTTCTGCAACTCCAGGTGTGGACTCCCTACAAGCAGTAGTTTCAAAGAAGATGACCAGAATCCCCTGCATCAAGTCCTGCAAGAATAGTCCATCTTACCAGTGTGTAGTGGCCATTTAGGGCTTCTGACTGGTTGCATTCTGGGAACTGAAGTTGCAACTTCCAAGTAGCAACTTAGAGCTTCTGGAAACTTGGAGCAAGTATGTGGACACTTTGAGGACCCAAAGAGTACTTCTGGAAGAAGATCCAGAAGTTTGGAAAAGTTTAAATCAACTTTGAAAAAAAGCTCCAAAAGTCGACGGACCCAACATTGAGAGTCAAGTCAGCCACCGTCAACTTCGACCCGGCCTGAATTTCATGTTCACCTTGCTGAAAAGCTCCAAGGGCCCAGGCTTCTAGGATTTCACTGGGGGCTTGCAGAAGGGCAATTAGAAGTCATTGCATTGAAATCGGCTTGCTAAGGCGGACCGTCCGACGTCAGGGAAGAAAAGCTCCAAGAAATGTTCTAAGTGTGAAGGTAAAACTTTAACCAAGGCCTCCTGGTCAGAGTGTTTGAGCAGGGCTCTGTTGCAGCTGGCCTCCATTGCGGCAAGCAAATGCCAGATAAGGCTGAGCTCAGTGGTGTACCTGATCCACCTTGTAGGTGGAGGCCATGTACAGGCTCCCCAGGCCCAAAATCCGGACCGTCCTGGATTGGGCGCCTCCTAAAACCCAGATTCAGGTAAGGGCCTTTCTTGGTCTGACTGGGTTTTATAGGAGGTTTGTCCAGAATTATGGGACCAGTGTGGCTCCTCTGACAGAACACCCTTCTAAGAAACAGCCCAAAAAGTTTATTTAGACCCCAGAGTGTCAGAAGGCCTTTGATACTCTGCATGAGGCTATGTGTTCAGCACACATGCTACTGGCCCCTGACTACAATAAATAATTTATTGTGCAAACAGATGCTTCAGAGACCGGGATTGGGGCATTGTTGGCCCAAGTGAATGAGGATGGCCGGGATCAGCCAGTGGTCTTCATCACTAAGGCCATCATTATGAGTCTGGCGTTCTACTGACCTCCAGACTCGCGGTGGTGGTCCCACTGCCAATGGGCTGGTGGTGGGACCGTCATATTACAACCGTGGTGGAGCTGCCACGGTCGGACATCTGACACTGCCAGGATGCCACCAGCCGGCAGCCTAGCGGTCCTGGCAGTTGTAATCCACCAGAGCAATGCTGCTTGATTATGAGTTCCCATACCGCCAGCCTTTCCATGGTGGTTACACTGCCATGGAAAGGCTGGTGGAATGGGGGTGTTTGGGGGACACATGGGGGCCCTGAGGGCCCCTGCACTGCCCATGCACTTGGCATGGGCAGTGCAGGGGCCCCCATGCACAGCCCTGTTGCACATTCCACTGCCCGAATTATGGGGAGTGGAATGAGGGACGGGTGCTGCTGCACCCGCCGCATTGCCACATTGCTGACGACTGCAATGTGAAGGCCCTGTTCACCGCAGGGCAGGTGAATAGAAAAACTGTTTCCACCCACCGGCCATGCGGTGAACCTGTAATAGGACCGGCGGTGTTCTGCCCGCACTGGCGGGCAGGTGGCAGGAGCCCAGCCACCAAACTCTTAATGAGGGCCAAGTGTTTACTCCCCAAAGAGTAAAAATAGAGTGCCATTGAGAGGGAGGCCTTTGCTGTGGTCTGGTCCCTGAAGAAGCTGAGGCCATACCTGTTTGGTACTGTTAGACCTGACAGCCTTAGGGTAGTCACCCCTAACTTTTTGCCTGCCTCCCTCCACTTTGTGGATACTGTTTTTGCTGGTTTTATTTCTAACAGGTACTTACTTCCATGTTCAAAGTGACCACAGACCCCTCAGATGGCTCATGCATGGAGAACCCAAAACCATTGAGGTGGTCTATTTCCCTACAGGGGATGGACTTTACAGTGGATCATAGATCTGGGACTGCACAGGCCAATGTGGATGGACTTTCCAGGTTTTTCCACTTAGCTGATGAGGACTATCAGGGTGTAGGTTAGTACCCATATCCTTTCAGCTGGTAGGGGACAGTGAGGGAAAGCCGTCCTTATTTACTTGATTACCCACAAACCTTTAGACTGATACTGGTGGTTACTGACTCTGACTGATCCCTGGGCACTGCTAAACAGTCCCAGGACCAGTGCTCTGAGTAAAATTGTATATGTAAATGAGACCTAATCATAATCAACTCTTGCAACCTATCTGTAAGTCCCTAGTATCTGGTAGGACAAGGAGGTTTAGGAACCCCAGTATAGATAGTGCATCCATAGGTGCACGGTTGTGGTGTCCAGTGTCATTTTAAAGGCAGGCCTGTATTGCTGGCTGCTTTTTAGTTAAAGTTAACCCCAAATTTGACTTCGTAATTTAAAGTACCTGCAAAAATAGCCCAACTGAACAGTGTCTAGTGGCCATTTAAGGACTCTGACTAGGTGCATTAGGTGCATTCTGGGAACTGAAGTCACAACTTCCAAGGAGCCTTGAAGCAAGCTTTTGGACAATTTGAGGACCCAAAAAGTACTTCTGGAGTTTGGAGAAGTTTGGAGCAACGTTGGGAAAAAGCTCCATAAGTGGAACGACCCGACGTTGAGCATCAAACCAGCCACAGTCAACCATGACCTGGCCTGAATTTCAGGTTCATCCGGCTGAAACGTTCCAGAGCCCCGAACTACCAGGATTTGACCAGGGGCTCGCGGAGAGGCAATCCAATGACATTGCATTGAAATCAGCTTGCTGAGGAGACCGTCTAACATCGGAGATCAAAGTTCCAGAAAATTTTGTAAGTGCAAAGGTAAAAGTTTGACTGAGGCCTCCTGCACAGTGTATCTGACACAGGGTTTCATTGCAGCCGGCCTCAACTTTAGACTCAGCGCCTAGGGCCAATAGTTAACTTAGGGCATGAGTTATAGTTAATTGAGATACCTCTAACTATAACTGGCAAATTTTTAAGGCTTTGTATGTTTACAATGTGACAATGTGATCCCAACTATAACGTCCCTGTAGCCTTTGTTTTTTTCAGTGAATTTCTATGTTTTTTAATTCTATTTCCTAACTACAACATCACTGTAACCTTTGGCTTTTTCAATGAATTTCTATGTTTTCTTCAACCGAGCCACGGCCACACACGGCCTTCAGCTATGTGCAGCAGCAATTGGCCACAGCAGCCAGGCCCTGAGGCCAACCTCCTATACCCACCCAACCTTACACCGTGCATGGCCTTCACCCATATGCAGCAGAGGTTGCCCACAAGACCTGGTCTGTAGCCAAACCCTGTGGCCATCCTGCCTAACCACCCAACCCCATGCTGTGCATTGCACTTTGGCCCTGCATGGGGGAGTTGTGTGCGGCCTCTCTGGGTGTGAGAATAGGTATTACAGTGTGTATCTGGGGGTGAGAGTGGCTGTCAGATTGTCTGTCTGGGTGTGACAGTGCGCATATCAGTGTTTTATTGGGTGCGTCAGTGTGTACGCGGATCTGTGGGCGGGTGCATGAGGATATCAGTGGGTCTGTGAGTGGGTGTGACAGTGAGTGGATGTGTGAGTGGGAACGTAACTATCTGAGTGGGTCTGAGTAGGTGCATGAGGGTCTGACTGGGATCTGAATGAGTGCATGATGGTCTGAGTGGGTCTGAGAGTGGGTGCGTGAGTGTCTGAGTGAGTCTGTGAGTGGGTGCATAAGTGTGAGTGGGTCTGTGAGTGTGAGAATTGATTGAAAATTGTAAGAGAGACAGAGCGAAAGAAAGTGAGAGGGAGAGTGATATAGCCTTTTAGACTTTGATGTCCGATATACTCAGAATGAGATAGTTCTATCCAAATGAAAATAAAAATAAAAAAAGTATAGATATATAGATATATTTTTTTTAAATATGATATGTTTTTATTTAAAAATAAATGGTAATAAGTACAGCTGGACTCAAGCCTCCAAAGCTCAGTGCGAAGGTCTGAAATCTTCACACTGAGCTACAGGGGTTACAGGCTTTTAAAAAAAACTTTTTGAGCCCTTTATGGACTTTCTGGGACCGCAAGGGAGCCCTCAAGGTCTCTTCTGCTGTCCCTTCTTATTTGGGACCACAGGGGATGGGAGACCATTAGGGCCCCACTTTCTTCTTTTGAAGATTTTCCTAGCAGGGGTGGTGGTCCCCGGGGCATTGAAGGGTGCGCAGCTGCCCTCCAGTGATCACATAGTCCCGGGGTGGTGGTCCTTGGGGCTCCCTAGGAACCCCCTTTATTTTTTGTTATCATTGTTGTGGAGGTGGTAGTCCCTGGTGCAGCAGGGGGTGCTGCATGACCCCCACAAATAAAGTGCTTTTAGCCCTGAGGAGTGGATGTCCCCAGGGTGTGGAGGGCCATGCTGACCCCCCACTCCAAATAAAGTGTAGCCCTGGGGGGGTGGGTGTCCCAAGGGAACAGGAGGGGCTGCAGGCACCCCACAATATTTAAATGGATAGCCCAGGGGTGGTGGTAGTCCCCGGTGCGGTAGGGCCACAGAATCCGGGAATAGGCCAACTACACCGGGAATAGGTCCCTCAGGGTCCCCAGCACCAGGGCTAAGGGGTCAGAGTGACTCTACCCTGGACACTTCTCTTTTTTTTTGCCTTTTTTTCTGGGAATCATCTGAAAGGCTGCTAACACTTCCTTGCTGAAATGTTCTGAGCCTATCAGATATCAGCAATGGGATAGTTGGTTCCCAGGAGGATCCACGTCAGTATATATCTATATTTTTGGCCTTGATTTTCTCTAAACCTACTGAACGGATACACACCAAATCACAAAAAGCTTGATCTGCAGAAAATAATCTATCTTTTTGCCAAATTTGGTGTAATTCCATTCAGTGGTTTGAGCTGTAAGCATGTCTAAGGGTCTCATGGAAAAATGAATGGAGAAAACACATTTTACAACCTCCCACTTTTTATCGACCCCCACTTGACAGATCACCTCAAAATGTTCAAGACAGTAGCTGAACTTAGCAAAGTATATGTTTTGAACATTTAGAAAATTTGTGAATATTCGTCAAGCAGCGCTAAAGTTATAGCCAAAACAAAAAATGCTCTTTCTATAGAAACCATGTCCTAATATATATATATATACATTCACCTCTCTAAAACAAATGTTACAGGGACATCATAGTTTGGCTTGAATTTCACTCATACAGTTATAGTTAGAGGTATTTCAAGCTACTGTAACTCATGGCCTAAGGTAACTATAACTCGTGCCCTCACCATGCACTGCTAATTATCCCAGATATCACAGCCATCATGACAACGTTTTTAACGTCAATAAAATTATCAATGAAACATTAAAGGTCAAACTATTGAATGTGCATAGTGGGGTACAGTTACCTTTTGCCGTGAGTTATAGTTATTTGAAGTATTTATAACTATATTTGCTGAATTTCAATGGTTTTGTATGAGTGAAATCTGAGGCTAACTATAACTTTTGTGTAACCTTTGTTTTTTTCAGTGAATTTCTAAGTTTTTTTGTAAAACAAAATTCCTAACTAACCTCCAACTTCGGTGTGTGAGAGGGTGTGAGAGATGGTGTGTGAGTGGTTTTGTGGGTATTTATGTGTGTGTGTGAGTGTGGTGGTGTGTGAGTGTGTGTGTGACTGGGTGTGCAGGTCTGTGAGTTGGTCTGGGAGTGGCTGTGTGGGTAAATGTGTTAGAGGCTATTAGTGATGTCATGAGCGATGTCACTGACCATGTCATGAGTGACATAATATATGAGGTCATAAGCAGCTCACTACAGGAGCAATCAATCAATCAATCAATCAAAAAAATGTATAGAGCGAGGTACTCACCCGTGAGGGTCTCAAGGCGCTAGTGGGTTGGGGGTGAGGGGGGTTACTGTTCGAACAGCCACGTCTTGAGGTTTTTTCTGAAGAGTAGGAGGTCTTTGGTTTTGCAGAGGTTGGTGGGGAGTGAGTTCGAGGGAAGTTGTGGGGGCGAGGTAGGAGAAGGCCCTGCCTCCTGTGGTGGTTCGATGGATGCAGGGGACTGTAGCTAGTGTGAGGTCGGCTGATCAGAGGTTGCGGGTGGGAGTGTGGAGGTTCACTCTTTCGTTGAGGTAGGTCGGGCTGGTGTTGTGGAGGGATTTGCGTGCGTGGATGAGGATCTTGAAAGTGATTCTCTTGTCTATGGGGAGACAGTGATGAGATTTGAGGTGTGGTGAGATTCGTTCATGGTGGGGGAGGCCAAGGACGAGGCGTGCGGCTGTGTCCTGGATTCTCTGGAGTTTGCGTTTGAGTTTGAGTGTGGTGCCGGCGTAGAGGGTGTTACCGTAGTCAAGTCTGCTGCTGATGAGTGCATGGGTGACTGTCTTCCTGGTTTCTGGGGGAATCCATTTGAAGGATTTTTTTTAGAGTGCGGAGTGTGTGGAAGCAGGAGGAGGTTAGTGCATTGATTTGTTGTGTCATAGGGGGGGGTCCAGGATGATGCTGAGGTTGCGTGCGTGGTTTGCGGGGGTGGGTGCGGGGCCTAGGGCGGTGGGCCACCAGGAGTCATCCCATATGGTTTTGTTGGGGCCGAAGATGATTATCTCGGTTTTGTTGGAGTTGAGCTTGAGGTGGTTAGTTGTCATCCAGTTGGCGGTGTTGAGGAGAGCAGCGTGTAGGTTGGTTTTGGCAGTGGTGGGGTTGCGGGTGAGGGAGAGGATGAGTTGGGTGTCATCTGCGTAGGAGAGGATAGTGATTCCGTGTGGTCAGAGGAAGTTGGCTAGAGGGATCATGTAAATGTTGAAGAGTGTGGGGCTGAGGGAGGACCCTTGGGGGACTCCGCAGATGATCTTGGTAGCGGTGGAGTGGAAAGGTGGAAGGCGGACTCTCTGGGTCCGGTCGATGAGGAAGGAGGTGAGCCAGTCTAAGGCTTTGTGGCGAGTTCCTATGTTGTGGAGGCGTATGCGGAGTGTGTGGTGGCAGACAGTGTCAAAGGCGGCGAAGAGGTCTAGGAGGATGAGTGCGACGGTCTCGCCTTTGTCTACTTTGGTATTGATGTCGTCAGTCCATGCGATGAGGGCGGTTTCCGTGCTGTGGTTCTTGCGGAACCTGGATTGTGAGGGTTCAAGAGTGTTGTTTTCTTCGAGGAAGTGGGTTAGGCGGGTGTTGACTAGTTTCTCTGCAACCTTGGCGGGGAAAGGGAGGAGGGAGATGGGGCGATAGTTGGAGAGGATCTCCGGTTCGGCTTTGTTTTTTTTTTAGGAGAGCAGTGATTTCGGGTAGGTGGCGGAGTCGAAGAGGAGTCGATAATGTTGCAGAGTATGGGGGCGATGGTTGGGCTGGCTTTGTTGTATATGCGATGTGGACAGGGGTTGGAGGGGGATCCAGAGTGGATGGAGTTCATGGTTTTTTCGGTTTCTTCGTGTGTGGTGGGGGCCCAGGTGATGAGTGTGGTGGGGGGTCGTGAGTGGGGGTTGAGTTGGGTGAGTGAGGGGTGTGTGTGGTGGGTGTGTTTGGTATGAAGCTGTTGTGGATGTCCAGGATTTTGTGGTGGAAGTGGTTGGAGAGGGCGTCACAGAGGGGCTGTGTGCGTGTGGGGAATATGTTGCTGGATTTAGGTTTGGCTAGCTCTTTAATGATGGTGAAGAGTTCTTTGCTGTTTTGAGAGTTGTTGTCATGGCGTGTCTTGTAGTGATCTCTTTTGGCGGTGCGTATGAGTTGGTGATGGGTGCAGATGGTGGCTTTGAGGGTGGAGAAGTTGGTTGAAGAGGGTTCTTGTCACCATATTTTCTCAGTTTGGCGGCATTTGCGCTTAGAGTCTTGGAGTTTGGGGATGAACCATGGGGCGTTGTGTTTTCTGAGGGGGGCTAGTGTGTCTGCGCAGGTAGTGATCCATTTAGAGAGGTCGTGTGCTCCTGTGTTGGGGTCGTTGGTGTGGCGGGGAAGGTTGTGAGCTAGTTGGGAGTTCAGGCGTTCTGTGGGGATCTTGTCCCACATGCGGTAGGGTGTGGTGTGTTGATGGTGGTGTCTGGGGGGTTTGGTGAAGGAAAAGTGGATGCAGTGGTGGTCAGTCTAGAGGAGTTCGGTGGTGTGGGTGTAGGCTATGTGTTGGTTTGAGGTGAAAATTGCGTCAAGCGTGTGTCCTGCTGAGTGGGTGGGTGCGGTGACCAGTTGTTTGAGTCCGAGGTTGGTGAGGTTGTCTATGAGGGAGGTAGAGTTGTGGTCTTAAAGGTTGAAATCACTGAGGAGGATATAGTCTGTGGAGGTGAGGGCATGCGAGCTGATGGTGTCGGTGATGGTGTCGCAGAAGGCGGGGCGTGGTCCTGGTGGTCTGTAAATTAGTGTACATCTGAGGGTGGAGTTGTTGTTAATGTAGATTAGGAAGTGCATGTGTTCTGTGTTGTCGATAGTGTCTTGGGAGCTGGTGGTGACTTTGATGGTGTCCCTGTGTAGGATGGCGATGCCACCACCTGGCCTGTTGAGGCGGTCATTGCGTTGGAGTTTGTATCCCTTGGGGGTGGCGATGGCTATGTTGGTTTCCGAGGAGGGGTTTGTCCAGGTTTCCATGAGGAAGGTGATGTCAGGTGAGTGTGATGTGATGAGGTCCCAGAGTTCTATGGCATGTTTGTGAAGGGAGCGGGTGTTGAGGAGCAGGCAGTTGAGGTGGTTGTGGTGGGTGGTGTTGGTGTGGTGCATGAGGGTGTTGTTGCGGGGTGTGTTCTGGCTGTGGGGTGGTGTGCTGCGGGGCTGGTTGGTGTGGGTGGGGGCAGAGCAGGTGTGTATTGCGTTGGGGGTGTTGTATTTGTTGTCGAGGTGGTCGCTATGGTTGGTGTGTGGTGTAAGAGATGAGGAGCAGGAGAAATGACAGGTGTGGCAGGTGAAGGGGCCATGAGTGTGTGTGGGGCTGGAGAGGGTGCAGGTGGGGCGAGGGCCTGGGTTGAGTGAGTGGAGGGTGAGGCGGGAGTAGATTTGTCTGAGGGGGCCAGGGGGACTGGTGCTGGGCACGGTCTTGGCGTGGACAGACGCAGACGGGCTTGCCTTTGGCGCACCAGTGGTGCGCCCACTGTGCGCATCCGCGCCTGCCATAAATGGAGAGGAGGGAGGGAGTGGCAGCTGGGAGGAGGGAGGTCTGAGCGAATGGGAAAACTGGGGGGGGTGGGGTGCAGGGATTAGCAGCGGCCGGAAAAAACAAAAGGAAAATGGACGGTGAGGAGGTGGGGAGAGGCGGGAGGGGCTGTGGGGACGCAGCGGCAAGGGAAAAGAGAACAAAAGGAAAATGGACGGTGAGGAGGTGGGGGGAGGTAGGAGGGGCTGCGGGGACGCAGCAGTGGGGATTTTAAGCAAAAGGGAACGGGCAAGTGAAGGAGGTGCGGGGCAGCGGTGCCAGGAGCGACCAAGGGTTGCTCCTTGTTGCCGTGGCTGCCATAACTGGGGAGGAGGGAGAGAGTGGCAGCTGGGAGGAGGGAGGTCTGGGCGAATGGGAAGGCTGAGGGGGTGGGGCCGCAGGGATCAGCACCGGCGGGAAAAAACAAAAGGAAAATGGACGGTGAGGAGGTGGGGGAGGCGGAAGGGGCTGCGGGACGCAGTGGCAAGGGAAAAAAGAACAAAAAGAAAATGGATGGTGAGGAGGTGGGGGGAGGCAGGAGGGGCCGCGGGGACGCAGCAGTATCATTTTACAGCTCAGCAAGGTTGACGCTGTGTCAAACCTATGCTTGAAGACTTTGCTGTACAAATGGCAAAAGACTTTGTCACTATCTAGCTCGGCGTGGATAGCACTGTGTTGATCCTATGCTTAAAAACTTTGCTAGATAAACAAACATTTGAGGTGAGAAAATCTAGAGTGTCGCTGGTGTTGCAGGGTACTCCTTACTAGAGCTGCTCTCCACCTAAACTTGGGAACTACCCATAGTTCTCTATTCTTTTTTGTATATATATATATATATATATATATATATATATATGTATATATATATATATATATATATATTTATTGGTGGAATACTTTACTTACATTTTTTTTGGAAAGGCATTCATCATAAACGTATATGTGTGGTGTCATTTTGTGTGGTAAATGTATGGATTATAACAATTTATGTGTTGTTAAGGATGTGTGATAATGATGTTGCGTGGTAACAACCACGTTGTTAAGTCTGTTCCCCATTCAGAACATCCATCTTCAAGGTACATAGATGTGAAGTAGGTAATAGTACATCAATACTTTCCTATATGCACTTACCTTTCAATATTTTGTCCCTCAAGAGGTGCCAGAAACATTGCTTTTTTGTGTTATTTGCATTTTCTAGATATACTCATTTATCATACTTATATAAGGTGCAACTCAGGTCAATATTTTGATTAATAGATTGCAATGTTCCTGGTTAGAGTTCAAAATGGGCATGCCATTGTAACTCTAGGACTTACTGTCTCATTTATATTTTGGTTGTTGGACCTTTGTTCTGCCAGGGTGATGGAGTAAACATCTCCGTTGCCCCGGCAGAGGTCCTGATCACTGAATTAATAAATATTCATCAAGCTGGCAGTCATTTATAAAGCCTTGTCAGAAACCAGCATCACAGTACTTCCTGTCAATGCAATTGTCTATTTTGTGCAGGGCTGCATCAGCATGATGTGACCATTCACCAATAGTACTCTTTTTTAATTAAATAAAAAAAAGGATTTTATTTTTGAAAGTAGAAAAGTAACGCTCCCCTTGCAATGGAAGTCATC
Source organism: Pleurodeles waltl (assembly GCF_031143425.1). Lineage (NCBI taxonomy): Eukaryota > Metazoa > Chordata > Amphibia > Caudata > Salamandridae > Pleurodeles > Pleurodeles waltl. The sequence goes on from NC_090437.1 coordinate 578,812,618, forward strand.
TCCTTTCACAGGGAAGCATTACATGGTTTTTACTATCCCTCTCTGTCAGGGCTTGCCTGATGTTGATGAACAGGAAAAAAAAAACATTACGTGTCTGCCCATCTTGACTGGATGCGCAGACATGTAGCCTTTTCTCAGACAGCTCTTACCCCTTTGGACCAGCGGAGTGGTTTGGGCACGGTGGAGACAGAGTAGTCACCACTGTAATCATAACCAAGGTCTGCCCGCATTTAAACCAGGTGTGTGGGCATTCATGTTGGAAGGATGTATACTCCATTTCAACAGCCAACATTTAATTTGGGCCTTTATACTCAAGATAAATTTGGAATATGATCTGCAGTCCTTGGGCTGTGACCCTTGTCTATTGTTGACTAAGATAAAACATTTTGCAACACTAGATAACATTCTAACTCATTTTTAGGTGCTTTCAGTGAGTTAGTGTTTCCTCAATTAGGCAATGTGACTCTCTTACTCTGACCTTTTGTAATGTGAACTCTATTTTTGATTTAGAAAAGGCTCTCTCAATAGACGTCAGCCTCTGCCTTTCACTTACAGAGCTGTCTTTGCTTTTGCATTCTTCCTCTTACAGGTAGTCGGAGCACTAGGCAACCACAAGGTTTTTAAACATAACTACAATTGAACCTTCTATTATTATGGATTGATATAAATGAGATGGTAAAATATATTTTAACATTGCAAACCACACATTTGTTACAATTTGGCAGCTGTGGCAAAAACATAATTATATACCTAGATTGATCATTTCTTACTCTGGGAGATGAGTGATTTATTTTTCAAAGATAAGTGTAATTCTGGTAGAAAGTATTTTCTAATCAGATTTTGAATCCTTGATTTATATTTTTATATAGAAAAGTTTTCTATGTTTTATATTTTAACATATGTTAATGACTATATTGGAAACTCACAAGCTTCTAGAAGAACAAATGAGTTTATTCACAAAGAACAGGAAGGGAGTTAAGTTGTCAAGATATTAACTCCCTTGCCTGAAAAAGTGTGAACTGTTCCATGTGGTGACTGACATATTGAAACAATCCGTTCTGTAGACTTCAAAGCTGCCTGGCAAATGATGAAACTGCCCTTGTTTCTGTGAAATGCACGTAATGGCTTTTGTTGTTTCTTCTGCTTTTGGCTTCCTGTGGACATTTTATGCTATCTACTAAAGGCAATACGCAGGAGGGAGAAAAGATATTGGATCCTATGCAATTTTCACCATGCATCATTTTGAGACTTTACTAGCTAGAAAGAAAATCCAACAACATTTGACATACTTCATGTGGTTTAAAATGTGTAAAAATGTTGCATTCTTTGGATATTCCTTATCCAGTGGTATATCATGAATTTTCCTTAAAATGAAACAACTTAGCCCAGTATTAAAAACTGAATAGGGGTTTCACCTGGCTGGAGGTTCCCTATGCACCTGTTCAGGATATGTGTGGGGATTGCCTCTATCTATCACCATTTAATCAATTGTTGAAAGAAACATAGCCAGGGCTGCCACCAGCCAGCTTTCTCTAATTACCTACCGGGGATGTGAATGCATGAATCCACTGCAGAAGGTTGTTTGCCTTCTGGGGAGCTTTTCTCCTTCCATTTGTGGCTGACAAGAGTCACTGTGAATTGAGGAGATTACTGCTTTGGATCCCCAGCTAAATGAATGGCTGATGTCCTGACATTGCCCAAACCAGCTGTGAGAAGTAAATTGGTCCTGCATTGAGTGAGCCTCTGATTTGGGACACCTTTCAAGTAAACTGATTCATTGAAGGCCTGTCTCACAAATGCCTGTTCAATAGCACCCAGAGCAAAAGCATGCATCAAGGTAACCAACTTCACTCCAGTACTTCAGTCTTTCAAGCCCTTTTGAGCTGTGTTTCAATAGCACAGATTGTAGATCCTCTGCTGCCTTCCAGTGGATATTTTTGTTTAGGCTTTTTTATGTTTCTATCTATCTGTTTCTCAGTCAGAGAATGCTTAACAAAAAAGACTGTATCACCATAACTTTTGAACATTTTTTTTTATATTTAACTCACTGATATCAAATAGTAAAGGGAGGTATGTCAGTTTGAGATATTTTGTGGCTTAACTTTCTTCCTATGGTTTGGACTTGGCCCTCTTTGTAGGGTCATCCTCAATTTTTTTGCTTTCACTCTTATGTTTTCTGAACCCATTTGTGTTGGTGTTTAGGACTTTACTTTACCACTGCTAACCAATGCTAAAGTGATTGTGCTCTCTCCCTTAACCACGGTAAAACTGTCTTACACCCCATTGGCACATTTAATTTTCTTGTAAGGTCCTAATAAAGTGGTACTACATGTACTCAGGACCTTAAAATTAAATGCTACTGGTAGGCAGTACTCTTTGTGCCACCCACCTAATTTTCCATTCAGACTCACACCTGCCCTTGTAGCCTGTGTGTGTAGTTGTTAACTGTCTTTTTGACCTGACTAAATAAAACCTCTTGCCAGCCCTAACCTTCCTTTTTAAAACATATGCCACCCCTAGGGTAGACTCTAAGTAGCCCATAAGCCAGTATCCAGTGTATTTAAACAGTTTGACATGTACTTTTAAGCATTATGGGCCTGATTACAACTTTGGAGGAGGGTGTTAATCCGTACCAAATGTGACGGATATACCACCCGCCGTATTACGAGTCCATTATATCCTATGGAACTAGTAATACGGTGGACAGGATATCCGTCACATTTGGGACTGATTAACACCCTCCTCCAAAGTTGTAATCAGGCCCTATATGTCCTGGTAGTGAAAACACCTAAATTCATTTTGTCACTACTACAAATCCTAGTTCATACATAGGATAACATTGAGTTACCTTATTACATTTAATCAGTGAATTGCATTGGAAGTTAGTAGTAAAGTAATGCTTGGTGTCTGAGGAATTGTAATTGGAAGCCCTCTTAAATAGTAAAGTTTAATTTTCCTTCACAATTCTGAAAATGACACTTTTAGGAAGTTGCTTTGTCTTGTCCTAACCATTTGGTACCTGCAGCCTGTTGCTGTGTCACATGACTAGGCGTAGTCAGCAGTTGGCCTTTGTGTAATCTTTCCAGACAGTATCACAAAAGGGTGTCTGGGTGGGCCATCTCTTGCAGGATGGGGAGGTGGATCTATCACCTACGACATTTTCACTTCAGAGGCCCTGGCTCAGATCACACACAATGTACTTCACACTTTACCTTTTTGTGTCACCAGACAGACCGTGACCAGGGCAGGGAGGCAGGAAATTCCAGACACATTGTACGGGGGAAACTCTAGAAGCTTCTCCCTCTTCAAAGTGGGCACCAGGTATTAATATTTGATACTCAGAGCCAACTCTTCAATAAACTCCTGGACCTGTGGATACTATAGAAGAAGCAGGCCATTCTGCCTTACTGTTTGAGGCATGCCCTGTTTGCTTAGATAGAAAAGTGGACCTGTTCCCTTCGTTTGCAGGTTAAGTGACACCAAGGCCCTCATTATAACTTTGGCGGTAACTCACACCCACCGCCTCGGCGATGGCCGCCAACATGCCATGGCTACCAGTCTCCCACCCACATTATGACCATAGGCGGAATTCCGCCAGAAGGCTGGTGGAATACCATCGACGGTCATGGCGGCGGACGGCGGTAAGGTGGCGCTGCTGCCAGCAGTAGCGCCACGCCAGCAAAACACCGCTGACCGTATCATGAGCAATGATACGAGCTGGCAGACACTGCTGCTGGCAGCAGCGCTGCGTCCCATCTCCTGCCGGAGGACCCCCTGAAAGCAGGTAAGTAGGATTCTCCAACAGGAGAGGGGGTTGGGGTGTGTGTGTGGGGGGGTGTTTGTGTGTGGTGGGTGTGTGTCTGTTTTTGTATGCGTGCATGCGGGTGTGAGTCACGTTGAATGTATGCGTGAATGACTGAATGGGAGTGTACCTGTATGTTGTGTGTTGTGAACACATGTTTGCGACAATTTATGTTGGTGTGTCTTGCGGTGTGCATGCGTGGATGGATGTGGGTATGCGTGTGTGTATGATTGTGAATGTGTGCATGTGTGGGTGTGTAAATGTGCGAGGGGCAGGACAGGGAGGGGGAGGGTGGGGAAGGACTCTGGGAGGGGGGTAGGGGAGACCGCTATCAGTGTCAGGGACCGCCAACCACCAGGGTCGTAATGAGGGCCCAAGTCTTTTCTGACTGACCTTCGGTGCTGTATAGCCTTTTTAGTGCTGTCTCTGGGCAAATCATTTTAGTACTTAGGCCTGCAGCATGTGCCCTTTAGCCCAGTTACATTTTATTTTGCTTAATTTTTATTATTTCAGCATAGGACACATTCATGGTGTTGTTTTATTTTCTTTATCTAGTTGTTCTTTCACCTAGGAAAGAATTGTGTTTCTTAGCAAGACATTCTTTTCACTTTGTGCTTTCCTGAAGGATGCAGCGAGATAGGGTTGCCGGCACAAGTGGTACACTGCATCTCCAAATTTTACAGAAATAAACACATCCTTACATGTGGACATTTTCTCAGAACATCAGCTGTTTTATTATAAAAACACTTCCCTGTCCCATCCACGTTAGAAGCAGATTACAACTAGATGACCATAACCGCATGCTGATTAACTTTATTACAGCTGCTTACTGAGACTAGCAGTTCCGTGGCTACATGGGGATGATGTCTCTGTAGACAACAGGCTTCCTTGCTCATGTACTGGAAATGATGTCTTCCTAGGGGGGAATCCTGAAGGGCGGATATGGGCTTATCATGCTGTCTTCTAAAATAGCTTAGGTAGGAATCATCTATATTACACATAGTGACAGTATGGTGAAATTTTACCTGTGCTTCACTTTTCTTTTCACCATTTTGCTTCCATTATGTTTCATCATTCTAATGCTTGCATTTCATGGCATTTTATTTAAGACTCAGCTGATTGAATAACTCTTATTGAACCATTTTCTGTCTCTGTTTGTCTTTGTATGTGTGAGACTAATGTAACTGAGAGAAAAGGATGAGATCTGATACACCACGATTTCCCTGAGAAGTCATGTGGTCATGTGCCCAATTGCCACAAATCATCTCTGCTCTTGGGCAGAGATCAGGTGCTGCTAGATAGCCAGAAACAAATTAGGACAACAGTTGTCACATGGTGTGGTATTGGACTCAGTTCCCCACAATTCAGGTGATGCTGCTGCCCAAATCCAGCAGCCTCATTAGGATAATGGCAGCCATGCAATATCTGTTTGGAGCTACAGGGACATAAGTTAGAAAAGCTTCACCGCAACTTCCCAGCTGACCTGCAACCTGGACATGCAACTTGACCTGGCTGATCCCTGCTGGCATCTTCTGGAGTGAGTTCCTGATCCCTAAGAAGTGCCTCCCAAGTGTGGGGTCATTGTATGCCATCAGTGACACTTGTACTCAAAGAAAAGAAGGAATACCAACGTTTTTAGCTGTTTACGACTCTGAATAGGTCAGTTCACTGCAAAATCTTGTAACCCATGATGACTGCCAACGCAAAGCATCACTGAACCCAACTCTTTGCACTACAGCAATTGCCAGCGAAAATTAGCAACATAAGATTTGCAGTTCACGTTACAGCATTGCCAGTCCATTGTGACTACCAACCAGATTTGCAAGCAATGGCTGTCTGTGACACTTGACATGACCTTCACACTACAGTGATGACCACCTCTGACCCTGCCTGCTTTTAGTGGTATAGCGCTGATTATCTGAGACTCTCCCTGCTCTTCTCTACCTCCGTCACCCTGAATGGAACTCTTCATGCTGGACTTTAGAAAGCAATTTTTTTCAGTGGGACTACTTTGGTCCATGTGTCCGGCCCAATCTCCATCGCGGTTGGCCTAACCTGGCGACTTTCACACTGTGTCGCACAACTATATAACTGTGAGTCACTCTTTTTGTTTTCAAATGCTTTACATACCCTAAATCTTTAAAATGACAAGCCTCTGGATCTATTGATTAGATTTTTGTTTTTTTGGTGTCAAGTAGTTTATTATAATTTACTGTGTTTGAAAACCTGTTTTGTGTTTTGACTTTATTACTGTTTGAATGCTGCAGAAACACTTTGCACATTGCCTCAAAGTTAAACCTGACTGCTTTTGTGCCAAGCTACCAAGAGAGTTAAGCACAGGTTAACTTAGTGTCATTTATGGATCACTTTGACAGAGACTGAGGCTGTTGATTGAGAAGGGCTTACACGCCTTTAACCAACAACCCAATTTCTGACAGCATTTATGATTTAGCTACCTTTTTATCAATGTAGGCCCAGATTTAAGAAAAGTGGTGCTTCATTACATGAAGTGCTACTTTTCTTGTGCCCCACTGCGCCCCCACAATGCCACCTTGTGTGTGCCATATTAATGATACGGCACACAATGATGCATGTTAGGATCAATAGCATCATAATTGCTGACGCTTTTGTGGTACTTTGCAGGATTAGCACCAAAAATGTTTGCGGTAATCCTGCAAAGTACAGAGGCCCATTATAAACAATGGTTTGCCTCAATTGTAGGCCTCAACTGAGCATATATTCCACTGCACCATTTTTCTGGGCCTCCTAATAGAGAAAGACCCCCCTTCAATACATTATGCCTGGCGTAGGCATAATGTGCCACTAGGGGTTTACAATGTGGCGCAATGCATGCATTGCATTACTTTGTAAATTTGGTGTGACGTTTTTGCCAACCTAACGCTACCTTACTGTAATCAAATTATACTAATGTGGTGCTAGGTGGGGCTCTTCTTACGTTTGGGCCTTAGTTTCTCCTATTATGTTTAATCCCCTTCACCCTTTGTTTTCCCTGAGGGATCACATTATTTGCCTTTTGTTTCAAGCTGAGCTGTTTTAATGGTTGTCTTGTTATGCATGTCACCTAAACACACTCATTTCAGGTGACCATTGTCACACAAGTCAAATTGACCAAACTGATCCCAGTGGTATTCCATAAAACCTCTTACATTCACTCCCTGACTTTTGCTAAACTTATTTTTATTGTCTTTAGACTCTCTGCACTTTAGCTCTACTAACAAGTTCTATAGTGTTTGTGGTCCCTTCTCAATTCTTAACACATAGTGAAAGTGGCTTACTACTAATTGGCACATTTAATTTACTTGTAAGTCCCTAGTAAATGGGACTACATCTACAGAGGGCCTATTAAGTCAGTGCTATTAGTGGGAAACAACACTCATTGTGCAACCCAATAAGGTGGTATTCTGAAACATAGGTCAGGCCTGCTACTACAGCCTTTGTGTGCAGTTTTAAACTGCCACTTCAACCTGACAAAATAAAAACTTCACCCAGGCCTAGACCATCCTTGTTAATAATTATGTCACCCCTAAGGTAGGCCATAAAGGCTCGTAGGGCAGGGTGCATTGTAATTGAAAAATAGGGCATGTGTACTGAAGTTTTACACGAACCAGCTGTGAAAAACTCCTAACATCATTTTCACAGCTGTAAAGCCTATCTCTCCCATTGACTAACACAAGGTTATCTTATAGCATTAATTAAGTAGATAGATATATGTTTCTTACCCTCCAATGATTCTCTTTGCTGGTGAAGTCAAATTTTAAGTTACAATATTCAAAATGCCAGTTTTAGAAAGTTGGCACTTATTTGTCCCAAGAAAATGTACCTTCTAGAATTCTGGGTGACATAACTGTGAATTTCTCTGCTGTTTTGGATTGTGTATGGCTCCAAGACAGTGAAACTAAGGAAACCAAGGTGTGAGGAGAGAAGGTCTTCTTGACAGGATGGGTAGGAGCAGCTGCTCACTGCACTGATTACATTTCGAAGGGTGTTTCTGCAGTACGCACAAAGGAAACTGACTCTCGGCCTGTCCTAGACAGTTTGGATCCAGGAGAAGGGGGAGGAATGACCAGAACTAGTTCTTGGGGCAGGTCAGGGAATTTTCCCAAACAAAGGCTGGCATTAGGCATAAAAAGTGGACGTTCAGAACCACTCATTAGAACACTCTTGGATTTGTGAAAGATTGAGACGAAGGACTGACCTGCTATTGGAAGGGCTCCCTGCCTGTCTGAAAGAAGGATTATTGGATCTGCTTGTCTTATTCACACACTACCCAGAGTGACTCAAAGGGTAATTTGACTGGTCTCCTGCATGAGCTCTGGAACATAACAAGCTTCCAGAGACCTCTCTGTAACTGTCCAGATGACCAGCACCAACTGGTCCTGCCTGTACCTGACTGAGCCCTGCTGTTTTCCTCCCCAAGAGGTACCCCCAGGTTCAAAATCCTTGGCCTGCACAAGAGCACCCTTCCCTTGCTAACTGAAGGTTTCAGCAGATCTCTTATGAAGCATCACGAAGCCCTGCGAATCTGCGCAACTCTGAACTGATGGATTCACCAGATCCGACGCCAAGCGACACAAAGCCCTGCAAAGCTTTCGCTGCACAGCTAAACGTTTAATTTGAACTGAAACCAAGTGATCCAAAGCTCTTGTAAGGCTCACCAGACTGCTGAAATCATCATTAGAATGGACTCGGAGTGATGTGAAGCCCCACAAAGCCTCAATGACAGCTGAAAGTTTAATCTGCACCAATGCGGAGCAACCCAAATCCTCACATGGCAACTCCGTGCAGACCTAGCATCAAGAACATAAGATACAACTTCCAGGGGGCCAAACTCAGTCCTGTACTCAGCCTGCACTCCATCACTGTAGGCATCAACAAGTGACTTTTCCCCTGTTCAATGTGCAGTTGGTGCTTTTTTTTTTTTTTTACATAAAACTTTAAAAACTCTTACCTCTAGTTCTATTGATATTATTTTGATAATGTTGGTGTCATTGTATTTATTAAAATGAACTCCATTTTCTAAATTTGTTTAGGATTTTTCCTTTGTTGTATTTTTATTTAATACTGTTTGAGTGCTGCATAAATAATTTAAACATTGCCTCTAAGTTAAGTCTGACTGGTTTTGTGTCAGGTTTCCTGAGGATTAAGCATAGGTTTATTTAGAGACTCGTGGTTCACCCTGACAAGGACTTCATGCGCTAACTGAGTAGGGCTTCCACCACTCTCAACTAATAACTCAGTTTCTTACAGTAAGAAGAAGAAGAAGACTTTATTTGGTATGAAATAATTCAACCATTAAAACAAATAAACAACAATACATAAGCCAAAATAACAATAAAACAATATATGAAAAATATCCATCAAATGAAAACAGATAAAACCTCATTATTAAAAAAAAAATTAAAAAAAATCTTAAAAATACTCTACATTGCTGCGTCAAGTAATAGCTCCCCTCAGGAACGATCCCAGCCCCCTCCACACCAATGCACCTGAAGCCATTTGCAGCCACATAAAAGCAGGGCGATATTGCACAAAACCTTTGGGCCTCAACAATGGTAATAAAAAACAAGTTCTAAAAGGTGCATAAAAACCACAATAATGTAAAATGGGACACGTTCTGCAGGGACACCCCGTCACAAGGACAAGGTCTAATAGATTTTTCACCATACTGGCCTAACGGGAAACATAGATTACTTCTAATGATCCCCAAACGAAATTGAGTAATGAGAGACATTTCCCACACATTATTTGTCTATAAAAGATAGAGCTCAGGGCCCGTCCCCATCTTTAACATAATAAAATTCCTGACCGATTTTTTCCCTAAAACCTCCCCCTCTCTTTTTGCCCCCTGAATTCTCAAAAAATTATCCTTAACCCAATTTTTATCACGGCTAGTCAGACCCTCAGGAGTATCAAACAAATCAGGCCACCCCAAATCATGGACCGTCTTTCTTATATACGTCAGCCAGGGAATATTCTGTACATTGTCACAGGCCAAACAATCCCTTAAAATCTTCCTAGTAAAAGTGGCATGTTCATTACTACAAATAGAGAACCATAACAGGAGGGAAGCCAACTGAATAGTGTCCTGTACAAATTCGAGATCTAGTTCCAAATGAAGGCAAAAAACAGAAGTGTTTTGGCCAACTCCCAATAGCCTTCTACAGAAACGATTTTCTTCTACAGTAGGGGCTCGAGTATCCATATGCCCCCAGAGTGCTGCACCACACAACAGGACAGGAAGACATTTTCGCCTGTAGATTTCAAGCAAAGGCTTAATAGGTTTACTTCCTACTCTTACAGCAAAATCAAATGTGGCACCAACTGTGGCATGGAAAAGCGTACCCCTTCTGGCAATACAGGGTTTCCAAGAACCTTTATCGTAAAAAATGACCACTAAATATGGGAATTCATGAACCCTGCTAATAATTTGATCTTCAATCCTTAGCTCCCCCACCCTACTCAAGGGTCTGCCACATACCACGAAATGTGATTTCTTCTAATTAATCTCTAGGCCCAAAACTGACATGAAGGAGGCATAAGCTCTAACTACTTCACGGAGGCCATTCATAGTGCGGTCCATAAGGACTGCATCATCCGCATAGGTCAACACAGGAACATTAATACCATTCACCTTAAGGACATCCCTGAAGTGTTCCATCAGGAAGTCCGACAATCCATTTGTATATAAAAGAAACAGAGTGGGGGCCAAAACACCCCCCTGGCGAACGCCCCTTGTGAGCTTAAAAGCCTCTGAACATTCCCCATTTATCCCCACCCTCACATTTGCAGCCGTTTCTGAGTGGAGATACCGGAGCAACTCTACAATATTAGGATCCAACCCTAACTGATTTAGCCTCTCCCACAGTATGGACCGATTTACCTTGTCAAAGGCACAACTAAGGTCCATAAAGGCAAGGTAGACGGTGCCCTTCCTAGCTTGCGTATATTTTCCAATCATCATCAATAGGTTAAGGCACTGTTCCCGTGTGCCAAGCCCTTCCCTGAATCCGTACTGGTCCCGGCTAAGAATTTCATTTTCTACCATCCAGGCCTCAATACGCCTTAAGATGATCCGTCCCAGAATCTTCGCAGAAGAATCAAGGAGGGAAATGGGCCAATAAGACTTAGGATAATTCCGTTCACCCTTTTTGTATAGTGGGATAATACAAGCCAACCTCCAGGAGGCAGGAATACCCATAGTAACTCTTGCATTAAGAACATTTAAAAGAATAGGTGTCCATAGCTGAGGACAGGATTTATACAAATCCATGGGGATCGAATCCGGGCCCGGGGCATTATTACTAGCGCTACCCTGGAGTGCATCAATAACCTCCTGGAGTGAAAATCTGATCGCTAGATTGGGAGCCACATCATACTCATTATCCCGGTTATTTCTTAGGGGGATTCCCAAAAAAATTCAGCAAAAATAAGTTACCCAGGCCTCCAAGGCCATATTGCAGCCCAGGCCCTCAGATGTTTCTGTTACAAAAGAACCTCTATTTACCACCTTCCAAAACAAACCAGGATCCTTCAAGACTGTGGCACGCTTCAGCTCATCCCAAGCTTTTTCTTTCTGTTTTATCTTACTCTCCCTCAAAGCACTTTTATACTTAATCCTTGCTTCTTTCACAAGGACCCTGTCTCTGGGATTTTTCTTGAGGGCCATTTTCATGTTTGCCCTAGCATCATAACAGGCCTTATCAAACCACCCACATCTGCGCTTACTTGTTGAAAATAAGCAATCTCTAACTGCTATATTTACTACAGTTATTGCATCCATAACTTCCTTAGGGCTAGGAGTCTCAACAAAAAGTATTTCCGTGAACAAATGTAGGTTGTCCCCCACCACCCTTTCTACAACTTGTTGGGATCTACCTGTTTCCAACCAAGTCACCTGCCCTGATCTCTTATCTTCACTGATGCGGGCCCACCCCGTCCTGATTTACATAGAGCCCCTGGGAGTTTGAAGCAAACTGTAAGGGGATTATGATCACTAATGCACTACCCTAGCACCTCTCTTCCAATCATCAGATCTTTTAGTAGTGGAGACACGAAGATATATAATCAATTGTAGTGCCAGACCCTCTACCCACATAAGTTGGGAGTTGATAAGTATCTACTACTTCCATGTCACAGAAATTATGAAGTCCCATTTTCCTAAGTTCCTTAATCAGAACCCTGCCTCTAGAATCCTGAACACCATCCACTGAGTAATCCTCACAGTCACACTCAAAGGGATTTACCACTGTACTAAGACGTCCTAACTTTGCATTAAAATCTCCCGATACAATGGCACAGAATTCCAGCCCCACCTCCTCCATTCTACACTTCAACACCTGAAGAACAGAGAAGAGGGCCCCAATGTGACACCCCACATCCCAAACAGCATTGTAAAAATGTACCAACAGAACATTAAAATTGTTAGGAAAAATTACCCATACAGGCAATATACCCTGGTGGTTACAGTTAATTTGGAAGGCACCCACTATATTAGAAAAGCGGATTAGGGTAACCAGGCCACCTTTCGAACGGCCTCCAAGGGACTGCACAGCTGGGACTGCAAATCTATTGTACCCATCCCATGCAGCCAACCCATCCGACCAGGTCTCCTGGAGCATAATAATATCGTAATTAGCCAAACACCTAGCCCATGCCTGATCAGATAGCTTGGCATCACACCCCACAATATTCCATGAAATAAGACCGCACTGCGGAATCACCCCCCTCAGCGCGATCAGTGTCTTGGTGCATTGTCAGTCCACCTCTTCCAAATCTGGATTTCTATAGTTATCAGCTCTCCTGCTGGTTGTCCTCAGGGCATTCTGACCTAAGGGGGGATTCCTGCCAAGTTCAAGAGAAAACTCAGCACCCAGTCGCATATGATTATAAAAGTAACCCAGGGGGGCCATACCAATTGTTCCTACTCTTAGAAAAGCTGGGCTGTATGTGGAGAGAAGCCGCTGTGCCAGACCAGGATATCTAACATTTATAATAATACAATCCTCTTTCCCCTCCTTTTTTTTTGGGCCCAACCCAGTCAATTCTTCTAGCAAACAAAATGTCCTTGAAATCCTTACACGAAAAATCGCAATTTTTGCTCAACCAATAGCCAGTCTTATTTATTAATTGGGCCGTAGACTCATTAACCCCAGGGGCCAGAGCAGGGACATTCGTCAGCACCCCCACATAAGGGGCACATGCCGGGGGAAGTTCCAAACAGACCAACGAAGCACTTTCGTTCGTGCAGCGGGAGAAAGCAACGCGATATACGCTATACGCGCTTCCAAGGGCTGGCTCCGCCCCTGCTCCAGCAACTACAGAGTCCCCCAGGCTCCACGGCACAGTCTCTGACGTCCTGTGCAGCGGGAGAAAGCAATGCGCTATACGCACTTCCAAGGGCTGGCTCTGCCCCTGCTCCAGCAACTATGGAGTCCCCCAGGCTCCACAGCACAGTCTCTGACGTCCCCTTCTTACAGTAAGCAAACGTTACATCAGTAAATCCATTTCTCACCGAGGACCGGAGTGTAGTCAACATCCAATGGGCATTAGGTGCTTTCTGTGCTATTTGGGTAACACATACACTGACATTCACTATCTGCTGCCATTACTTGTGAAAGCTAACTTCTTTATTTGATCACATTACTTGTAAAATAATGCTGAACACATTGACGAATATGTTTTTCAATTGTGCATTGAGTAGGCTGTACTGAGCACACTGCTTTCATTACTTAAGAGGCAAATCCATTTAGTGCAGTTATTAAAACTCCCCATACTTTGTCAGTCATTTGGATTTCTAAAGGTTTGCATCCCACTAGCCTTTCATTTTTAAAAAAATGAGAACGCTATTTATTCGGTATTCAATGATAAGTTGCGTGAGGGCAACTTAGAAGAGACCCAGCCTCTATCTCGTAGGAAGGACGGCAAAATATTCACAGTGATAACTATGTTTAAATAGCCTGAGTGAAAGATCTTCAAAAATCTCAGACAAAATGGCATTTTGCTTGCAACCATTTTTTAGACCATTATTGCATCTACTGTGGTGGCGCTTGAAAGCAGCTTCTGCACTGGCCCTAATGCAGCACCAGTCGTGTCTTTGAACTTTAAACATTTCTATTTCCAAAAGTATCCGTCCCCGGTATACCAATAAGCGTAAGTTGAGCACAACTTCTTTCAAATTTGCAATGATCTTGCTTAAAGGTTGCACCCCAAATAACAAGTGAAAACAAACTGACCATGAACGCTATCGTTTTCCGTTCTAATTTGAAAACAACACACTTCCAATAGAAATTGTCAAATTTAAGGCATGCTTCCTCATCATTAACTACAGAAGATAAGATAAACCCTTATAGCCGAAGACTCCTTGTAATAAATCCCCCAAAAACGTGAATAGTCCTAGGACCATTCTAAATCTTATGAACATGTTGCGGCTAACTCATCTTCGCTCCTAACCGAAGAATAAAAGCGCAGTCACATTTAGGCCCGTATTTATACTTTTTGACGCTAAACTGCGCTAACGCAGTTTAGCGTCAAAAAGTTTAGCGCCGGCTAACGCCATTCTGAAGCGCCATGCGGGCGCCGTATTTATTGAATGGCGTTAGCCGGCGCTAGCAGACCGGCGCTGCCTGGTGTGCGTGGAAAAAAACCACGTACACCAGGCAGCGCCGGCGTTGGGGAAAATGGCGTTACGGCGTCTTAAAAATGGTGCAAGTCAGGTTGACGCTAAAACATCGCCTCCACCCGATTTGCGCCATTTTTAACGACGCCCAGACGCCATTTACATGACTCCTGTCTTAGTAAAGACAGGAGTCATGCCCCCTTGCCCAATGGCCATGCCCAGGGGACTTATGTCCCCTGGGCATGGTCATTGGGCATTGAGGCATGTAGGGGGGCACAAATCAGGCCCCCCTATGCCAAAAAAAAAATATAAAAAAAATAAAAATGTATACTTACCTGAACTTACCTGAATGTCCCTGGGATGGGTCCCTCCATCCTTGGGTGTCCTCCTGGGGTGGGCAAGGGTGGCAGGGGTGGTCCCTGGGGGCATGGGAGGGCAGCTGTGGGCTCATTTTGAGCCCACAGGTCCCTTAACGCCTGCCCTGACCCAGGCGTTAAAAAGAGGTGCAAATGCGGGGTTTTTTGCCCCGCCTACTCCCGGGCGTGATTTTTGCCCGGGAGAATAAATACGACGCATTTGTGTCGCAGTCATTTTTTGGGACGGGAACGCCTACCTTGCATCTCATTAACGCAAGGAAGTCGTTCACGCAAAAAGATTACGCTCTTTCCTCATACTTTGGCGCTAGACGCGTCTAACGCCAAAGTATAAATATGGCGTTAGTTTTGCGCCGAATTTGCGTAAAAAAAAACGACGCTAATTCGGCGCAAACGGAGTATAAATATGCCCCTTAATTTGCTACTGAGTTATGTCTTCTTTTTAATGTCACGCTGTGAAATCAACTTGCAGGTGACAATATGCAGCACGACGCTTAAATTATCAAGACGGGTGTTTGAAGACAGAAAAGTCTAACTGTTTGCTAGCAGAAGTGAAAACATATCTTCTCCTAAAGGTTTGCACTGCGTTCAGATGATTAAGAGCTTGTCTCACGCCCTCCGCAGCAGTATTAGAAAAAGTGCAGTGTACTTGCAAGAGTTATAGCTAAATATATGGTCTGTGAAGGGTGATAATTGGATTTCTTTACAGTCTTGAGAGAGGTTTGAATACCTCATAAGTGCCTCGTGCAGCCAAACCTCAGGTGACATCTGTATCCAGGTATTGTCCATGCATCAGGGTACAAACATTTGCGGGAAACTCTCTTTGGGTTTCACACCTTCAGCATCCAATGGGTATTAGAAGAAATAAGAGCAAGCACAATGTTACTTACAATCCAAAAGTAAGGATTGAGTTGTGCGAAAAAAACTTCCTTTCAGGTTTCGTCCTTTTTACATTTTGATTTAGAGTTAAGAAAGACGTAGCGTGGCAGGTGAAGAACAGTAATAAAGTCATGATCGCTTCTTACAACGGAGACGTTTTAAGGCATGGGCAAAATGAACAATTGCCCAGGGTTGCGACCTTCTAAGGGCCTCATGGGAATATCAGCGTTCTTTCTATCTCACCTGCAGTTTAATACTTCGGCCTCTCTCCTTATCGCTGCCTATCTCTACCTATGGCTCTGTACCTCTTTCCTAAGTGTCGTAAAGATTTTTGTGGCCAACGTAAAGACATAATTCAACTGTTTTTGTGCCACTCTAATTCCTAAAGTTAGTTAGGCAAGCATTATACAGGCTTGAGTTAACAGAAAATAGAAAATAACAATCAAAGTTCTTCGGAAAAGAGGCCTCTGAAATATGTCTTGACCTGGCCCCAAAAATTCATTATTTTTATGACATTTTATTTTCCCGCTGGTTTGTCCACTTAATCATTTAGACTCAGATGCAATTTACATTTTCCAATATTTGGAAGGTAAAATAAAACATATATGTTCCTGATTATAATCGGGACAGTATGCTCGTTTTGGGCTCATGCTCTCATTTGCGACTGAAACATGCAAGTGGGCGTTTGCCGTCCCAGTATATCTCAGGTAGCACCTGCTGCAAGTAGACCGTTGGCTGAGGAAATGCTGCATTGATGGGACCGCTCAAGGAAACAAGCCACTAACACTGCTAATCCACTTCGGTAATTAAAACGTACTGACGACAGCACCACATATAAAAAATGGAACGAAAACAGGGACTAAAGGCAGTGCTGAGTTATCTCTATGTCAGCACAAGTAATAAAAAGAAGATAATGCTTCTCAGTGAACCAGAAATTGAGGGCAGCATTTTGATAATCTCAGATGATGGTAGCCACCTACCAAAAGTAAGGCGAATTTTTGTGATGAAGTTCCCATCACACCCCCTGACTTACATGTGGGCCGACCTTAAGTTTGGCCATGGAGGTGATTAGTCCATCACTGCCATAGTGAAACATATCTGATGGCCATCAAAGAATTGTCTATAAATCTATCCACTCAATTAACATGGGGGACATACAGCTTTATCGCCAGACAAACCCTAACAGTAAGGGACATAAAAAAAAATAGTGGCACCTTCATCATTGGAGATGACCCCCATAGTGAGAGGGGCATTGTCTTTTCTATTTTCAAAAAGAAAATCCCCCTTTCGGATTTCCGTTTAGAAAATAAAAAATAAAACTGTTTGGGGCAAGGCTCTGTCTTGTTGCTGGAGCAGTGCTCCAAACAGCAAAAAGCATTGGCAGGAACCATCATCATGGGGGGTCGGTGCAAATGTTGTATCAAAGACAGCCAGCTTGCTGGTCCTTTATAAATCTGGCGAGCAGTATCCCCTCACCCTGGAAAGAAAACATGCCATCTGCTAGGATATTGTTGTAAAATGGGTTATTGGTAAGGGCAGGTAGGTACCTACACCTAGCAACAAGCCACTAACCTCCACTTAGGTCCAGTTAGGTCTCAGTAAATTAACCCCAGCTCAACCCTTGGTAGCTTGGCAACGAGCGTCAAGGCTTAACTTAGGAGACAGTGTGTAAAACATTCAAATATCACAAAACAGTAATTAAATAAAACACAGGAAACAGTTTAAAAATCCAAAAACAATTTATAAAAATAGTTTATATTTTTATCTTTAAAATGACACAAAAACGAATAAAATCGGATAAAGGGAACCGGAGATATGAATTTTTAAAGAATTATTATTTTTTTAGCGCCTAGAAACAAAAAGCGCCAATCGGGTCATCTGGTTGCACCTTGACCGGGGCAAAGTCAAAGTTTAAGGCCGACCGCGATGGAGCCCTGCTCGGCTACAGGCTGCGGGAGGCCTCGGTTAAAAGTTTACCTTCACACTTAGAGGGTCATTCTGACCCTGGCGGCCGGTGGCCGCCAGGGCCACCAACCACGGGAGCACCGCCAACAGGCTGGCGGTGCTCCAATGAGCATTCTGACCGCGGCGGTTCAGCCGCGGTCAGAAGCGGAAAGTCAGCGGTCTCCCGCTGACTTTCCGCTGCTCTTTGGAATCCTCCATGGCTGCGGAGCGCGCTCCGCAGCCATGAGGATTCTGACCCCCCCTACCGCCATCCAGTTCATGGCGGGAAAGCCGCCATGAACAGGATGGCGGTAGGGGGGGTCGCGGGGCCCCTGGGGGCCCCTGCCGTGCCCATGCCATTGGCGGGAGGCCTCGGTTAAAAGTTTACCTTCACACTTAGAGGGTCATTCTGACCCTGGCGGCCGGTGGCCGCCAGGGCCACCGACCACGGGAGCACCGCCAACAGGCTGGCGGTGCTCCAATGAGCATTCTGACCGCGGCGGTTCAGCCGCGGTCAGAAGCGGAAAGTCAGCGGTCTCCCGCTGACTTTCCGCTGCTCTTTGGAATCCTCCATGGCTGCGGAGCGCGCTCCGCAGCCATGAGGATTCTGACCCCCCCTACCGCCATCCAGTTCATGGCGGGAAAGCCGCCATGAACAGGATGGCGGTAGGGGGGGTCGCGGGGCCCCTGGGGGCCCCTGCCGTGCCCATGCCAATGGCATGGGCACGGCAGGGGCCCCCGTAAGAGGGCCCCGAAAAGTATTTCAGTGTCTGCCTTGCAGACACTGAAATACGCGACGGGTGCCACTGCACCCGTCGCACCTTCCCACTTCGCCGGCTCGATTACGAGCCGGCATCCTCGTGGGAAGGTCGTTTTCCCCTGGGCTGGCGGGCGGTTTTACTGGAACCGCCCGCCAGCACAGGGGAAAACTCGTAATACCCGCCGCGGTCTTTTGACCGCGGCGCGGTAATTTGGAGGGCGGGATCCTGGCGGGCGGCCTCCGCCGCCCGCCAGGGTCATAATGAGGCCCTTAGTCTTTTTTTCGAAGATTTTCTTCAACGGGACGAACCTGCCAGACCAATCCGACCTCCTGGAGCCCTTCTCCGGATACGGGATGCTGGAATCCTCGGTGGAGATTTTTACCTTCGGACTTAGTCGTTTTTTCGAGGTGAAAATCCTTCGACCAGGGTAAACCTGGATCTTGATCCGACGTCCATGGAGCCCTCCTCGGATACGCTGGCTGGGAGGTCCCGGTCAACTTTTTAACTTCGGACTTAGGGCCATATTTATACTTTTTGACACAAAACTGCGCTATCGCAGTTTTGCGTCAAAAAAATTAGCGCCGACTAACGCCATTCTGAAGCGCCATGCGGGCGCCGTATTTATTGAATGGCGTTAGCCGGCGCTAGCAGACCGGCGCTGCCTGGTGTGCGTGGAAAAAAACCACGTACACCAGGCAGCGCCGGCGTTGGGGAAAATGGCGTTAGGGCGTCTTAAAATGGGGCAAGTCAGGTAGAGGCAAAAAAATTGCCTCCACCCGATTTGCGCCATTTTTAACGACGCCCAGACGCAATTTACATGACTCCTGTCTTAGTAAAGACAGGAGTCATGCCCCCTTGCCCAATGGCCATGCCCAGGGGACTTATGTCCCCTGGGCATGGTCATTGGGCATTGTGGCATGTAGGGGGGCACAAATCAGGCTCCCCTATGCCAAAACAAATTACAAAAAAAAAAAAAAATATATACTTACCTGAACTTACCAGAATGTCCCTGGGATGGGTCCCTCCATCCTTGGGTGTCCTGCTGGGGTGGGCAAGGGTGGCAGGGGGGGTCCCTGGGGGCATGGGAGGGCAGCTGTGGGCTCATTTTGAGCCCACAGGTCCCTTATCGCCTGCCCTGAACCAGGCGTTAAAAAGAGGCGCAAATGCGGGGTTTTTTGCCCCGCCCACTCCCGGGCGTGATTTTTGCCCGGGAGTATAAATACGACGCATTTGCGTCGCAGTCATTTTTCTAGACGGGAACGCCTACCTTGCATTTCATTAACGCAAGGAAGGCGTTCACGCAAAAAAATGACGCTCATTCCTCATACTTTGGCGCTAGACGCGTCTAACGCCAAAGTATAAATATGGCGTTAGTTTTGCGCCGAATTTGCGTCGAAAAAAACGACGCAAATTTGGCGCAAACGGAGTATAAATATGCCCCTCAGTCTCTTTTTCTGAGATTTTTCTTTACCGGGACGAACCAGCAAATCAGGCCGGGTCGCGGTTGAGGCAAGCCGGCTAGAGTAGCCACGGCGGGTCGGTCCCTCTATGGAGCTTTTTACAAAAATTCTCCAAACTTCTCCAAACTTCTGGGGCTTCTCCCAGATGTCCTTTTAAGGTTCTTTTGGGGTCCACAGCTCACCCCAAGGGTCCAGAAGTTCTGAGATGGTCCTTGGGGGGTGCGGACTACAACTCCCAGAATACACCTGGCGCAAACTCCTTTTTGGCCACTGGACAGTGGTCAGCTGGTCGCTTTCTTCAGGAGTTGGTGCAGGGGACTCTGGATAGCAATTTTTCACCTGTAGCAAACAGGGAGTCCCTCCTTGAACCAGTTGAAGCCAGGCAAAGTCCTTCTTGTGGTGAAGCCCAAGTGTGCAGCTGGTGCAGTCCTTCTGAGTGCAGGTTCCAGGTGCAGGCCAGGGGTCCAGCAGGGCAGTCCTTCTTCTCCTTTGGTTCTTCCTTGTTAGAATCTGATGGGGATCTGAGGTGTGGGTGCAGGTCTGCCAGTTTTATTCTTGCTCCTGGGTGAAAAGCAGGAGGGGCCTGGTTCTCCAATCAGGTGCAGGGTCCTTCCCCCTGTGATGACCACTTCCTGGGAAGTGAGGCAAAAATCAATCCCAGGAGGCAACATTCTCTAAAAATCCATCATGGCTGAATCTGATTTTTGGAGGTCACATCTGGCTGAGCCCACCCACTGGTGTGGCTAAAAATCATAAACACACCCCTCTCCTGCCCTCTCCTAATCTAATCAAGGGGGCACCTAGTTGTCTGGGGTTGCAGGATGTGGGGGTGTTGCTGGTTGCTCCAAATGTCCTTCTCTGCCTTTGAAGACCAGTTTGGCAGCCCTCCCCTTCCTGCCTCACCATCTGCTGAGGGGAGATTCCCTCCCACAGGCACATTCCTTTGTGTGAAGCCAGGCCACTTCACACCTCCTCAAGGCAGCTTGGTCAAGCTGCTCAAGGCTGGCCAATCAGAGCACAGCAGCAAAAACAATGCAGGGCTGAAATTGGCAACTTTTCAGGTAAAGTTTAAAACTCTTTACCTGAACAAGTTATATTAAATCCAACAACTGGAAGTTGTGGGATTTATTACAACAATTAATTTGATACCAAACTCTTGGTATGCAACATTTAAGG
The DNA here is from genome assembly GCF_031143425.1 of Pleurodeles waltl. Classification (NCBI taxonomy): domain Eukaryota; kingdom Metazoa; phylum Chordata; class Amphibia; order Caudata; family Salamandridae; genus Pleurodeles; species Pleurodeles waltl. The sequence goes on from NC_090437.1 coordinate 578,833,650, forward strand.
AGACTTTAAAAATTAAAATAAAGTCTCCCCATTCTAGCCTATGAAGGCCATTTACTGCAATGAGGGAAAAACGAATTTGGCTGTTTTTACCTCACCAGGGCTTATAAAACTATTTTTATAAAGTCCCTGCTTATAGTTACATGGCACCCAGCCCTAGGGGCACATAGGGCACATCTTAGGGGTGACTTATATGTAAACATAAGGTAGTTTAAGACTTTGGAACTACTTTTAATGCCAAAGTCGAATTTGCATATAACTTTAATTTAAAAGCAGCCAGCAAGGCAGGCCTGCCTTTAAAATGACCCTGGGCACCTCAGCAGTGCACCTATGTGTGCACCACCTATGCTGTGGTCCCTAAACCTACATGCCCTACCATATACTAGGGACTTATAGGTAGGTTAACTTAGCCAATTATAATTAGCCTAATTTGCATATCCATTTTACACAGAGCACAGGCCCTGGGACTGGTTAGCAGTACCCAGGGCACCATCAGAGTCAGGAAAACACCAGCATAAAGTGGAAAATGGGGGCAAAAAGTTAGGGGGCCTCTGCAATCAGCCCTGTTTTCTCACAGATATACATAAGGCCAAAAGGACCAGAAGTTTGTACTTTTATACTATTGATTCCCAAATAGTGATTTTTCTGAATAACTATTTGGTAATGGGTATTCTGAATGTATTTAGGCCCATATTTATACTTTTTTAGCATCGCATTTGCGTAATTTTTTGATGCAAATGCAGTGATAAAAAAGTTTAAATATGGGCCTTAATGTTTATTTCTCAATTCGCAATTCCTAATGCGACACAAGTCATTCTGCCTCATGAATAGTAATGATGTAGGTCGTGATTTGCAAACCAGTAGGAACTGCAGCCATCACAGGGATGGGGGCCTCCTGAGTTCAGCAGACCGTCTCGTCTGTGACTGTTTTTCATGCAAGCATTTTTTTAAATCTAGCCCTTTTCCTTAAAGGAAAACGGGATGGGTTTAAAATGTGAAATAAAATTAAACTTTGAAGTTTAATTTTTTAAGAGTAGGCAGTGGTCCGTGGGACCACTGTTTTCTCTTGAAAATATGTTGTCAACATTCTCAAGGGCAACCCTTCACATTTGCAAATGGGTTACGACCATTTTCAAAATGGTAGTAAAGTATTACTGTTTTACGACTGGAATTCGGTTGCAAAACAGAAATACACACCTTGCTGTTTTGGTATTTGGAAGGGACACCCAAAACACGTTCCTTTCAAATGCAAATTGTGATTAATTAACAAGATATTGAATCACATTTTGTACATTTGAAAAGGCATTTTTCTGGTTGCAAACAGCTTTATTCTAAGTAACGCTAAGCAACTGCTCCCACTAAGTAGGAGGGTGGTTTTGAAAGCCTTGAGTTTTTACCACCAAATACTCCAGAGCAAAGGCCCTTGTTACTTGCTCCTCTTTGTGTCCGGGTACTGCCCTACAAGGAGCCTTAGATCCTCTGCCAGGGTGCTGGTATCCATCCCCAAAGTTAATAGAGCATGAATGGTAGCTCACCACAACTAGACCTGGGATTAGTAAAACAGGAACCAGTGTTTTGAAAAAAATAAAAACCTGGCTCTTTGGGTGACTTTTGACTAACAGGTTGCATTTCCTGTGGATGGTGAGCTGGAGCTGAGCGTGGGGATACTCCAGGGGGAGTAACTCAGCGCTATACAAACCCACTTTCATTCATTCATTCATTCTGTGAATCTGGCTTTTTGAAACCAAAAAATGCTCTGTAGATCTGGCCCTTAGGGCCTAATTACGAGTCTGGTGGTCACTACAGCACCAGACTCCTGGTGGCGGGCTGGACAGCCACTGCAGTGGCTGTCCGACTGCCACTTTACAACCCTGGGGGTCCAACCTCCAGGATACCACTGTCTCCGCTGGGATCAGTGATCCCAGGAGGCTGATGGCAGGTGCAGGTTGCAATCAGCCAGGGTGGTGCTGCATGCAGTGCTGCCCTGCTAATAACAACCTGGTTCACCTCCAACCTTTTCATGACCGTTTCACCACCATGAAAAGGCTGTCAGAGAACAGGTGCAGGGGGTCACAGGTTGGCATGGGAAGTGCAGGGTTCCCCCTGGCCAGCACCCTCGAGGGTGCTGGTGACCCCTGTCGGCAGCAGCATTGCTGATGGCTCGTTCACAAGCCAGTGACAATGCTGCCGACACTTTCCCGCTGGGCTTACTGGCAGAAACCTTGGTTTCTGCCTGTCAGCCCAGCAGGAAAGTCATAATGGTGCCAGTGGGGATGTCACCGCTACAGTAGCGGCCACCCTGTGAGGTGTTTGGCGGACAGGTATTCCCATCCACCAAACTCGGAATTAGGGCTTACTCTCTTTCTTGGCTGTCAAAAGTCTCCAGTGCAGCAAGGCTGGAAGATGTAGCTGGGAAGGGCATCATGAGTAGTGTAGTTCTGGGACAAATAAATAGGCCCAGGGCACCAAAATAAAAGTGCCAACATCAGCTATACAGATAGCTTAAAAAGTGGTAATATCAAGAAAATCAACAGCAAAACCAGTACACCTTGCCATAAAACTGAACCAAACAATTATCTGTCACACATGGCCCATCAGGAACGACCTGATTACCCTATAGGCAAGTCCGACCCTACCTGATTACCCTAGAGCTTAGATACATTTATTGTGAGGTTCCGCTGAGCCTTTTTTCATGGTGGCAAAAAGCTCAGAGTGACAAAAAGCTGGTTATTTGCTCGTCTAGTGTATGACCTCAGCACCTTGTCCTACAGTGGTCACTGGCGCTGGAACTGCGGGTGCAGAATGTGCTGCAGCATCCCTAGGTCAATTTGAAGGATGTCACTTTGAAAATACCAATAAAAAAGTTTTGAAAATTTGTCGTGCAACATGTAATGTTTTTTGTCAAAGACACACTGTCTAACATCAGGTGTGTCCTCGGACCAGCTTTTTAAACATTAAACATTGTCTTTACTTTTCCTTTCTCAGACTGAATAGCGAGGGATTTTTCGTAAACTGACAGGAGGTGGTTGTAGTATACAATCCATATAAGTTAAAACACCTGCTTGTTTTATTTAAAAAAAAGTTTGCATTTTAATATTTTATGTAACATTGAAACAGTGAGGCTCATAGCAATGGCCACGGTATATGAGGAAGTAATATAGCACCCAGTAAATACAGATTATGAGCGCATTTTCAAAATGAGATGTCACTTATTTATTTCATGTTCTGCACAATTAAATTAGGCATATCTTGGTAATAACGTGTGTTCTCTGTTCGAGGGGCAAACCAAAGAATATTGTATTATTTCCATGTGCAAATTATCTTTGTTTTACATGGCAGCAATTGTGCTGGGAGAAAAGTGTGGTATTTTTTCAGATGTTGGAATCCAGGTTCAAGTGCAATAATCTATGCTCAACATTTTAGCCATATATTTTTTACATGTGTTCCAAAAATAAACTATTTGACCTTAGCCTACCCACTTCCTCATTAAGTACACTTGCTGTATAAGTAGAGTTTTGTTTTCAATAATCACAGATATTTACTGAGATGATGTCAATGGTACACTATACAGTCAAAAGAAATGAAGTGCAATTTGAATGCACCTTGTCAAAACGAGTAGTCAGTGTCTACAAGAACAAGATAGTGGACTTCCAAGTAAGAAATTACTGTACAAAACAGCTTTTGTCAGTTTCTTTGGGTGCCAACTTTTAAGCCCTTCCTGCCAGACCTTTTCCCCTCATGTGCCGTGTCTTTTTTTGGCTGTTTGGGGCAGTTCGCCCTCAGGCCCTCATAACTTTATGTCCACATAAGCTATCCAATGCCAAATTTGCGTCCTTTTTTTCCAACATCCTAGGGATTCTTGGGGTACCCAGAGTTTGTGGGTTCCCCTGGAGGAGATCAAGAAATTAGCCAAAATACAGCAAACATTTCGTTTTTTAAAAAGAAAATGGGAAAAAAAGGCTGCAGAAGAAGGCGTGTGGTTTTTCCTCTAAAGGCATCAACAAAGGGTTTGCGGTGCTAAAATCACCATCTTCCCAGCTTTCTGGAACAGGCAGACTTGAATCAGAAAACCACATTTTTTAACACGATTTTGGTATTTTACTAGGACATACCCCATTTTTACTATTTTTTGTGCTTTCAGCCTCCTTCCAGTTAGTAACAGAAATGGATGTGAAACCAATGCTGGATATTTGAAAAATAAACAAAATTCTGAATTCAGCACTGGGTCATTTGTGTAGATCTTACAAGGTTTTCCCACAGTAAATAACAGCTGAAATACAAAAATATTGAAATTGAGGTGAACAAAACAGCCATTTTTCTCCACGTTTTACACTGTAACTGTTTTCTTCTGAAAACAATATACCGTTAAGTCTGCTGGACTCTTCTGGTTGCGGGGATAGATAGGGCTTGCAGGTTCATCACAAAACCCTAGGTACCCAGAGCCAATAAAGGAGTTGCACTTTACAATGGGTTTTTATTCTATACCAGGTATACAGCAATGAATTTGCTGAAATATAAAGAGTGAAAAATAGGTATCAAGAAAACCTTTTTTATTTCGAAAATGGGCACAAAATAAGGTGTTGAGAAGCAGTGGTTATTTGCACATCTCTGAATTCTGGGGTCCCCATACTAGCATGTGAATTACAGGGCATTTCTCGAATAGTCGTCTTTTTTATACACAGTCTTACATTTGGAAGGAAAAAATTTAGAGAAAGACAAGGGGCAATAACACTTCTTCTGCTATTCCGTATTCCCCCAAGTCTCCTGATAAAAATGGTACCTCACTTGTGGTAACGCGTCCAGCCCTTATAAATTACCTGTACCTGGACACGCTGGAGGTTGGTGAACCTTTTAGCCGAGTTGGGCTCTCCTCATCCTAGAATAGTCGGCTCACTTAGATCAATAATCAATATTTATTGTACTCGGTATCCAATACTCAATAAATATATCGAAATAACACATTAGAAATCAATTGCAGTTGGTATTTCGGCGCACCATGACCTTTCAGTCATGAATAACCACACCAGTTTATTAAAAGTTAATGAATTTATTTCCCTATATTAACAAAGCTAGCACAATGTACATAAGTCTCAAAACCAAATGATATATGTATATGAACATTACTAGCTGTCCATAATGGAGAAAGAAACGCAATCTACGCAAAATCTGAATTATTATACATTCAGTTATGGCAGAGGTCTTCAATCTGTGGGTTGCGACCCCCAGGGGGTCCCTGGAGTCCTGGATAGTGGGTCCTGCATTCCACAAGCCTCACTTTGTCCCATCATTAAAACATCTCAGCTGAACTTTGATTTACTGAGTTTCCTGTGCTGTAAAATGAAGCCACACAGACAGCTAAAAACGCTTTTGTGTCAGGGTGGCTGCTTCCTGAATAAAATGCAAATGTGCGCTACAAGTTGATCTGCAACTGTAAAGGGTGCTTGGGAGCTGGTTCTTGGCTTTAAATGATAGTCTCTCAAAGCTTTATGATGACAAACATTTATTATTTTTGAGTGATATTGCAGAGTTAACAACTGTGCTGTGAATTGTGTGCTTTTAAATGTCATTTTTCTTTACATAGCGCTTACTTCACCTGGCAGTGTTAAAGGGACAGCTATTAAAAATGACATTACATATGCTCTGATATTACTTAAATCTATATTTTGGAAGCACCATTTTATCTTAAACCTTTTTGTAGTGGACTTTCTTGTACTGTGTGCAATGCAAGTATAAAATAATGCCTTACATATTCACAGTGCTTTCTGCCACAGGCTGTGACCTCTTGGCACTAAAAATACACAAGTCACTATTCTTCACTTCACCAACCAAGATTTAATTCTGTTGTTACACACAGACCTCTACAGTGCATGAACTAATAGAGGTTTCATGATGCACTACAGTGCATCTCCCAATGAGTAACATCTTCCTTTTATTTTTTTTCATTTCAGCTCACTGTTATTTTATATGTAGCTACCTGACAGTGAAAGTCTTTAAAAAAACGTAAGGAATATTTTGGGGCTTATTTATGAGAGGCTTGCGTTGCTGCAGCATCACTTTTAAAAATGCTCCGGCAGCGCAAGCCTCTCAATCATACCTAGGAGGAGGCGCAAAGCCACCCTCCGTAGCTTTGCATGGCCTCATAGATATGGAGTAAGGCAAAGCAGCGCAAGCCTCCGTTTTGCCTTACTTTAAGTCAAGGAGGATATCGATGGGCATTGTGGTGGGTGTTCTACGCAACACCCATGGATTTTGACGCTGCCCCAGATTTACAAAATCACATAAACTGGAGCAGCACCAAAACCTTATGCCTCCCCAGAGCAGACGTAATGAGGAAAAATGTTTTAATTGCACCTCAGTTTTTTCTCTTTTCTATGTGTGTTGCTGTCTGCCACACATATAGAAAAAGGAAAATGCCTCTCAGGATTGTTTTTGTGCAGGAAGGTGTCCCTTCTTGTACCGCAACAATCCTGCATTCGTTGGCGCTAGGCAGCATTTTGTGCACTGGTGCAGGGGAAAGGACAGGAATGCACTATATTTCATAATTACGGTCCATTCCTGCCCTTTTATATTGGCATAGGGCAGTGTAGCAAGAAGACTTGCGGCACTGCCCTACACAAATTCCTCATATATTCGGACCTTAGTTTTTAGCCCCACCTTTGAAAACGCCCGACACTACTGACCTTTGGTTTGATAAACACTGTTTAATATTATTTCCTCACTGTAAAAATGTATTTGCTGTGGAAATTGGGGACGTTTATGATTGTCGATGATGAGTCCCAGGTTCTAGAAATTTTGGTCAGGAGGGAGTCCTTACACCTAAAACATTTTGAGAGGGGGTCCCGTTATCAAAAGGTTAGAAGACCTCTGAGTTATGGCAATGCAAATCACTAATATGAGTAACTGTATTTGACTAATTTCATACATTGGTCAGTATAACAAGGTTTCAAATTAGCATGGTGCATCAAATGAATACCTCGACTATCCTCTAATTAGCATTGGCATGTGGGGCTTCATGCAAAATGAATTTAGTCAACACAAATTTAGAAAACCTCTAGCTTGGGCCCTATCAAAATAGCAGTTGGTACCTAAAAGAAAAAAAACACAATGCATGATACAATTATCCTTTCATAATTACCAAATACAATCAGCACTCAAGAAAGTCTTCGTCCTTCAGGTACCGGTTCGATTAGCATGGGGCAAATTTCAAGGGGCAAAGTTAAGGGCAAGTTTCCTTGCAGCAGCAAGGAGAATGGGATAAAGTTACTGCATGGGCAAGACGGGGCAAATCAAGATTAAAGTCTCTAGGGTGAGAATGGTTCAAAATGTCTCTTTCTCGGGAATAGAGAAAGGGGCATCAGGGTGTCGTCCAAAATGGAGTCTGGCATCTGGCTTCAAATTGGCATCAAGGAAAAATGGATGACTTCTCTTTGTCCGGTAGGTTTAAGTAATGAACATTCCAAATTCTGCAGGGTCTTCCATTGGAGGGTTCATAGGGTGGCTTCAAATTGACCAATGAAAAATGTCTTTCTACTAGTACTAATTTATGCATACATTGTCCTTGGAGCCTTGGAACACAAGTTGCAACATGGCTTGCCAATTATTTGGTATCTGTACCCCCATTGTCCGCACCTGCAGAGACTGACCTTGCTTCAAAGGGGATGAAACGGGCTTAGCACGAAACCTTGGAGATAAGTGTATTAGTCATCTCTACTGGAAAAATACAACTTTAAGCAAGAATATATGTTTCATTAGTTCAAGGAAAAGCCACGCAGCTAGAATTTGAGACCAGGCAACTAGGCCAAAGCCTCTACTAAATTTAAGCTAAGCATAAAACAGTTTCAACAAGAAATCATGGCACACATTTGTAATTATGACGGATTACTACAATTTTTCAATTCTTCATGATTAATAAAGCTTGTTTATAATATTGGCGAACTACTCAGAGGGCACAATTCCCCACATACATTATTTTCTCTACTGAAACCACGCTACATTATACGATTTTGGCTATATGATATATGAATATATGTTGGTCCTTCTTTTTCTGCGTCATCACTTGCATGGGTAGGCCTAATGCCCGAGACAGGAAACGCAACATGAACACATCACATTTTCCTAAAGAAAACTGACGTGTTTTTTTAAAAGTGCCTAGCAGTGGATTTTGGTCTCTAGCTCAGCCGGCACCTAGGGAAACCTACCAAACCTGCACATTTTTTTAAACTAGACACCTACGGGAATCCAGGATGGGGTACTCCCACCAGGTTCTGTTACCCAAAATCCTTTGCAAACCTCAACATTTGGCCCAAAAAAACACTTTTCCTCAAATTTCGGTGACAGAAAGTTCTGGAATCTGAGAGGAGCCACAAATTTCCTTTCACCCAGTGTTCTCCAAGTCTCCCGATAAAACTGGTACTTTACTTGTGTGGGTAGGCCTAGCGCCCGTGAAACGAAATGCCCCAAAACACTTTGTGGACACATCAAAATTATCAAATACTAAGCTTCCTGTTTTTGCGGGGTGGTGACCTGCGTTTATGGCCCTGGGCTCAGTAGCCATATAGGGAAACCTACTAAACCCAAACATTTCTGAAAACTAGACACCCAAAGGAAATCCAGGGAGGTGTGACTTGCATGGATCCCCCAATGTTTTCTTATCCAGAATCCTCAGCAAACCTCAAATTTAGCTAAAAAACATATTTTTCCCGCATTTCTGTGTGGGATCACTGCACCAGGACAAAATTCCTACCACCCAATGTTCCCCTCAGTCTCCTTGTAAATATGACACTTCACTTGTGTAGGTGGGCCAAGTGCCTGTAACAGGGAAGAGCCAAAACATGTTGAAACTGAGGGTGAACCAAAGTGGGTCCAAAAGGCCAGTTTGAAAAAAAACATTTTTAGACTGACAAGTGTGGCATAATTTTTATTGGTGTAGATGAGGCAATGCTGGGTTGTAGGAATTTTGTGGATTCCTGCAGATTCCGGAAGGTTCCATCACAAAAATGTGGGAAAAATGTGTGATTTCCAGCAACGTTGGAGGTATGCAGGGCATTCTGGGTGAAGCATACCACCCTGGTATCACCCAGATGTTTAGTTTTGTGTCTAGGTCTTGTGGATTTTTCTACATTGCAGCGTCCCAAAGTCCAAAAAGTGCAGCCCTCACCATTCCAAGTGGGATGTTTTTGAGAGTTAGCCAAGCTCTCGTGGCCCAAATGTAAAACCAAAACCCAAAATAATCAAAAGTCCTCTTGCTTGCCATGGCATAAGATGTTTTAGTGTGAGGGGGAGAGCTGAAAGACTGTTTCCTCCTTCAGTTGGGGTGGGGGCATAACCAGGCCCATACTGGTTGGTAGCCACCACCCCACTATTTTTTCTTTTAATTCCCTGGCATCTAGTAAACTTTTTGCCCCCCCGGTTGTGGATTGGGGGGAATTGCCCCATCTGTCCACTGGTGGGCAGAACAACTTTGGGTGGGGGTATGGCCATACCCCTACCCTCTTATTTTTGGTCTCTGTTGGGCTTTCTGCCCCCCCCGGGGCAGATGGGCCTTCAAAAAATAGGCCTATCTGCCCCCAAAGAAAGCAGAGATTGCCAACAGTATTGTGCCCCCATGGGGAGTGACCCTTGCCCAAGGGGCTGCCCCCCCAAACAAAACACACACATACACACACACCAATCCCTGATGCCTAAGTGGTTTCTGCCCCCTGGGGGCAGATTGGCCTAATAGAAATAGTAATGTTACCCCACTCAGCCAACAAATGTCCTCTGCTATAATGACCCTACTACCTCTACTCAGCCATCAAACTGTACTGACCTAGAAAGGATCTCAAATGCATAGTGTGTGGGTGTAGGACAGGCACTGACAGGAATGCAAAGGCCAGAATGCACTAGTAGTGTTACCCCAGTTAGCCAACACAGTGTTCTCTGCCACAATGAGCCTTCCACCTCTAGTCAGCCATTTAACTGTACTTACCTAGAAAGGAGCACACTGTATGGTATGCGTGATACATGGAGTCAAATGGAGGTCCAGTGAACACCTGCCAAAATATTATTTTCCCAGGAATTCACACATGAAGTGCGCTCACCTGGGGGGATGACAGCTAGCAAGTGCATGAGGAACTGGGTTACACATGATTGCTAAGTCAAGAGGCTAGGTCTACCCAATTGAAAGCACTAGCCCACTCTGCATATGCTCAAAAATCCTTGTAGGTTAACTTGCAATGGAAGTGTACTCACCTCAGAGGATGACCCATGTATACTATGTGTAGTACTTGGAGAAATATCAGTGTAAATCCCAGGATGGCAAGTCCATGCAACACCTATCACCAGGCTAGCGGCCATGTGACATTGTGCATCTGTCTGTGAACTCACTAATGAAGTCTACCAACCTGGAAGGGACCAAGATACAGTTCATGGTACACCCTGTGATGCGGCTACACACCCAGAACCATCTTCAGCAGCTATGCCAAGATGAAATGTTGTGTACAGGAAGGACAGCTCATAATATGACCTACAATGCTTTATGACAGATTAAAGGTCCCAAGATGCATCATCTGAATGGTATTGGAAGCAGACATATCTAAAATGCACTGACCACATGGTAACAACTATCATATATATTGAAAGGTATTCGGTCTGCCTGCATAACAGCCAGCTAGGTCATAAGATGACCCAAACCACATCCTGCCAGGCCACTGTTTTGCCTGGACTGATGACAAGATACACGTTGATGGCCATGCCTCCAAGTGCTAAGGTACTCAGACAATTTTAAGCCAGTTGAATGCAATAGAATAGGTATGTTACTCAAATCTCAGGTCATTACAAAGGATAGCATGTGAACTTGTCACATAAAGGAAAGCTGCTAACCTCAATGTGTACATGGCCCTAGCCAAATGTCACTGTCATGTACGGGAGGTAGATGTCACAATACAACCTGTAATATTATTTGTCTCCGATCATCAGGTTGAGCAGCCACTGCAAATACTGACACCATTGAAGAGACTGGTACAACCCCTGTGGATGATGAGGATGGTTCTGGCCCATCCAGGCAACCTGGTTAGATGACACCAGTGAGCCTCAGCCTGACCACATTGACTCCTCCCAGCCCCATGGCTGCAACATCTCAGTTGGCCAGTCACTCCCAAACCTATGTCCCAAGGACAGTTACTAACATCTTATGCCCCCCAGTCCAGGTTCCAGAGTCACAGCAAGCCAACTTTGACAACAAAGGACCTTGAACCAGTGGAGGGGGGCAGGTTTCACCAAGGGTGCAGGCATGTGGGGGTAGGGTGTGTGGGATGGATTGCGTGGCCCAGTGGCAAGAGGCTACTGGTGATGCTCCTGGCCAGGATACCATCAGCAAAGTCTTGGGAGGCTACCAACAATCCCAAGGTGTGATGGGCCAGGTACTTATTGAACTCAGGGAGATGAAGCAGCTGCAGAGGGAATTCCATCAGGAAGCCATGGAAAAATGGGATACCTCCAACACCATCTTGGCCTCCCTAACAGGGGTGCTCAAAGAGATCAGCAGTACCCAGATCAGGGGCCGTGACCAACAACAAACCGCTTCCTCTGGCCCAGCAACACCAGCTCCTTCATCATCTGTGGCAGCCACTGGAAGGGAGGCCCTGTCAGAGGAATCACCTGCCTCAGACACCTCTGCCTCTTTAGCTACTGAAACCCCCACCACACACAAGTAGGGACGTCCACCCAAGACTCCAGGAGTTGTGGATGGCAAGGCATCAACCACTTCCAGGAAGTGACCTCTTCCTGATGGAACTCCTTTGTGGGCCACAGAATCACTCTGTTGACTGTTTTTTTACCACTTTCCATTAGCCATGGTAGTAGGACACTGGACTTTAAACTTCAAATGTTGTGGCATCTACTCTATTGATTACATCCACCATGACTGATCACTTCACCTTACTCTTTTTTTAGGGTTGCACAATTATTCCAGGTACATTTGTAAATAAGCACACCTATCACAAAAACACTGCATACTACCTTTCTTTAAACAATTTTGAAATGTCGAATGTTAAACCCATGTAATGCACATGAGGAAGACATACTATGGTTCTAGAAGGAGGGAGAGATATCAGGTAGTGTCATGCTGAAGATGACTAGAAACACAATTTCACAAGGGTCTGGTCACATCAAACATTTTATTGCACTGTACTACACATAGGCTGTTAAAAGATCTGGACTGCCACAGACAAGAACATCTGAACCACATTGAGAAAGGCCAGATATCTCAAAGGGACTATCCCCAGACCACAGTAAAATGTGCTTAGTCACACCTTGTCCCGTAGAATAGGCCCACAGATTAGCGGATGTTGTCAACAGCTTGACCCTTATCACATACCAAACCAGGCCTGTCAACTCTACATACACCAGGGCACAGCCAGAGGTTAGTACAACATTTCCTGATCCTAGGTCCATCCCATTACAATTACCAAGCATCTGGTGGTACGATGCTAACCTGTGTCAGTGCTGTGGCACAGGCACTCTGGCCTGCTATGTGGAAACATAGTGGTAGTCACAAAATGTGATACAGGATCATTGTATATACAATGTGAAGGGAAAATTCATGGATTGCACTGGGTGACATTTAGCAAGACCACATGGTCACACACATGAAACAATTGGCCCATCACACCACAACTCACAAGTGTATTGTGCATTTCAGATCTCCACCACCCACTGGCCAGGCTCCTTTGGCAGTGGATCCATACACCCTAAATCATGACAAACATCATGTGGATAAATCAATGTCCACTTCACATGTCAGAACCGCTACAGCTACCTACCAATGTCACAACTCTGAAATGCCCACATGAGGATGGCATGTGGAAGAGACTGGGTTGAAAAATAAGAATACGAGGAGTTAAGGAATACAAATCTTACATCTGACCCATAACACATCCCAAAGTATTGTAGATCCACTCACATTGTAATGAGACTGACACAAAGAAGTCAGATCGTAAAGGTAGTTACATGTCCCAATCTAACTTAGGCAGCAAAGCTTGGCTGTATACTGCATAGCAGGAGATGCCTTGTATTTAGTGGGAAATAAACCCACTCAGCACATCCTGGCCCCTTATACTTCCCCAGACAGTCACAGAAATCACATTACAAGACATACTTACACTCAAGTAAAGTAGTGGCTGATGAGATCTGCCTGAAAGTCTTCTCTTTCCTCTTCCTCACTGTCATGTTCACTTGCCATTTGAGGGATATCACCTAGTAGCAATGCTAGCTCCCCTCAGCTGGTATATATGAAATACTCCTCCGCAGGGCAGTGTTGTGGAACATGCAGCAGGCAATAATTAGTAGAGAAGGGCTCCACCTGTCTTGTCCAGACACAGAAATCTGGCTTTCAGGAGCCCAAAAACCTACTCCATGACAAGCTGTGTTCTTCGTTGAAGCTGACTTCTACTGGTGTTGCTTTAAAAAAATACATGGCATATGTGACTTATCAATCAGCCAGGTCCTCTCTGGGTACAGTTGTGTCATCAGCTGTAGAATTGTGCTGTTCCGCATAATGAATGCATCATGGACTCAACCCAGATATCGGGCACAGACCTGTGAAATGTAGAGGTCCGCCAAACAAACAACCTGGACATTGATGTAATGGAAATGTTTCCTGTTCTGATAAACTTGCCCATTGCCATGCAGTGGAACCAAGGCTATATGTGTACCATCAATGACTCCCACCACATGTAGGATGTGTGCCTAACCATGGAAGTCAGCCTTCACATAGGCAAAATCCTTACAGTGAGAAAATTGGATGTAGCAGACCAGGTGTTTCAACAATGCTGAGAGTACATCCTTCAATACTAGACTGAACATAGGCTGGGACATCCCAGTACATAGTTCCACTGTATTTGGGAAGGACCCTGTGGACAGTAAGTGTAATACTGCCATGGGTGGTATGTTATTTGGATGACTAATGGTAGGCACCAGATGTGGCTCCAACTCATAACAGAGATCCACAGTTGTTTGCTTATTCAGATGGTAGATCTGGATGATGTGGCTGTCTTCCATCGCCTGAAGGTCTGCCAGTGGATGGTTCACAGGAGGATGTCTGATCTTTCCCCTCCTTCAGTACCTATGTGGGACAAATAATTAGTATAGGCATCATTCAACGTGTCCCTTGCAACATACATATATGCATGTCATTCACAAACTGTGACAAGACATGTCAGAGGTTGAGGACATGATACACAGTACACATCAGCACTGTAAATCACACAGAAGTAACGTTTCCCCCTTGTATTCCCACTGTGTACACATCATCCACTTGGACAGCAACGATTTGTGCATGAGACTTGCCACTCGGACTGTGAATTGGTGTCACAGAACATCATTTGTGTGGGGTGGGGTGGGCTGTTTCTCAGAGCAAGTAGACATATGTGTGTAGCATATGCCCAAAAGAGTGTAAAAGCCGAAGAACCTATATGCTAGGACAAGACCAGCACTCACCACTAGCATTAACAACATTTTTGTACTTGTGACACATTTTGTTTAGCCATAAACTGCATGTTATGCCTCTAAAATGGCAGCTGCCTGACCCACTCCACTGGACATTGTGAATTGCCTGCAACCACCTGCTTAAGTCATCCTGGCGCTACGCAGATGCTACTGCAGTGGACACTGCCATAGGCTAACGTTGTTGCCAGTGGCAGTCTTGGGCCAATAGATGTGTACACCGGCAATGACGGCTGCATACATGGCGGAGGTGACCACCATGTTCTGCAACATCCCTCACTTGACTCCTGGCACTGCTGCCAGTAAGACCTCCATGACTTGAGCTGCTGTGTACCGCCTCAGGGAGCAATCATGCCATGTCCATCAGGTGATAAGGTCCCAGCTTTCTCCCCAAAGAGGAGCTTGAGAAGCTGGTAGAGAAGGTCCTACCCCTGTATGTAGAGCTTTATTATGCACGAGAGGAGACGGTAGGAGCCTCATTTACACTATTTTACCCTGTACTTCACCATATTTATCCTTCTCACAGGCTACACTGAGGCAATGGTGACCAGTACGTAAAGTCAGGCCATTGGGTGTCGTTGGTGTGGCATCAATGGGAGCCTTATTGTGAATGTAACTTGGATCAGTTTCAGATGTTGAAGCATCTGACTTTTGTGTGTGTGATTTGAGAGTACCAGGTTGTTCCTTACATGGGATGCACTAAACTAGGTGTGGGGACTCCTCAGTCATGCCCAAACAATACTTGACACATAGATGTTGACAATATTAGAGTGAGGTGTGTGTAAACTGAACCATGTGTATTTTGTCACTGAGTTTCAGAGCATGTCTGGTCATGCTATTCTGTAATTTTAAAGGCATATGCAGACTCACTCTCCCACTCCAGTTGCCAAATACACATTAGATGGTAAATTTCTGTTGGCTACATGATGTTCTGTCATGCATGGAATTGATGGGAATCGATTTTCATGCATGTTCTGTCTGCTCAGCCTGAAGAGACCAGTGTCTGTCAACTGTATTTCACTGTTTCGTTCCAAGTCTAGGCTTGAGTTGATCATTTTGACTATGCAACTGTGACACTGTGTCCACTACCTGTCTCGCAGGACATCCTGTCATGTGGACCACTCTAGTCTCTGAGCTTCCTGAGGTTCTTTCACTGAAGAGTATGTAGATGGTAGTGGATGGAGAATCAAAGCTCTGTGATCAATGTGCACTAGGCATCACTGTCAATGTGTGTCACTGACCCCTGACAGGTCCCTTACTTCCACATCCCTTTTGTCATCAATACACAGGTCAAATTTGTCCTGTGCAGACGTATAGCACACATGCCAGCCTCACAGTGCAGCCAGTGTGATGAGTCATGTGAACTCATGATATCTGGCCGGATTATTTTGTTACATGACTGACAATGGACAAAGCATGCCTTTGTTTGTTGGATGCCTTCACTGTAGGATGGAAACCTATGGGATGAGCATGCATCTGTGTGTCCACATGTCCACAGATGGACAGGTTATAAACCTCTTGTTCCCACCAATATGTGGGGATGGATCTTATGCCCTAGCACTAGGTTGGAGTAAATGTTGGTGAATTCCCACCCTCACAGAGTGTGAGTGAATTCAAACATTTGTGCCTATGGAATCCTCATTTCAGAAGCCACAGAGTTGCCATGTGTCCCATAGTGCTTTTGAGCTCACTGATTGCTTGGGCATGTCCCACAAGATGTCAGTTGGGCTACTTGGTCAGTAGAGGGTGTGACCAGTGTGGTGGGTTTGTCTGCTGATTAGGAAGTGTTTTTTGTCATTTCCCTGTACTCAGTGACTGGTATGTGTCACACCTGGCCAGTTTGGGCAATACATGATGTGCTTAGGTAGTATACAGACATGAACGTGACTCTGCTATTATGGATGGGACATTTTTTATATGATTTAGGCCCTCATTTCAACATTGGCGGTATTGACCGCCTACTGCCACGGTGACGGCCTCCAACATGCCGCCGCTGTGGCTACCAGCCGTCTACTGGTATCATGACCGCCGACGGTATTCCGCCAGAATGCTGGCAGAACACCGCCGACGTTCATAGCGGCAAGGCGGCACTGATGACAGCAGCACCGCCACACTGGCGATTGCACAAAACCAGCTAATCTCATTATATAACAGCGGATACGTGTTTCGTCAAATTGACTTTCTCAAGGCAAGGTACATTTGTCTCCCAAGGTATCTAATATGCTGCAGAGTCCAATATACAGTATATAACACAGCAGATGTGTACTGGGATTGTCCAAAAGTATTGTATATCACAAATCATGAAATATATACAACCATGATAAGTCGAGCTCGAAAGTTTGCCTCCTGCGTTATGCACAACTGGAAAAAGGAGAACTGAATCTTGGAGGAAAAAATAAATTCCAGCACGTTGAAGTTGAACTATTTATGACTTAGCATTTTCTGAATGGACTACAAGAACAAATGTGGTGTGCTGTGGTATTTTGAGTATTATGGCTCTTTCCAGGTGAAAGTAGGATTGGCTGCAGAAATGTCACAGCCAATGTTCTCTATTGTACTTGCAAGGGTTTTGTCTGCCTTGCTCAAACACAAGTGCAGCTACATCGCATTCCACCGGGTAGATGAATAGTCCACTGTGAAGGCTGGTTTCTATGCAATGGGACACATGCCACATGTGATTGGGGCCATTGATGGGACCCATATTGCCTTAGTTCCCCCCGGCCAATAAACAGATGTACAGGAATAGTAAGAGTTTCCAGTCACTCAGTTTTAGATGGTGTGCCCTGCTGACCAGTGCATCTCCCACATCACTGCCACGTATCCTGGGTCGGAGCATGATGCCTGGGTCCTGAGGAATAGCAGTGTCCCACAGCTGATGTCACAACTACAGAGGCACAGAGTGAGGCTTATAGGTGAGTCTGAGTCCCCATCCAATGTATGTCACTGTATGCCTTCAGGAGTCATACCCTATGCCATTGTGCATGTCTAATCTGTGTCCCTCACTTCTTCCAGGTGACTCTGGCTACCCAAACCTGTCCTGGCTCCTGACCCCTGTTAGGGGTCAGAGAATAGGGGTTGAGAATAGGTACAATGATGCTCATGGGCGTACCAGGAGGATTGTTGAAAGGACCTTCGGTCTCCTGAATGCCAGGTTCAGGTGCCTCCATCTGACAGGTGGATCTGTATGCTACTACCCTGAGAAGGTCTGCAAGATTATTTTTGTATGCTACATGTTGCACAATTTGGCCTTTAGACACCATGTGCCCTATCTGCAGGAGATGGGGGTGACAATGCACCTGTGGCAGCGGGGACAGTGAGGACAGTGAGGAGGAGCAAGAGGAGGAGGATGTGGACAACAGGACACATATGATACTGCAGTACTTCCAGTGACACTCAGGTAAGACTGTTGAACTATATATTACTCCATTTAAGTTTTGTGCTGTGTGACAGTAGCATAATGCTAGTAACTACCTTTGCATCTCACCTGACTGTCACCTATGCCTTCCCTTATTGCAGATGATTTTGTGGTTTCAACAGTGTAATGCTGTGATGTGTATAGACTGCTCAGAGACATATGTAGCAAGGATCAACATATTACTGGACATTTGCTCAGGATCATGCAGTTTAATACAGTACAATACATTGCACATTTCCTTCAGATAAAACACTATTACTCAACTTGTGTCCAAGGGAGTTTATTTGAAAATGTGGTGAACAATGTAAAGTGCAATTGAGTGGGGTGATGGTTGGGAATAGTCCAGTGTAGTGGGCCATTCTGTTTGTAGCACAGGTCCAGTGTCCATGGGGCCATAGGAAGGCGAGCAATGGCAGTTCAAAGTGGACAAGATGACACAGGGGAACCCGAGTGGGACATTCAGGAGGGGCTCATTTCCTGGTGGTGGTCTTGCTCTTGGCAACTATCTCAGGTGTCTGCCTGGGTCGCAGGGAACATTTTCAGGGTGGTTCACCTTCTGCAGGGGGAGGGGCCCTGGTAGCCGGTGGGTTCTTTGGCAGGGCCTCCTGTCCACTAGCTGCAGCAGATGTGGAGGGCTGCTGGGAGGAGTGGCTAGTGGAAGTGGCCCACTGGTGCGCTCTGTCCTGCCGCATGATGTTGGCCATGTCACGCCACACCCCTACACTGGAGGCCATGTTAGCATTTAAGCCCTGCAACAACTGCATGACCTCCTGGTGGTATACACCCTGCAGCCGTTGGTTCTTCAGCATGATGGTGATCCCATGACCTATCCTGTCCTGGGATCGTTGGTATGCATCCAGGACAATTGTAAGTGCTTCTTGGGCATTATTTCCCGGGGCCTGTTCTCCCCCCGGTACACAGCTATTCTTCTAGTGTCCTTGGCCCCTTGTGCCTGTGTCCCCTGAATGGTGTGCCCACTCCCACTCACACCAGGACCCTCATTGTCTTGCCTGTGTGGCATGGACTCGGGTCCCTGTACAGGTGGGCACACTACTGAATGACATTCCCTATGGTATTGGTCTTGTCCTCCCAACTTTGGTTGTGTATGGTGATGGATTGTGGGATTGTTAGTTCCCCATGCTGTGCATGCATTGGTGGTGGGTGTGCATGCAGAGCTGGAAGGGATGTGCATTCAGTGGGAATGGCATGAAGGGCTTGGCATTTAGGTTTTTTAATTGGGGTGGTGCAGTGTGTGGGATGGAGTGGGGTGATGAGAGTCAGGGTGAGGGGTCGTGGTGGCATGCAGGCATGGGTGGGTGATAGGTAGTAAATGTTGACTCACCAGTGTCCAGTCCGCCGGCTACCTTAGTGAGTCCCTCAGGATGCAGGATTGCCAAGACTTACTCCTCCCATGCTGTCTGCTGTGGGGGAGGAGGTGGGGATCCACCACCAGTCCTCTTGAGGACGAGCTGGTGCCTTGCTGCAATGGAACGCACCTTCCCCCATAGGTCGTTCCACCTAATCCTTATGTCATTCCTTGTGCATGGATGTTGTCCCACGGCGTTCACCCTGTCCATGGTCCACCGCCATAGCTCCATCTTCCTGGCTATGGAGATCTGCTGTACCTGTGCTCCAAACAGCTGTGGTTCTACGCTGACTATTTCCTCCACCGTGTCCCTCAACTCCTCATCAGTGACCTGGGGCTGCTTTTGTGGGGACATGGGTGTTGTGTGGAGAGTGTTGCGCAGAGGGTGATGTGTTAAGTGGTGGGGTGTGTGGTGTGAGGTGTGTGAAGGACGAATGGGCATTTATGGTATGTGTGTGCAGTTCTCTCTGGGTTTTGGCGTGGCAAAGTGTAATGGTCTTTTCGTGTTTACAAAGGATTGTGGGTGATGTGGGGGTGTATTTTATAGTGCTGTTGGTGGGTGTGTGGGTTGTGTGTATTTGTGACAGGTGTGGGTTTATGATTCTGGCCGCTGTTGTCTTGTTTTGTTATTGAGTGGACATATCTGCTGCACCGGTGTGCACTGCCAATGGTTTATCACCTCTGAATTTCCACTGTGGTGATTGGTGGGTAATTATTTGGAGGACATTGTTTTGGTGGTGTAACAGTAAGGGTGGTAGTACTGACAGTTTATCAAGTTCAGTGGGTCTTCGGATTTGCGGTTGTGGCTGTTTTCTGTTGGTTTTGTGTTTGTGTCAGAATCTGATGGACGGATGTTCACCACTGCGGCGGTTTGTTGGTGGCAGTCACCGCAAGGGTATTCAGTTTTTACTGCCAATGTCATAATGAGGGCCATAGTGTTAGGTCTATGTTATTAATACATTTAACTAAGAGAATGTAAAAGAAAATGACAGCAGCATAAGTCTTTACCTTAACGCTTTCTGAGGGGATTCTTACCCGCAAGAGGGTAACCCATGAACAGGAGAAAGTGCGATCAGATACTGCTTCTCTTCACAAGACTTCCAATTTATAGGCAGATTGACACAATTTTTAGAACTAATATATTGTTGAGTAGGCTATCAGTATAAGTGTTCAGATGAAGATTTTAACAATGATTTTGAATTGCAGTATTTAATTGTACTAACTATTCCAATTGATCTTTTATTATTTCTATCCAATAAAATGCATTACTTACTAACATGAGAAAGTGGAAAGAAGATATAAACGGTTCATGATGAATATATTTTTCCTCTGAAAGTAAAAAGAAAATAATATAATTTTACCTCGGTCTTGTAGGCTTACTAGTATTTAGCCATAGCCAAAAGAATGAGAAGGGCTCAGCAAAGAGAGATGTCTCAACAAAAACTTTGGGCCTCATTAGAAGTTCAGTGGACATTTTGCATCATTCACCGAACTTCTGATGGGGAGCTTGCCTCCACACCTGACCCATTAAGAGTTTCCCACTGGGCTGACAGGCAAAAAAGTGAGGTTTCAGTCCCCCAGCCTAGTGGGAAAAAGGCGGCAGCATTGTCTCCAATTGAGCTGGCAGCGCTGCTGCCACCGCAGGGTGCACCTTCGCAATGTTCACTGTCTGCACGGCAGATGCCAGAGAGCGAACATTGTAATGGTGCTGGGCAGGGGAACCTCTGCACTACCTATGCCAAGTGTGTCAGCACTGCAGCCCTCCCACCCCCTATGTGGACCCCTGCACCTGTCCTCCACCAGCCATTTCCTAGCAGTAAAACCATCATGAAAAGGCTGACAGAGAATAATGTCATAATCAGCAGCGCGGCGCTGGTTGCAATTTCCAGCACCCCCAGGCCATCGGAATCATGGATCATAGTGGTGCTGGTGGTACCCTGGCAGTCTAACTGCCAGGAACTAAATGTGGTGGTCAGACCGCAACAGCGAGTCTAGCGGTATTATGACCGCAGCCTCGTAAAGAGGGCCTTTGGCTGACTTAGATAAACACTTCTCTCCCACAGTATGATTGGTCATCACCAGTTTTTCATTGTAAAGAGGGAAAAAAATTGAAAAATGCTGTTTTATGTGTTAATTAAAAATGACTAGCTATCAGCTGTTTATGTGAAAGATTGCACAATGAACTGATACAGGACAGGATTGTCATGTACACGAGAAATCTGGGAAACAAGATAGACTGTGAGTGAACGGTGAAACTCAACTGAAGGATGTAATCATATTAGTGGGAATGTTGCCACCATCAAAATTCATATTTATTTTAAGAAATAGAACAACCCTTTACAATACCTGTATGTAAGTTGTCTGAGCTGATCATAGTTTGTGGCACTATATGGTTCGCCCTGACCTCAAGGTATCTGTAAGCAGTTATCTCCGAATATGTGGTCACAATTTTTTTACTCAGCTCACAAATATGTTGAACACAGTACGTCTCCCTGATAATCTCCCAAAATGTCTACACTGAGCCAAACAATGTTTTCAACTGTGACTACGTTGCCACCCTAAAGCTAATGCTTTTCTATGGATGTAGAGACAAAAAAAGTAATCATCCTTCCTCCTTCAAAGATCAATTTGCCCCCCATTTTTCATCTTGACCCTAACACACAGCATCCCTCTACACTACCTATATGTACATTTGTGTGAGCCAAGCTAAATTTGTCACAACAGGTGGCACCAAACTAGTTGCCCTCACCTCAACTCACCAATTTACATATTGATTGTAAGAAAGGGAGCACTCCTCTATAGTACTTGAATGTAAATTGCCTGATCCAAGTAAAATTTGTCACATCAGGTGGCACAAAACAAGGTGCCCTCACCATAATGTATTCCTAGGAAAATATGTTTGAATAGGTAATTGCAGTTGTCTTATAGGAAAATAACATTGGCTCTCAAATGTGTATTTTATTTGTTAAACACACCACATCCCCCTAAAAGGTCCACAAGTATTTAGCCTGAGCCATGCAACATTTCATTCAACTGCTAAAACATTCCTATGGATCTGTTTGCGAATAAGAAACCATCATTTCTCCCATAAAGATCAACTTGGCTCACCAATTTTTTGTATTGATCCTTATTAAGAGATCACCCCTGTAAACTACCTCTATGTAAAATACTGTGCCAAGCAAAATTTGTCACAACAGGTGGCACCACACTTTAAAACTTCATACTTGTATAGCGCACTACTCACCTGTTAGGGTCTCAAGGCACTGTACGCATACCGCTGTGGAACCCCTCCTGGCTTTTCCCTGTGAGGTGCCCACTCCTGGACAACCTCCAAGGTGAAGCCAGGCATCCCAGCACTGTTGGGGCCATTGTGGAGATTAAGCAAGCTATTGCCCAGAGTTACAGAGTGGGACCCATGAATTAGATTAGGCACCGATGCAAGAATTATCAGGTCCGAGGAAATTGAGCCCAAGACCCGCCAAGGTAGGAATTGAACCCTGGTCCCAGGCCAGATTTCTGCATCAGGGTCTGCCACTTTAACCATTGAGCCACACTTCTCTGCATGCTCTCACCACAATTCATTCTTACAGAGTTATCCAAATAGGTAACCGTGGGTCTCTTATAGAAACAAATAATTGGCTCCAAAGTATGTATTTTGTTTTTCAAACACACTACATCCCACTACAAAGTTTTGGAGAATTTAGCCTAAGGCAGGCAACAATTCCATCTCAACAGTAACATCTCAATCACCCAGCTGCCAGTTCAGTAGGTGATATCAGTTCATCTGAGTTCAGGGAAGTAACATTGACATATGAGTTCTTGTAATACTGCTGACCTCTATTGTTCCTGTCTGAATAGCTACTTACAACCTCAATAAACAGAAGATGATAGTTTTTAAGTTTAATTTTATAGGCATGAACTTAATACATACAACCCCTTCCTTACACCTGAAGACCTTAATCCCAAATGTTGACTTTCTAGCTGAAATACCAACTCTATCACCCTTTGCATTCAAGTTTTCGGAACTATACTAATTCTCAATCTAAGCCAGGAGACTGGTCTTGTAAAATTAACCAAGGCTGTATTTGAAACTATGTTGGATTCATCTGACCCTTTATTGTCATCAAAGAGTATGACACCTCTAATGTAAACTTGGTTATTAATTAATTTTCAAGCACCGATTTAGCCCTTAATTTTCTGTACTCCAGATATGCTTCAAAGAAATCAAAAATAAATTGATATGGCCCTCGGGCTAGCAATATCTTATATCCCTTGGTTCTAAATTGCTTTGTAAATAACAAAAAATCAGCACAAGAATACCAATGATACAATGCAGAACAAACATAAAACCAGGTTCAAGTTGATACATCTTTTTCCATGCATCCTCAATCTTTAGCAGCCCAACCATTTAGGAGCAGATGTACTAACATTTTGAGTCAAGTTATGTTACTTTACTGACACAAAATCCATTTGGGAATTTATCAAACCGTGCAAAGTCAAATTGCTTGGGTTTGCAAATAAGGAGATAGGTATCACAGTGCATTGTGCTATCTTGTGGTTCTTTGCACCAGCGAGGCATTCCAGGGGTGAGGCATGTGCATTCCAGTGCACTCACCCATGGATTTTGATGCAAACCCATGTTTGCAAAGGATTGTAAACAAGGGTTTGTGCCAGCATTGTTTGCCTCCCTGAAGCTAGTGTAATAAGAATAGATATCTTGTTGCAACAGCCTCAAGGAGAAAATAGCCTCAAAGGATAGGTTTTGTGCAGGAATGTATTGCCGCCTGCACAAACATAATCCTGACTACAGCATAAGCAGTTGCATTGGTAATAGACAGCCCAAAGCGTGCAAGTGCTATGAGGCAGCAGAACTGCACCACATCTTTGTAAATAAGCTGCAGTTCTGCTCTCTCTTATTTACATGATTTAATGCAGAAACTGACGCTGTGGTGCATTGTCTGAACTTGAAGTAAATATTGTACTTAATGCACTGTTGCTAGGAAACATGGATTTCTGGCAGCAAACACTGCAGATCAATTTTTTCTAATACTGTACTGTCCAGGCTCTGGTGATTACATAAGGCTCTTTACTTTACTTTCAGCAGAATAGAATGGATCTCACATAGAGATGCAGGAATTTAGATTTTAGAGCTCCAAAAGCTAGGAACAATAGTTTTTCCACTGAATAGATCTTCCATTTGGCTATTGCTCTTCTTAAGAGTTTAAATCACCCACCTACTTTCTATAGCCAATATAGCTAACCACTGGAATTCTGAGGCCTGTAAGGAGGCAATTAACTCCTCTATCCATACAAGGTTAAAAATGGTTAAAAAAAATTCGGTCATATGAAAAATGTGTCTCCTGAGTGGGGATAACCTCTGCCTAGGGCTCTGTAACCATAAAAGCAACCTCCCATTTCCAGTGCCATTCCAATCAATTAATATAGTAGCAAACTACATTTTCCCAAAGTAGGTCATCATCAAAAAACAGCAAGATGTAGTTATCCAGACCTTAGACCTTGCCGTAACATTTAGCCATAAACTAAGGATGGATTTTGTTGTTCCCCTAAGGTGCTCTTCATTCATTCACTTCTTTTTTCTCCCAACTCTTGAAAGAACCCCCCTTTGCATTACTGTGGGAGAGGGGTGCCCCAACATGATCCTAGTGATAGGTGGACCACAGTTACAAGGGAGAAATAAGGAATGTGCAAGATAGAGAAGTAAGAGGAAAAACAACATGCTTCATAACATTCACAGCTCTCTGCATAATATTAAATCTCTAAACCAGACAACTATAAAAACATAATTAAGAACAAATTTAGACACTTAACAGCATTTCATCAAAACCTGTCAGGATCTCCCCATGATTGTATAATAGAATAACAATTACAAAAATATGACATGAAAAGATACTGTCCAAAATATTGTGAATGAAAATATTGATTTTGTTTAATTGTAAATTAAAATATTCAATATATAGCCACCAAAATTATAGTCAGTAAAATATTTAAAAATCCAGAAATATTAATTGCAAAATATAAATTCAAAAATATAGAATTGTGATAAAAGTAAATATATTTAACCATAATTTTTTTTTTTTTACAAAATAGTTAACAATATTCATGCATGTATTTTTTTTAAATATACATAATTCCAATTTCAATCAAAATATTACATATCATCTACCTCACTAATGCAATTTTCTTAACAATTAATCTATTTAAAAGCATATATTTGAAACAGTAAACTCATTTTTTATAAAATCATTACTATATTAAAAATGTATCTGTATTTTGAAATATTTTATATTTTCAGCAAATTATATTTTACTTAAATTGTACATTAACTTTACTAATATTTCTGAGTTAGGTGTTGGGCATTAAGCATATTTACAACTTGTTTAAATACAGTTATAAGTATATTTCATACGCCTTCATTTTATTTAAAACAACAGAAAAAAATTGTAAAACATTTTTACAAAATCAAAAAGATTAAAAAATGTTCTAAGGTTAAACATTTCTAATTTATCCAAGAATAAAAATATATTATTTTAATATATTACATGAAATATGGAGCACTCAAAAGTACCATTTCAACATAAATGTTATTATTGTTAATAACTATTTTTAAATTATAAATATTATATAACCCAGTCTCCACATTCATTGATTAAATTGCATAAATAACATTGCTAAAATGTAT
This sequence comes from Pleurodeles waltl, assembly GCF_031143425.1. Taxonomy (NCBI): domain Eukaryota; kingdom Metazoa; phylum Chordata; class Amphibia; order Caudata; family Salamandridae; genus Pleurodeles; species Pleurodeles waltl. Next base: position 578,859,609 of record NC_090437.1, read on the forward strand.
TATTCGCAGTCCCTTCCATTAAAGCTTGTGACATACATACTTTTTGAAAAGGAAGTGGCAGTGCATTTATTATTCTTACACTTCTGCCAATAATTTTTGGGGATAATGCACATATTATCTTGATAGGGGGGCAAACTTACTATTTTCACTCCAGTGTCACCAACACCTGGGAAATGCATACTTTTCAGGAAAGGGGCTCACAATACTATTCTCAATTACGTTATAGGTCTCTGAAAATACAGATATTGATAAAGTAGAGTACAATTTATTACCCTAACTTCAAGCATACTCGTTGTTTCAATGAAAACTAGAATCCATTAATAAATATCAATATTTTATTATCTAGTTATATTTTTAATGGTTATGGTTTAATAAAAACAAATCTATGGAAATTATAATTTGAATTATATTTTAATGAGATAACATTATATTCTTAGGAAACCCTTATTGAACTTCCTATTTAAAATACGTCTTTCTAAATCTAAAGGAGTTAAAGTTATTATTTGAAACAAATGTAGAACCATGATATATTTTTCTAATTAAACTTCCTTTGTTTATATATTTCATCAAGGAATAAAACAGAATTGTATTTTTAAACATAGTATTCTTTATTAATTAATGCAATAGTATCACAATATTAACACAACATTTATTTGTTATTCCTCCTAATAATAAAGCTTATAATAACAAACTACCATCCAAGACACCCCACAACACCCATGTATTTATTAAAAATACAAATGCACATCAATGGACCACACTATGTAATAACATTATTACATATTTCCAATTTAATTGAGTAGAATAGCAATTTAAAATATTAATATACAAGATTATAAATTAATGTTTGTTTATAATTAATAAAACTTTCCACCTAATATCCTAACAAAACAGAAAATCCATAAATAGTAACAGTTATACAAATTGTAATATTATAAATAATTACATGTGCCAGTTGAATGAATACAATTAAAACAATATTATAAATAGACAGATAATAATTAGACCTGAATTATTATATATTTAAATGATAACATTACCAAACTCAATCCACCCATTAACTCCACAACCCTAGAAAAATTAAAATGGATCACATTGATATATAAAACATAATTAACATTTACATGAAACAACATACATGAAAACGATATTACCTACAATTATATTTTAACACACTATGGCCCTCATTATGACATTGGAGGTAAATTCCACTTACCGCCATGCCGACTGCTGCCAACATACCGCCGCCGCTGCAGATATCCGCTAACCATATTGTGACACACACACACCAATCCGTCACTATTCAGCCAGACACACAAATCCACCAGCCTAGAGGTCACTGATAAACTGGCGGTATCCAAACCCACACTGTTACGCCAACAGAACAACGCCCACAACTTTATGATCCACAAATCACCACTGTGGTCATTCAGTGGCAGTACATACCTCCGTGCTAAATATACACACACACATATAAAACAATACCACATTGGACAATTCAAACTACACACAACTGACACAACTGACACACATACACACACCACACCCACACCACTATAAAACACCCACCCACATTACCCACAACCCTTTCTAATACAATCAATTGCCACGAGATAGACACCACGACCACAGACAAGACCAGAGACACACATATCACCTATACACCACCCACGCACCTTACATCACACACCCCAACACATCACCCTACACACCCTCACCCACACCACTCACACTACACCTACAGAACCTCAACAACACCCCAGGTTCTCTGAGGAGGAGCTAAGGGTCATGGAGAAGGAAATCATCCGGGTAGGGCCATAGCTATTTGGATCACAGGTGCAGCAGATATCCATTGCTAGGAAGATGGAGCTATGGCAGAGGATCATGGACAGGGTAAACGCCATGGGACAGCACCCCAGGACAAGGGATGAAATCAGGAAGAGGTGGAATGACCTACGGGGGAAGGTGCGTTCAATTGCAGCAAGACACCAGCTCTCAATACAGAGGACTGGTGGTGGACCCCCACCTCCTCCCCCACAACTAACAACATGGAAGGAGCAAGTCTTGGCAATCATGCATCCTGAGGGCCTGGCAAGAGTAGAAGGAGGACTGGACTCTGGAAAGTCAACTCTCAATACTATTACCCCCCTACCTGCATGCCATCACATACCCCCACCTTCACCCTCACTCCAATCACTCCACCACTTCCCACACACCCCACAATACCATCCTACCCATCCCAATGCCAAGCACTGCATGCACCACCAGTGCATGGACACCACTCACAGACCTGCATGGGCATCTATCACCACAGCATGCACACTAGAGAGATTCACCTAGCTCACAAAATAACATCTCACACAAGGCAAAGCTGTCAGGGCAATTAAAACCATAGAGGGCAACCCACTCATGCACAATATATCACACACAGAAACAATAACACTGCATTTGCATCCCCACAGGTACCCCAGCCAATGTCACCGGAGAAGAGGTGCCAGCAACATCCAGCCCCCCCACAGAAGAGGCCCACAGTGATGACAGCAGCTCTGGTTGCCTGGATCTTGGTGACCAACCTGGCCCATTAGGGACCTCTGGACAGTCGGTTACCCAGGCACACTCTCACACCATCACAGAGCCTCCCCCCTCAGGAAACACAACCCCATCACCCACCCGGCGGGCCCATACCTCTATCCCCAGGACACGTCAATCAGCAATGTGTCCACCACTGCAGGGACCCCAGGGCACCCCACAAAACCAGGACAATCAAGGACCTGGGGTCAGTGGCAGTGGGCATACTGTTCAGGGGACAGAAGGCACAGGACAACAGGGAAGCTGGGAGGACTGCTGAGCAACAGGTGGAGGGCAGGCCCAGGGAACCGACCCTCCAGGAGGCACTCACCGCATTCCCAGGATATGCTGGGCCGGATTCTGGACAAGATGCAGGATAACATGTACCTGGGGAGGGGAGGGACAGTACCTGGGGATCAGGGAGGACTTGAAGGCCATTAACACCACCCATCTCCATTGAAGGGGTGCTGGCAGATATGACCAACAGTATGAGGGAGGCAGTAGCACAACAGCGGGCACCTGACACTAGCCAGAATACTGAACAGCCCTCCACCTCTGCTGCTGCTAGTGGACAGGAGGACCCCTCCCCCTGCAGAAGGAGAACCACTCCCCAAACATTCCCTGCGGTCCAGGCAGAAGCCAGAGACCATTGCCAAGACCCTGCAGGAACTGAGACTCTCCTGATTGTCCCCCTTGTGTCCCACTCTGTCACCCTGTCCACCTTGAACTGCCATTGCTCCACTTCCTACGCCCCCTTGGACAATGCAGCTGTGCTACAAATAGACTCTAACCTGGACTTTCCTCCATCATCACCCCAGCCCATTGCACTTCCCCCTTTTCTTCTTACCACTGCAATAAACACACTTTGAAAAAAGTATGGAGTATGTCAAATGATTTAAGTATGTATTCTTTTAACAAGGTTTAAACATTGCAATTCAACTGTACAGTAATGTTTACATAGGAAAGACATGTAGTTGGATGCACTGAACACACCAGGACCAATAGTGGGTCACCAATATCTGCAAAAAGAGATGCCAAAGGGTACAGTGAGTGGGAATAAAGTAGGAATTCACAGCCTGCCAGTGACAATGTCACACATCAAACTGTAAATGAAATGTGAAATAACAATGTCTTACCTGTGTGTCATTGGAAGTATTGCCAAATGAATGCACTTCTGTTGTCCTCATCCTCATTCTCTCCCTCCTCATCTTCACTGTCCACAGGGTCCACTGCTGCCACATGGCCCTCTCCAGCCTCCTCCTCCTGCAGAAATGGAACATGGCGGCGCAATGCAAGGTTGTGCAACATACAGCATACCATGATGATCTGGCAGACTTACTTGGGTGAGTAGCACAGGGATCCACCTGTTAGATGGAGGCAACAAAACCTGGCCTTCAGGAGGCTGAATGTCCTTTCTATTATTATTCTTGTTTGCCCATGTGCCTCATTGTAACTTTCCTCTGCCCTTGTCCTGGGATTCCTCACAGGGGTCAGTAGCCATGAGATGTTGGGGTAACCACAGTCACCTGCAAATATCGACGGACAACTGTTTGCCACACACTAACCCTTATGGCCCACACCATACCCATACACCAACATCCACTGGGTGTGAACCAGTGCTCACCTATTAGCCACACCCTCTGCATCTGGAGTTGGCCCATCACATTTGGGATGCTGCTATTCCTCAGGATAGAAGCATCATGCACCAACCCAGGATACTTAGCATTGACATGGGAGATGTACTGGTCTGCCAAACACACCATCTGTACATTAATCGAGTGATAACTTTTACAGTTTCTAAAGACCTGTTCATTTTGCCGGGGGTGACAAATGCAATATGTGTCCCATCAATCGCACCTGTGAGGTTGGGGGTATGTCCATTGCATAGAAGTCAGCCTTCACTGTGGCCAAATCTTCCACCTGAGGGAAAACGATGTAGCTGCATATGTGTTTAATCAGGGCAGACAACATTCAATTCAATTCAATTTTGTTTATTTATGATTTGGAACTCAACTGAGGTCTTAAAATAAGTTAAAAAAACATTTGAAATAATTAAATATTTTAAAACAAAATCTTTCATTATGAGGATCATACAAGGCTCAGAGGTCCTCTGGCACCGACAACAGAGAGAACTGAAGACAGAGTGGTTTTATCCATTTACGCCGAATTAAAGCAAGGGATGGACAGACAAATAATAGGTGGACTAGGTCTTTAGATTCCGCCAGGCAGAAGTTACACTCTTTCGCTGTTCCATGCCATTTTGCTAGAAGTGTGTTAAAATGGAACAATCCCAGGCGAAGCAGCGTCCAAAAGTGTCTAATACTATGAGGGATATTCCAAGTAAAATAAGGTTGTAATTTAGTTATTACTAGAGTATTGACTATATTCACAAAATAACTTTTTTTTTACAGCTCTCCTGGTCTAGGCGGAAGCTCAAAGCCCACGTTGCTTTCTTCAAAATCACTCTCCAGAGCAATGGAGAAAGTTCCAGGACCTGGCTGTAATCTAGCTCCAGCCTTTCCAGGGCATTGGAGAAGTTTTTACCAAAGGCATAATTGACCTTGCTATTGTCTGAAAAAACATATTTCTTTAATAATGATCTTATAGTGTTTTCCTCGCTTTTTAGAATTGAGGCAGCCAACCGAATAACCCCTGCTAATCCTTGAACATACGCGCTTGTGAGCACCATTTCTAGCCTTAAAGCCACCACAGAGGCTGCCGTATTAACAGACAATAGTTTTCTAAGAAATTTTCCTTCTGATTGATTCAGAACCCCCATTTAGCAATATCTATGAGTTCCACCCCATATAGCAGGGATGCAGGAATTTTGACTCGATATGCAGATAAAGGATATGAGAAATGCGTTCTCCCTGTGGCTGTATATAGGGCCCCCAACCCTCTAGCCTGACATTCGGCCTTTGGTTTATTTGAGGCAATATGGGCGACATCACTAAGGTTCCCGCTCACTATTTTCCCTAAGAAGGGATAAGATTTCACAATTTCTAGGTTTTGCTTATCAAATGTCCAATGGTAATTGGTAAAGGACATCTTTTTTTCCCCAGAAGACAGAGAACCTTACTTTTTGAAACATTGGTCTTCAAGTAATGTGAGTCAGAATATTTTGATAGACACTCCAAATGATTCTGCAAGCCTTTAGGGGTTAACTCAAAAATTATAATGTCTTCAGCAAATAGCAGGCAGCAAATTGGGAGTCCACCCACTAGTGGGGGAAAACCCTTGCCCTGGGACAAAAAGAGGAGGGGAGATCTGAGATATAAAGGTAAAAAAGCAAGGGAGCCAATAGGCAACCCTGTTTTAAGCCGTTAGATGTGGAAATCTGATGGGACAGACCTCTATCGCCCCCCCAAAAGGATTCCACACCAGGTGTTAGAGTGGAGGGCTATTACTAACTCAAGGAGAGATGTTGGAATCCCCAGGCTGCATAGCTTAGCCCATAGTAGGTCTCTATCTACTTTATCTAAAGCAGTGGATAAGTCTATAAATGCGGCATAAACCACCCCTCCTCTCAGTTTCACATATTTTTTCGAAATAATTTGTAGCATAGTAATATTATCCAGGGTACTGTGTTTGCGCCTAAATCCGGATTGTTCCAAGGGGATGATGTTATTATTCCTCTGCATAGGCTATTTAGTCTCGAAAGCAGACATTTGGTAAAAATGTTGCCAATCGCATAAAGAAGGGCAATCTGACGATAATTGCCAGGACGGGATCGGTCGCCCTTTTTGAATAGGGGTACAATGATACTACCGACCCAAGAGGGAGGGATGCATCTGGAAAGGTAACATCTACTGAAAACCAAGATCTTACACCAAGAGCTCCTGTCCTGTTTTATAACTGATAAGGGAAGTTCATCAGGGCCCACTGCAGCAGAAGAGCGCATATCGTGAATAGCACAGTCAATCTCTTTTATTGATGGCGGAAGAAGAGTATAAGTTCCTGAATTTTCTAGGGGCCGAAATGGAATGGCCCCATTTGAGGCATATACGGAGGCAATAAATTCTGACCAGCGGGCTTCGGTGATTTCGGCGGGGGCGAATTCTCAACCCGCAGCCTTCACCCACTAATGACCAAAAGCGCCTTGCCTTTTCCTTTATGGCGGCTTCCCAGAGCTGAATCCAAAGCCTATCCCCAGATTCTTTTGCGAGTCGGGCCTTCAACCGCTTCTTTCTCCTTTTTAATACAACGATCCTGACTTTCCTTTCCTCAGAAAAAAAACAAAAACAAACACTAGGCCCTAACTAAATTATTTATTTCTCTATTTAAATCGAGCAGTGCACGGGGGATAATTTTCCGGGCTACTTTTTGCCCTCCGGACAACGTGTTGGCCACCAGCTGCCTCATCAGACTAGAGAAATATTGTAGTTCCAACGCTCCCATCAGGTCCGCAACCACGGGTGCTAATACCACCGAATCACCTGCAACCCTCTTAAAGCTCCACTGGGTCCTCCCTGTCTTATTGACGTAACTCTTGGTAAACCCACCAGACTTCCAGGAATCTATTGACAATGTGGACGTTTCTAGGGTAATAAGAAGCAAGTTATGGTCACTGTAGGGGGTACTTATAATACTCAGGTCTTCCAGTAAACAATAAGAAGCATATCCAAGTACTAAATAATCTAAAATGGTTATTCCCCCAGGGGATATATGAGTAAAGGAGGCAGGAGAATCTGAAGTGGACCTGCCATTGGCGATAATGCAGTCATTTTTTTTAGAAGGCTAAGGAGAAGTTTACCTCTTTTGTTAGTTTTAATAGCGCTCTGTGCGCTCAGCTATCCGCTGTGATGTCTAAGTCCACCAATATGCTGTACGGGCTGAGCTCCGAGCTGACCCCCCTTGTAGTGTTGTAGGCGTGGGCGGAGGCACCGTGAGGGGAGGGTAGGTCTTGGATGCAAAGGCCTTCTTACTCAACGATCAGTGGGGCCTCGCCCCTCGCCCCCTGCAAGCTGCACCCGATCAGACCGTTTCAGCAGGGGTCAACAGAAGGAGCCGTGGGAGATGTAGCTCACATGGGGGTCCCCCCTGTGGGGGGGGCACCGCTTGCTACCGCTGCAGAGAGGCTCTCCAGAGGGGCAAACCCCAAGGCCCCCGACAGGCTGACGTGTCCCGGAGTGCCGTACTGGTTGAGCTCCAGTCCTCCGCAGTGACGTGGGCAGGCGCACCGTGGGGGGGAAACCAGATCTGGATCTTGAAGGCAGAAGGCAGAAGCAATCAAAGGGGCTGGGCTTCCCCTCGCCCCCCGCAGACAACACTCCGGTTAGCACTATTGAGAAAATTGGCTGTGACATTCCTGCTGCCAAGCCCACAGTCACTTGGAAATAACCAGTTGCCAAGAAATGAAGCACAGATAGGACTTTCACAAGGGGGGGGATTCCGGCGGGGTGACGGATAGCAGATATTAGGTCAGGCTCCAATTGGGCACACAGCTCTGTGATTGTGGCCCTGTCCAATCTATAGGTGAGGATAATGTGCCTGTCCTCCAGTGTTGCCAAGTCCACCAGGGGTCTGTGAACGTGGGGATGTCTCCATCTCCTATTCATCCACAGTGGTTGCAATTTATGGGGCAAAAGAGTGAGCAGCTGGCCATTACCTGTACACTGTAACCATATTGTGATTTGTACTATGTATTAGTGGCATATGTCCAAAATGTGAATTTGAGTACTGTGAAGCAGTTAGAATCCATGGCCCGCCCCCCCCCCCTCCTGAAATTGCGTCCGCTTGTCCAGTATGGAGGGACAGGTGGAAATGAGGTAATTCCGCTGACATTGTGTGGCATGGTGGGAGGCGGTCGAGTACCATCATGCAACTCCTCATTGGTTATCATTGGGCCCTACGGGGTACAGTGGCCAATGGTGATGTACGCTGGCGGTGACTGTACGCACTACTGTGGACGTGACCGCCATTTTCTATCTGTTCACTCACTTACTACCTGACCTTCAACAGGAGAAGACCTACATTACATGTGCTGCAGTGACTTGTGTCTGGAACCAGCCATGGCTTGTGTGATTGGGGAAAGGGCCCCTGCCTTCCCCTCGGGTGGGTTGAAGTGACTGGTGGATGGGGTCCAACCCCAGTACCGACTGCTGTATGGGCTTCCAGACCAACAGGTGAGTACACTGTGAGTACGAGCATGGGGTGCTGTGTATGAAGGCCTCATGTAGGGGGGGTTGGTGGATTGGCCCTGGGCAGCGTGCAGCATGTATGCTGGGCCATGTCTGTGCTAATGGGGATGGGAAGAGATGGTGGGCCATGAGTGTAACAGGCAGGACGGACGGACAAATACCTTTCCCTGTGTGTATTTCTCTACAGGTCAGCGCCCATCAAAAGAAGGGTATATGGTGTGCCATCGCCAAGGATGTGCGGACCCTAGGGGTCAACAGCAGGCAGAGCACTCACTGTTGCAAACGGAGGGAGGACCTGAGATGCTGGGCATGGAAGACGGCAGAGGCTCAGCTGAGGATGGCCTTCCAACGAGGAAGGGGTGCCCCTCGAACCCTGACACCCCTGATGGCCCGCATATTTGAGGTGGCTTATCCTTAGCTAGATGGGCGCTTGGGGGCATCACAGCAGCAACAAGGGGGTGAGTAGATTGCCCTTCATTACGACTTATGGCTGATGGGGTGGTATCCGGGTGGGGGATATGGGCCTAGTGGGTGCACCTAGGCCAGGCCTGACATTGCAGAGTAGGTCTCATGTTGGGCAGGATTCTGATGTGAAAGTCCTCCAACCAAGCACATAGGCATCTACTACTGGGCAGGGGTCTGTGGGTCTCAGGTATGCGGCAATTGGCGGTATGTGTCCCTATCCATGGGCTGGTGACTAGCATTGTAACTGGTAGTGCATTGCCTAGTGCGTAGGGCTATTCCCTGTGTGTGAGTGTGTTGTGTATGCCAACGGAGGTGTTGGTGCCGCCATTGACCAAGTGTATCCTTTGTTTCTCCCCCCCTTTTTGTTTTGTCACCCTGTCCTTATGTGCATTCGCATCATCTGGCGGAGGAGCAGAGGTACCGGCAATGGAGGGAGCTGCATCCCACTGGACCCAGGAGGCCAAATCCACCGACAGTGAGGGCACCAGTGGGACGGAGGGCAAGGGGAGCACCACGGCGGAGACAGGAGGGGACAGTTCGGACACGGATACCTCCTCCAATGGAAGCTCCCTGGTGGTGGTGGACACCTCCGTGCCCACCCCAGTTACAGGTACATCTGTCACCCCTGTACCAGCACCGCCCTCCCAGCAGCCCCTCAGCAAGATTCCTGTGCCTGCTCACCCAGGAGGGTGGGTATCTTCTTTGCCCCTGGCACCTCAGGCCCTGCCCCAGTCAGCCCTGCTGCCCTGAGTGAGGAGGCTATTGACCTCCTGGGATCCATCCCTGTAGGGCAGTCAATCATTATGAATGCCATCCAGGGGCTGGCAGGCCAAATGCAACAGAACAATGCATTTCTGGAGGGCTTTCACACTGGCTTGGTGGCCCAACAGAGATCAATCCAGGCTCTGGCCTCCTCTCTGATGGCGGCCAGTGTTCCTGTTTCCACCCTCCACCTCCAACTACCTCCACCTAATCCCATTCCCCTCAAACCCAACCTATCCCAAGCACACAGGCAGACGAGCAGTCACCCAGGGCAAAACACAAGAGTGGACATGGCAAACACCAAACTTCATCCCACAGGCACTCACACAAAAACCATCCAGATGCGAACATACCAATATCCACTGCCTCCACTGTTTCCCACTCTTCCTCCTCATCCACCTCCCTCCCAGTTGCGTTTCCCCTCACACCTGCATGCACTACATCCTCATCCACTACCACCATCACCAGCGCACCTATAAGTACACACCCCTCACTGGCAGTCACCTCCCCCACATCCATGCACATGTCCCCTGTGTCCTCTCCCACTATGTCTGTGCCCCCTCTGCCCAAAGTACACAAACGCAAGCACTCAGAAACCTGAAAGCATCCACATCACAACAGCATCCAGCCCATGCACCGGCACAGCAGACTGACACCTCATACAACCACTCCCTTTTCCTCCACTCCCAAACCATCTCCGTCTTCCCACCCCAATGTCCCTAAGAAGTTTTCCTCTCCACCATTGACCTCTTCCCTGCACCCCCTGTCCTTCACATCAGGCCAGGGTGGTCAAAACCCAGGCAAACACCTCAGCCACCCGGTCCATGGGCATAGTAGTGTCCCCAGCAACTCAAGTTGGGAGAAGTTCCCAGTCACCAGCCAGCCGGAAAGGGTGCCTGGCCCAAGTGCTGCAGGAAGGAAAGGCAAGGAGGCAGCCCCAAGTGCTGCAGGAAAGAAGGGCAAGGAGCCATCCCCAAGTGCTACAGGAAGAAAAAGCAAGGAGCCAGCCCCAGCTGCTGGCAGGAAGGGCAAGGGTCCTGCACCATAAGGCAGCGAGGACAAGGGGCTGGTGCTGGGACTCATTTGGAGCCCACACCACCAACCATGGTGGTGCAGCGGTCCAAGGCTGCAGGGGATGGGCTGGAGCCTCCTCCCACCACTACCAGCTCCGCCAGCAGCAGCACCAGTGGGCAGCCATCCAAAGCTGGAGGGGATGGGCTGGAGCCTCCCCCCACCACTACCAGCTCCACCAGCACTATCACCACCAGCATCAGTGGGCAGCTGTCTAAGGCTGCAGGGGATCGGCTGGAGCCTCCCCCGCCTTCCTCCACCACTACCAGCTCCGCCAGCAGCACCACCACCAGTACCAGTGGGCAGCTGTCTGAGGCTGCAGGGGATGGGCTGGAGCCTCCTCCCATCACTACCAGCTCTGTCAGCAGAACCACTATTAGTATCAGTGGGCAGCCATCCGAGGCTGCAGGGGATGGGCTGGAGCCTCCCCCCACCGCTACCAGCAGCAGCAGCACCACCACCACTGCCACCACTGAACAGCCATCACTGCCGGCAGACAGTGTGTAGCCCTACGTCCATGGGCTACTGTGCATCCTGGCCCCTTAAAATCCTGTGGGAATGACACCCAGCTGAGAGACTGTGACCTTGCAGTCCCCACGATTTGCATCACAGGGCATGTTGCCCTCGCCAGGACCAGTGGCGTTGTACCATCTTCCGGCTGACGTGCCCCCCATTGCCCATCCCCGTGAGGTGCCTTGCTATTTTCAACCTGATGCCCCTGTAGTGTTCTCTCTGTGTTGTTGCAGGAGTGAGGTGGGGCCTTGGACATTGTGATGTGTACCTGTGGTCCACGAACATTGAGGACTGGGCAGTGTCCCTTGATTTGTAAATATGTATATACTTTTTTATTTGGATGCACGTCTTGCTTTTAATTTATCTTATTACACTCTTTTTACTCTATTGTAGTTGTTCTTGCATTATCCCTGAGGAGTACGGGGTCAATATGTTATGTTACTGAATCTGCTTGGGTGCATTGTGTTGGGGGTGGGGATGTTGCGTGTTGCGTGTGTGTGTCACTCTCTTTTTCCTCCCTCCCTCCCCTGTGTGCTAGGCGGCTGTACTCACCGTGGTCATGTTCGCCGTTGTTGGTGTTCGTAGTGGTGCAGCATGTAGAAGAGCATTGGAAAGACATGCAGCTCGGGCTCCTTGGAAGCCTGGTTGTTACCTGAGTCTCCAGAGGTGAGTCCTTTGATTTCTGGGCAGTGTTTGCGCCAGGCTTTGATGTCGTTCGTACCACCCCAGAAAAGGTAGCAGATTGGTCTCTCATAATATGGTGGGTGGAACATTGTCTTCCGCATGGCTGTAGGCGGTTACCACCATGGTGTTTGTTGATTCCGCCCTGGCAGTCGGTGTGTGAAAGAGGCTGTCTGTCTGAGCTGTTTACACCATGGTCATAATTTGATGGTAATTACCGCCGGCTTGTTGGCTGTATTACCGCCACTTTATCACCGACCATCAGGGTTGTAATGAGGGCCTATATTGTAAACATCAATACTATTAACAAATGTAAAACAAGATGTGTTACCTTCAATAATATGTCCCTCAACTTTTAGAGCAGAATATTATTTTAACACAATAACTTAAAGTTAAGATTTCTACTTCAAAGGCTTGGATTGTGAGCAACACCAAGTGCATCACAGACAAATGGCCTAATTATGAGTTGGGCGGATAGGATGACCTATCCGCCGAACTTCAGACAGAGAGGTTGCTGCCTTACTGGCTATCTCCCCGTCTGGCCCATTACGACTTTCCCGCTGGGCTAACGGGCAGAAACCAAGGTGTCCGCTAATCAGCCCAGTGGGAAAGTGGCAGCAGCATTGCTGCTGACTTGTAATCGATGCCGGTGCTGCCCTCGGGGGGACCAAGACCCTTGCAATGCTCACTGTGTGCACAGCAGACAGTGAGCATTGTGAGGGTGTTGTGCAGGTGGACTCCTGCACTGCCCATGCCAAGTGCATTGGTAGTGCAGGGCCTCCCCTGTGGCCCTTTGCACCTGTTCTCTGCCAGCCTTTTCATGGTGGTGGAAGCGTCATGAAAATGTTGGCGAAGAACCAAGCAATAATTGCACCCTCCATCAACACATCGAGATAACTGATCCTGGTGGAGACGGTGGTACCCTGGTGGTCTGGCTGTCAGGTTCGTAATGTGGTGGTCGGACTGCCACAGCAGCAAAGGTCCTGACCACCATCGCAAGTCTGGCGGTCTAGTTACTGACAGACTCGTAATCAGGCCCTACACTTCCCCACATCTTCACCTGAAAAGATACATTTTGACCAACTTACGCAGAACACTTACAATATCACAAGAGGTTCCAGAAAGAACCTGATGGTGATATGCCTGCATTTGTCAATAGTGTGATTAAGTTTCCATCTACAATAATCAGTTTTCCTCGACAGGTGTAGAAGTATTAGCACTTGAACTTTGTGACCTCAAATGACACACAAAGTATTTTGAGGTTTTGAGTACCATGCCCTGGCCACAAACATATCTTGGCTCTCACTGTATACGTTGAAATTTCTATTGAAGACAAGCACAGTTCTGACCTTTCAATATTGTTGCTTTAATGAGGCATTTATCTCAGTTATGTCCAGTAGCTAAATGAGGCCTAACTTATAAGGGTGTTAGATTTCAGGGTGCGGTTAAGGGGCTCAGTTTGCTCTAAACATTTTATTTTCCTGATCATTTGGTACTGCAATCCGGATTTACTAGGCACATTTGCTGACAAAACACCTGCTTGACTAAGCCAGAGATTTTATACTCAATGCTGTGTGAAGATTGTTCTATGTCCTTCAGTATGAGTAAATGAGTTCCTATAATTTTATCAGGTGAAACACCCTCCTTGCTTTCACCACAGCAGAAGCAATCTATTTCTCTTTGGGATCTCTCTTCACATCCAGATATCATTTAAATGTTTAGGTGTATCTCCCTCCCATATTTCTATAGAAGAGCAAGACCAATACTCTCTTTGTGCAATCATGTCTGAGCATTTTCCATGCCCTGCATCCAACCTTATGTCCTGGGTAATGTCACCCAAGGAAGCCTTCCCAAATTTGGCTTCAACTAGTGCAGTCACAAAAGTACCAGTGTTATATGGTGCTTATTCATTTCCTACAAAGAAGTAGGGCTGCATATCGATTCAACATGAACTTCAGGATATAAGGACATAGTCCATCTATTCCATCAGAAAATATCGATACAATTCTTACCTCATAGTGTCTATCTGAACCCCTAATCTTACCAGGGTACCAGACGGTATCAGCAACCTCAAACATGACCACTCATTACCAAGGAAATTGTTGAAACAGAATACCCTTTCGTTGTTACTGTGCATGCCCAAGGTAAACACAAGAGTGATACGAAATGGCTTTTCAAACATTTATTGAAACAATCATATTCTTGCATATGGAGAATGACCTGAGATTATTAGACTGATGAAACAAAGCATTGTAACCAGCATTATAAGAATAAAAGAATAAAAAACATAAACAATTAAACCATGGTAATGGTACTATGTTCTTGCACTCCTATATGCTACTACCTACGCTATTGAGAGCCTGTTGGGAGTATCGTATGACAGATCCATGGGATAGCCTAACCCCTCCGTACCTGGGTATGTTGTGCCAGGAAGTAAGTCTGATGGACAGCAGGGTTTTGTCCTTTGCAGCACAGAGGTCAGGGCCAGCAGGGCTTCATCTCAGTCACAGTGTACCACATTCCAGGATAATCTCAGGAGAAGTGGTCCTTTGCCAAATGTAGCAGAGAGGCTGTTTATATAATAAAAGCACTGTTCATATTGAACTGTGCCAAAGGTGTAGAGCGGAGGTGATGGTTCACCTGTAACCTCAGAGCTGTCTCCAACGGACAACAAAATAAAAAAGCATTGCATTTTGCACGCCCAGCCTTGGACTGAATGTACATAATACATGACATCAATGCTTATCAGGGCTAAGCTGCATGTACAGTGTATTCTCAGTACATTTTTGCATAAGCATAAAAAAATGTATAAAGTCACCACCCGAAAAAGATGTCAAACTAAAATGTTCAAACTAAAATGGAGACTCAGCACAAGCCCTATTGCGCTTCATCACACCAGGGGTTATCAAGATACAGCCACAGTTAGGTCTTGCTGGATTATACTTGATGAAAGGTCATTGTAATCTATTTTCCTACACCCCATGGAAAGAGCACGGGTAGGCAATAATGTAACACCCCAGGAAACAGAGGGGGTCATTACGAGTTTGGGGTTTGGAAACATCCTACTGCCAAACTCCCAATGAGGAGACTGCCACAGTGCTGGTGGTCTCTCCACTTGTCCCATTACAACTTTCCCACTGGGCTTCCCGCCCATCAGCCCAGTGGGAAAGGTGCAGCAGCATTGTTCCTGGCTCAAAATTGAGGTGGTGGCAATGCTGCCGACCGCAGGGTGCACCAGCACCCTTGAAATGTGCACTGTCTGCACAGCAGCCAGTGTGTATTTCAAGGATGCTGGGCAGAGGGACCCCTGCACTGCCCATGGCATAAGCATAGGCAGTGCAGAGGCCTCCCTGTGACCCCCTGCTCTTGTTCTCCACCAGCCTTTCCTTGGAAGTCAGACAGCCATGAAAAGGCTGGCAAGAACAAGGTTGTAATCAGCAGGGTGGCGCTGACTTCAGCACCTCCCTGGCTGATCAAAACCAAGAACATTATCATCCCATCGGGATCAGAGATCCTGGCAGAGACAGCAGTCCCCTGGTAGTTGGAATACCAGGGTTGTAATGTGATGGTCAGACTGCCACAGCGATGTGCGTTCCGACCGCCACCACGAGTCTGGTGGTCTTGAGACTGCCAGACTTGTAATCTGGCCCAAAGACTGTGTACGTTAATTGCCTACCTAGACAGATTTTACATTCTTGAAACATTCATATGGCTGGAGTACATTTTAATGATAACCACACCTACTGTCTGGTTTTACCTGTTTCCACTCTTCTTTGGAAAACAGGAAAGTTTCCCCTAGCCATAAATTTGAAAACCCTATAAGTGCAAGCCTGTGCTAAGACTTTCAACACAATAACTGTTTGCTGTCCCTATGTTCTCTTGACCAACCTATACAACACAGTAAAAGTCCAAAATTGACCAGCGGGTAGCCCTAATTCATCCCTGAGGCCCTTAAATGTGTTGAGTGTACCGGAGTAGTACAACTGACCTCTATGTATAAACTCAACTGAATGCTAAGAGCTTTTGTTATAGTTGTGTTGATGTTTTAGTGATCCCAGCAGAAACCAAATTGGGCGCTGTGGGAAGTATGGCACCCTACTACCCAATCTTTGCCTATGTCTATCTCATCAATACTTGGCCATCCTCAAAAACCTACTTCTCTATTCCATCATGTCTCTTCATCTGTAAACAAAATCAACCACAGAAGACCCTTATACGTCTGTCTACAGATATTTCAGTTCAAGTTCACTGTAGCTGTGGCTCTAAATAATCAAATTCAAAAGCAGGTACCCTCACATCCCTCTGGTCAGCAAGCAAGTATAGTGGTTTTAGGGATATCTTTTATCTGCCTATACCTCACCTTAAATCAATCATTATAAAGTTAAATTGACAAACAAACTGTCCCAGGGACACTGATGTCTTGGCAAACAGGTATAGCAGGCACACAAGAGAATCATTTCGTTGTAAACAATGTAGAGTTTCTGCCTGAGCTTTTCCCCAAATTTAATGAGCTTGAAAGTGACTAATTATACTTGCTCAAGATACAGATGTTATTGGGTGACAATGAATAGTGCATAGCGCAGATGAGACCACTTGTGTGACAATTCCACTGTCATAACTTTAGATCAGGTTTAAGGTGTGACAGGCATAATACATGGTTGATTAAAGATGTTGACTAATTGTACATGCTGTGAAATCCATTAGTTTTGCAGCACAGTGTGGCAATAAGAGCCACACAATTATGGAGGTCATTTTGGATTTTGTTGGGAAGGCAGTACACAGTGAAAACAGAGATGGGTGGCATGTTTGGATTCTAAAGATAGCAGCTTAGAAATTAAAACAGGGAGAAATGGGATGTGAATCATTGTGGTACTAGCGGATTCAATTACAAGAATGACAGATTTGTTGTCTATTGATTATGTACATTTTATTTTAATACTAAATAAACAGTTGTTAGCCACTCTTCTTTTGTGATATTAGGACAAAATCTCACCCAAACCACAGAGATTAAAAGGATTTGCAGGTTTTAGAATTCAGTACAATCTCATAAGAAAAACAAAGTGCAAACCATTCCCACATTTTTCCTCCATGGTCAATGCTTTTAAGTGCTTTACTAAGGTGCAGATCTTGTTTTTAGCTTTAATGAAAATGCCTCACTGATTAGAAAATTATCATTAATCATTGATGGTATGAATTGAATTGTGTTATTGTACTATGTGAATTCAATTTCATGTAGCATTGTAACTTTTTAATTTATTTGTGAGCTGAAATCATATAATGGATCAATGCATTTTTAAAATGCATAAAATAGTGCACAAGGCACATATAGATAGCTGAACAGGGGTTTACCCTTTTCCTCCCTCATGGGGGGCTCTATGGTGTACCCTCACTCTTGGAGAGTTACTTAGGGCCTCATTACAAGTTTGGCAGTATGTGCACCTCCATGGATGCAGTGCTGGTCTGAACACCATCAGCTGTCAGGCTTATCAAGGATAATGGTAGTTCCACCAGTACCACCAGACAGCACAGACCACTGAGGTGATGAGGTAGGACAAACAGGCCAGGGAAGCCAGTGTTTCCACCGGGCACATTATGATGTTGCACACCACCAATTTGACCATAGCAGTCCAACCACCACGTCAAAGCAAGTGGAAATGGAGAGTATAAAGGGAACAACTCACATGCAGGCAGCATTCCCCATCCTGTGCTACCATGGAGCCAATCAGACACGTCTTGCCTCTGCTTATGCTCATCGAAGGTGCAAATAATCCACATCACCATGGACGCAAACAACAGTAAGTACATACCTACCTCCGCCATCACCCCTACGAAAAGATTGTCAAGCTGTAATCCACATAATATAGGGGTCATATTACGGGCACCAAGTTCACGTGTTATTGTGTTCACAGTCTGAGTCATTCACAAAGAAGGACACATTCACAGCCATTAAATGCCCCCTTTGGGCAGGTCACTCACACTGCACTGCCTCATTACACACAAACACACATCTGCACATCCTAGCACAGGGACAGTGGAGTTCACACAACATTGTGTCACACAACAGCAACAACATAGAAACATCACATCTACTAATGCAACTGACACCCTCATATTGCACACATGCCATGGACTGTCGTCAGATTCAACACACAGGTGTATGGATGTGTCATCTAACACAAGCACCCCTCCCATTAAACATCACAGTAATGGACTCACACACCATTCACATTGCAAAACAATGGAAGGATAATGGGATGCATAATAGCCAGAGACAAATATCCAAAGCTCACTATGCAAACAATACCTGCACTATAGGGATGGGGCATCAGGAGCACTCAGGGAAGGATGCTGCCCTGGGACACATTTCACTTTGCACACCAGTGCTAAAGTTCAAGTGCTCCCTGTATAAATTGTGATTATGATTGGTTATTCCTGATTGCCATATTTGATTTACTGGTAAGTCCCTAGTAGAGTGCATCTGGGTGCCCAAGAACTGTAAATCATATACTACTAGTGAGCCTGCAGCACTGATTGTGCCACACATATGAGTAGCCCTGTAAACATGTCTCAGACCACCCACTGCATTGTCTGCCTGTGCAGTCATACCCTGCCAATTCAATCTGCCAAATGTACCCACTTGCCAGGCCCAAACCTTCCCTTTCACTACATGTACGTCACCCCTAAGGTAGGCCCGAGGTATCCCCATGGGCAGGATGCAGTGCATGTCCTGATAGTGAAACACTGCCAAATTCAGTTTTCTCTGTTGCAGGGCCTATGTCTCCCATAGCTTAACATGGGGACTGACTTTAAATATCTTTTAAGTGCATTTTCCCATTGGAAGCAGATAGAAATGTGGGGTTTGGGTTCTCTAAATTCACAATGTAAAAATGAATCTTTTGGTAGAGTTGGTTTTTAGATTTTCTGCTTGAAAATGCCACTTTTAGAAAGTGGGCATTTTTTTGCTTAACAATTTGGCGGACTCTGCCTGCCTGTGCAATCCACGTCTGGGTTAGACTAACAGCTGGGCTGTTTGTGAATTCCTTCTTGACAGTGACACAAAGGGAGCTGAGGAGTGTCCTGCATATACTGATAAGTCTACTGGGCTAGAGTGGGGAGGAAGGAGCTGACACACCTGAAATGGCCTCACACAATGCAGTCTCCAAACCCCTGGTGTGTGTGTCTGGGGCCAGGTCTGGTCAAGGCAGGATCTTGTGAACAACAGAGACTTTCCTTTGAAGTTTGCCTACTTCAAAGTCAGAAATGAGTATAAGTAGTGGACCCAAAACCCCAGATGTTTAGAAGACTTCTGGATCAAGTGGAACCCCTGCCAAGAGAAGAGCGGAAGAGCTGGAGGAGGAGTACTGCCCCTTTGCTGTGTGTGTGCTTTGCTTGGTTGGCTTTCAGTTGCTGCTTCTGCTTTAAAGAGGACAAAGACTGGACTTTGCTGTGTATCCTGCTTGTGAAATTTCTCCAAGAACTTAGACTGGGCTTGCCTTCTCTTAAGAAGCCTCAGAGACATCAAAGACTCCACCTACCAGCCTCTGGGTTTGCTTGCTATGGACCCTATTTCACAGCATGGGGTGCCTATTTCAGTTTCAGGGCCCTTGGGAGTGAATGCTGGCCTAAAAACAAGAAGAACCAGGTGCACCAACTCCAGACGACTCCAAGACCGTCATCCGACTCCACGCCGCCACCTGTAACTGAATCCATGGTCCCCACTGTAGTGTGATGACTGTAACTGACACCACAGGCCTGATGCCGCCTCAGCCTTGCTGACACTGCGACTCTGCGATTCCTGTGTGCCGTGTCACTGACGTCCATGACACTGACTCCACTGCGGTGCCTATATCCCAGTGGTGAGACCGCGACCCTGTGTGGTCACCGAGTACGTCTTGTCCTGCCGTATTCATCGACCCCCCCAGATCATCAGGAACTCACCCTTTGCACTGATGCCACATCACCTACCCTGCTCTGCAGTAAGTAACCGTTGCTGCACCTGATCCAGTGGCACCCCACCTCCCTGACTCCGTGCACAGCTTGTTTCCTTGTTTACCAAAGGCATTGTACCTGGGGGGTCTGTGCGACTCTGTGACCAATGCTGCCTTCTTTGTGAGTGGCATCAGATTGTTGGGAAGACTCCATCAACAACGTCGTAATAGCTCAAGTTGGAGTTATTGTGTTTCTAAGTGCTATATTGAACTTTAATCTTTGAAACTTTTTATCTTAGCTTGTGTATGTTAGATTTTTTTCATTTTGGTCTTGTTTGATTCAAATAAATATAGGCTTTTTTTCCTAAACTGGTGTGGAGTCCTTGTTTGGTGTTTTCACTGTGTTACTTTGTATGTTGGCACAAATACATTACGCATTGCCTCTGAGATAAGCCTGGCTGCTTATGCCAAGCTGCCATGGTAGTGACCATGGGTTTTCTGAGCTGTGTATCTCCCTTACCCTAACTAGAGTGAGGGTCCCTACTTGGTCAGGGTGTAAAATGACTGCCAACTAGAGACCCCACTTCTAACAAATCCAATGATGAGGATGTTCTCATCTGTGGCACTCCGTCCACACTCTGGGCCACTTGATCATTTCGTGTCGGTGGAGTCTTGATTTGAGGTACCATGGCCAAATGCTTCCCCACTTCGTTGTGCACTGTCTTCTTTGCTTGTGTGGATTGATTTTGCAAATACAAAGTGAAAAAAGGTCACCCCATGTCAATGAACACACTTTAACAACAGCTCTGATTAGCAAACATACCCATGATGTGAAGTAGTCCCCAGCAACAAACTCCATCAAAGAGGCTCCTATATGTACCATACGATATGCATGAATGCCATCTGAATGGTCAATAGTTACCCACAGGAAAATCAGGATCTCAGACAGCTACAATAGCATGGGTTAAGTTGTGCAATCTCAGTAACCATTGACAAGTAGGAGTTCACATTATGGTTTTTGCTTTCCCTCATAGAGCATACCTCAGTTACCTTTTGTCATTTCATAGTAGCCTAATCCAAAGTTTATTCCCCCAGATCCAAAATAAGGTCCTGCAGACATCTATTTGTCACATACACAATAACGCAACAATGTAAAATGAGGCTCCCAGAACATGCCATGTTGCTGACAATAGTACAGTAGCCTGGACATGTAAATAATCATGACACACTGACAACATATCAACAATGCACACTTCACCAAGTGAAATATGCCCCAATGGAGTCATGGGGGTAGTACGTATTTGCTCCGATAGACAACACATCGGGCATGGAAAATGACACTGTAGACAAAATTGCAAATTGACAGAGAGATATGTCTCTTAAATCCACAACTCAATTAATCTGTAAACTCAAGGGAAACCACTACTAATGTCTGGCACCCCTTACAATGACATACTCTGATTGTATCAGTAGAAGCCGTTAGTCCTTTGTATGTTGGAGAGGTACAGAGATTTGCAAGTACTTGTAGAATGCCCTCAACATGTTGAACAGTGAGAAGTCACATTACTGTCTCCATTTTAGTCCAACAAACTCAGATGTCTATGGATGAATGGTTATGCCCAAACACATATGATTCCAACATAACTGCAAGTCACTCAATGATGCATGCCGACAGTCAGGTTGCAAACCTTCCCCATTACACATGTGCAGTGCACTTTCCCACATAATGCCACATCGATGGTGTGGCAAAGCACATTGTGGCTAAAAAATATAGTCATACACATCATGTCCCTCATTGTTACTGCAGTTGTACATGCCAAATGACATGCAATGATGGTTGAGGGCATGTGTCAGCCAACAGTCAATCGTGACACACGCCTGTCTGTGACACCACCTGAAAGGTAGCCCCATTACAAATGTCCTATTCCAAACACAGGTTGTCATGCACGTATCTGTGAATGAATAAAGAAATCATCCAATTAACACAGCTAGACCATGCATGAAACAGCCGTGTACACATTTTGTCAAAACAGAAAGGGACACATTCTAGCACGTAGTCACAAGGAATGTTGGCAAGAGTCATGACACACAAATTATGTCCATTGACATTCCCTGCATACCGAGGGAAAGTATTCATATACAGTATAGTTGACCCAAAGAACAATGTATGCTCCGTCACATGTATGATGGCCATCTTTACACTACAGACATTAGTGAAACACTAGCATCCGTCAGGTGCTGAAGACGAGTAGCCTCTGAGTGGCAGATGCCAATATATTCATTTGATCAGACACATGGCAGAGGACAGTGATCCATCACTTCCTTTCCTTGGGCCTGTAACACTGAGGAGTAGTGGTCTGTAGCATAGAATTTACATCCACAACAACAAACATTACTTGAGTGATCAATGTGCACCGTTATGTGCTGTCCCTGGAGAGCAATTTGCTTGTGGATTGTACACATTTGTGTCCTAGATCCCTGGGTCAATAGGCAAGGTACATCTGTGTGCACCACATGACATATCTACACAAAGTCATTCATCTACTTTGTGATACATGTGCCATCCCTAATCACCAGGGGGAGATATCAGAACCTAACACAATAACTTGGCAATGTGACAGGTAGGAATATGCCTTGTACGCATCCAATTGTGGCTGCTGTGCTTTGCTCAAATACTCATCAAGATCTGGGTAATCCACCACCAAGAAGTGTGAAATTAGTGGGGTCATGGTCCAGGGGGGCCTCCCCTACATTGGGAGGACAGCCCCAACTGGACCTCTACGATCTTCCCGGGGCCAGCATTTCAGGTCCTTCCACCTCTCACGACAGTGGATGTTCTGGCAGCTGTGGACCCCCAAGGTCCGCACCTTCCAGGCGATGGCTCTCTATATCTCCATCTTCTGATGGGCATTTATCTATATGGATGCAAGAGACAAATCAAGAGATTACAATCTCAAGTTTTGGCATGAATGGTTGAGTCACACAAATGTCAGAAACACCAAGGTAAACATTTTCAAATTGTCAACACACCACAAAGGTAAAGCACACAAGCCAATAAGTCCAGGGACATGACTATAGATGTTTGTATCTATCTGCAGACTAACCCACTACCCTGTTTAGGGCCTACAGGGACGAAAAAAACTTGCTCATATCAGGCATCCCATGTTCCAGCAACATGTACTGTATGTGACCACGAAGAAACACTACACTCATATGTGGCTTCTGAAGAGTAAACTCCATAGACCTGAATGGGCCAACACATTCCACACTTCCATAGAATAGACTTCACCATTACACTTGAGTGATAAAGAAGTAACAGAAACAGGGCATACTGAGAGTTACATTCAAGCCACTCACACAACTCCCCAATACTTGACAGCTGTTTTGTTTTTATATCTGTATGCAGGCTGCATTTTTGTTTGTGTATATATTGCCATTTTGGGACATGCCATGGATCCTGGAATGAGTTTCTGAAATTGTGAGATTTTCAGACCCCCATATGGACATATTGCATGCGATGAGCATTGGTAACTGTGATGTTGGGTCCAATGATTGAGAGTGTTTGAATTCAGATACTCAGGGTATTGGATTTTGTTGTGATACATGAATAAGACAGCAGGCAAAGCTAAGCTGTGAGTATGCAGTACATTGCATTTATTTGACATTTTTTGTGTTGTGACTTACCAGACTGCACTCCCCCAGTTATTCCTGTCAAGTCCTCAGGATGCAGGATGGCCAAGACTTTCTCCTCCCAGGGAAAGAGTATTAATGGGGCACTGGGGGGGAGGTACTGCCAGTCTTCTTGGTATGCAGCTGGTGCCTGGAGACCGGGGAATAGACCTTTTCCTTGAGGTAATTCCACTTCTTCATAATGTCCTCCTTTGTGCACAGGGTGATGCCTACAGCATTCACTCTCACAAAGATCTTTTGCCACATTTCCATGTTCCTACTGAGAGGAGTGTGCTGTACTTGGGCTCCAAACAATAGTGGCTCTACTTTTATGATTTCATCCACCATGACTCTCAACTCATCTTCAGAAAAATTGGGATTTTGGGAATGTGATGTGGTGGACAACTAAAGTGGGTGACAGGGACTTACTTAACAGGGAAAGTGCATAGGGAGTGAATGGACAAAAGAGTGTGCAAGGTGTTCTATGGGATAGGGAAAAAAGGGGTGCCTAATATATGTAATATACAAATAAAAGGTGCTTGTGGTTCTTTGGCTTCCTGTGGAAATCCAAATGATTGTGGTCTGTGAAGGGGTGTGTCTTATAGTGTGATTTGCAGGTGTGTCCACTGGACCAATTTGTGTCAGCTGTGTTTCTTTTGAAATCATCCAATGTGTACTTGTCTGTTACTTTGCTGGACGCTTACAGTGGTGGTCAACCTCCATTAAAGAAGGGGCTGGCATGGTGGTACAGAAAGTGTTTTCCTTGTGCATGTGTGGACCTGTGGTCTCCCAAATGCAGACTTATGCCACTCCAGGGGGGGGGGGTTCTCTAGTATGTACCTGTACCGCAGAACACTGCTTTGGACATATGTGTCTATCCTGCAGAGATGGCATCCAATATACAAAGGTATGCATTGTAAGATTTTGGCTATGTGACCAAGCTACTGACTCATAAGTCATGGCCTCACAGGAATCAACACACTATCTGCACTGTGGGTTTGGCATTTGTGCAATAAGCCTGTACTGTACAATTATGACCTATGGGAAGGTGACAACAGAGCTGTGGGAGTAAGGGACCTGTCATGAGTCAAAGACACACATTGACAATGATGCAAAATGAACATATGGACTAGTTCAGGGATGTACCTCAGTACCCATTCCTAATCTAGTCAATGCATGTTTTGCCACTAGAGCCTCATATTGTCCACATGACAGGATCTGCTGGTCTACAAAGAGTGGGCACAATGCTACAGCTGCATACCCAGAGTGACTCTCCCACAGCCTCGACTATGTCCGATACCAGGAAAAACATTTGACAGGCGCTGTTCAATACACCCTGAGCATACTGAACCTACATATCACTCACATTTCCATCACTTCCAAGCATGACAGTACATCATGTGCCCATCAGCAATTTTGCATGTGTTTTGTGTGGCAAACAGAAGCGTATAGTGAGTCAGGATATGGCTTTCAGAGAACAGTTTTGCAAGGCCAGATAGGTTGAACGATCTGTGGTACTATACACATTGTTTACAAGATACTCAAATGACTCATACAAGATGCTCATGCTGTCATGCACATACATGTTGTCCAACATTTACAACCATCATTAAGAAAGAGATGCCATTGGATGGCATTAGAGTATCATTGCCTAGTTATTTGCATCCAACACAAGGAGGATTTAGGACAACAAGAAACCTCGCACAACACAATGTGAATGAACACAACATATACTACTGGACACCAATACCTGCATAATGTACATCCCATTGATGCCACACAAACTGCAACTACAGGCACACAAACAAGGAGTCTAACTGGCACAGTTGTGCTAGTGACATACTTACCTGCTCTTCTGGTGAGCCACAGAGTTATCCAGACAGGGGAAGGAACTCATTAACAAACATCTCCAGCTCCTCTGGAGAGAAGGCCGGGGTCCTAATACCTGCTGGACATGGCATGATTGCTCCCTGAGGTGGCACACAGGATCTCAGGTAGTGGATTGGTTGCTGGCAGCAGTGTCAGGAGTCAAGTGAGTGAATTTGCACAACATGGTGGTCACGTTTGCCACGTGAGCAGTCATCACATCTGAATGTCCATTGGCGCAGGTAAGGCATCAGCCATTTAGTCAGCCTGAAATACATAAGTACCCTGGGAGAGGGAGGATGCAACAACCTCCTTTGTACCATTCACTGCAAGACATTCAGACCATGGAACAATGGCATATAGATCAGTTACACTGCCTGGCAAGGCAAACAATAGTGGATTTGGGCCATCAGTTGGAGCCAGATCTGATGCCAGAAATTAGTAATCCAACCTGCATACTACCCATTGTAAACCTCGTGTCAGTATTGCACTTCCTGGCCATAGGGTCCTTCAAACATACAGGGCCTCATTACGCGGCTGCAGTCTTAAGATTTCCAGCCTCGCGTTGGCGGTCAGACCACCGCAGACAGGGCGGTCCTACCGCCCCATTATGACCGTGGCGGAGTCGCCAGAGTCCAACCGCCGAAACTTCCAGCCTGCAGCCAGACTGCTGCCTGGCGGTCCCGGCGGTTGTAATCTGCCAGGGCAACGCTGCAAGCAGCGCTACCCTGGGGATTACGAGTCACCGTCCTCCAGCCTTTCCATGGTGGAAAACATTGCCATGGAAAGGCTGGCGAATAGGGGAGTGGGGGGCCCCTGGGGGCCCCTGCACTGCCCATATACAGCCCCATCATGCATTTCACTTCCCAAATTACGGGTAGTGAAATGCGCGACAGATGCTGTCACACCTAACGCACCACAACATTGCCTCAGGCTTAATCACGATCTGGCATAAATGTTGTGGTGAGTGTCCAGCTGGGCCAGCGGGCAAAAATGCTGTTTTCTCCCACTTATCCAGCAGAACACTCCTAATATGGTGGGCAAAAGACCTCCAGTACTAGCAGTCTTTTGCCTGCAGCAGCTTTGGCGGTCCTGTGAAAGGACGGTCAAAATCGTAAAGAGGCCCACAGTATCCCTATCTGCTGGTATGTCCCAACCTATGTCACAGTCATGACATCACAAAACATACACTCATGAGAAGTAGCTGTGGATGGGATTGTCTCGCAAGTAACTCTTTTCTCTTCACCACTGTCATTCTTACTTGCCATTTCAGGATTCTCACCCGTGACACTGCAAGCTCCCCCTCCTCTGGGATGTTCTGGATATTCCTCCGCAGGATGATGTTGTGGAGCATGCAGCATGCACAGTGATCTGACACACATTCCCTAGTGAGTAGAGGAGGGTTCCATCAGAACTGTCCAGACACCTAAATATGGCCTTTGGGAGCCGAAAAGCCTGCTCCACTGACCTCCGTGTTCTTCCATGGGCCTCACTGAAGCAGACTTCCCCTGGCGTAGCTGAATTCCTCAGCGGCGTCAAAAACCAACGACAGTTTGGCTATGCTGAGTCTCCTGTTAAGGAATGGGACATAACTGTACCAATAAGTCCCTCGCTTCATGACTGCAGCATCTGACATTGCTCACACACGATCAGGACATATGTGACTTTCCAACCAGCCAGGCCCTTTCTGGATGCAGTTGTGACATTAGCTGGGATATGGTGCTGTTTTGCATTATGAAGGGAGCATGTGCTGATCCCGGATAATGGGCACACACATGCGAGATGTAGAGATCCACCAAAGAGACAACTTGCACCTTGATGGAATAGAAGTACTTCCTGTTGCGATAGACTTGTTCAGTGGTCTGCAGTAGCACAAAGCCAACATGTTTGCCATCAATGGCTGCCACCACAGGTGGGAGGCTGGAAAAACCATAAAGGTCAGCCTTCTCATTCGCTAAATCCTCACATCATGGAAACTTGAATGTTAATGTGTTTCATAGTCAAACACATTAAAATTCTATGAGAGGAACTGTAGTTGTGAGAATGATTTTAGTTGAGTGTTTTGGATACAGCTAGAAAGCCAATACTCTGCAATACTCATCCAAAGGCTGCTTGATGAGTTAGCTTTTGATGCGTCCCGCCTTGATGGTGTTGCTTTGTTTGTGTCAGTTTCCTTGCAATGTACGTTATTTTCCAGATGCTTGCTATGTGAAGTGTGTCATATGCATGGTTTCAAGCCTATTCTCCTTGTTTTGCTTGTTGTACATGTACCTTCACCATGACATCTCCATGTGGTCATTTCAGAGTTGTGACATTGGCAGGTATGTGATGCTGTTCTGACATACGAAGTTGACATGGAGTGTTCCAGGTAATGAAGGTTATAGAGTTTGGGTGTATGAGACCTGTGTCAAGACTGCTTGCACAGTGTTTGGGTGGAAGGTCAGAAGTGCCCATTGGACTTGTTTTGGGTGCTGTGTGGTCCTGATGAATCACTGGATAATGATGGCTCTGTGACAAGTAACTGTCATACTGATATCTGTCTGTATATTGGATTATGTTATGTCAATTTACTTTGGTGTTGTATGTTATAAGGATTAAGCTGCTGACAGAAACCACATAAATGTTTGTGTATTCTATAGGACAATGTCTGGCAAATTCTTCCCAACCGTGGTTTGGAGGTCTGCACCTGTGAACATGTTCCTTTACTCACTATGAGTCAATTATTTTGGATTTCAAATAATCCTGACAGATTGACAGCCAGCCTATGTGCTGCACACTGTAATTAAACTTTTAGTTTGAGCAGACACTCATATGTTTATGTTTGTATGAGAGGGTTTTAAACCTGAGCTGGAAACAGTGTACATGCAACATATCCCATCTTGGGCAAGTAGCTTGGATCATCCTTGTATTGTTCACATTGTCTGACAGATCTATAATGCTAAATATGAAATCAAAATCAGCAGACAAATAATCAGTGAAGGGTGATTATATTGTGCGGCTGTGACTAACAGAAAATATACATGACATGATTCAACAAAAGATTAAATGTGAAGGGGGTGAATTAAATTATTGGAGTAGATGTCACACCTTTGGGAGTTCAAAGTCCAGACTACTCCCATTGTAAATGGTAGGTTGTTGAGGATCAGTCCAGAGTGAATATGTAACATGCAAAGGAGATCCTTAAAGAAGAGGTTTATTACTGGCATTGGTTGGTGTCTTGCTATCTGCACCTCCTGCAGTCTTTGCTAGATACCCCCCTTACGTAGGGGGGGTAAGTCTGCTGCTACATAGGCATGGGTGACTGGGCCTTAATGTTACTTTGGCAGGGACTCCCAGTGCTTGGCCTCCATGTTGGTGGGCCTCCTGTTGATTGGCCATAATAAGAGGTAGACTGTTGTTGAAAAGCCATGCTCAGAGTGGCATGTATATCCCTCAACACCCGTGTTAGGGAGGCCATGTTGTTATTGTGGGCCTCCATCTGTTCCAACTTGTCCCTATGCATATCCCTCTGCAGCTGCTTGATTTTCCAGAGTTTGGACAAAAACCTGGCAAATCATGCCTTGGGACTCCTGATAGACCCCCAAAATGTGGCTGATTGTGTCCTGGACAAGAGCAGCCTCAGTGGCATATCCCGACTGGCCAATATTATGCCTCCCACGTACACTACCTCGACAGGCCTGTGCCCTTGAAACAGAGTTCCCCCTTCAGCTTGTTCCTGGACACTTATTGTCCAAAGTGTTGCACTGCACCTCAGGATCCAGGACCTGGGTGCACCAGATGGTACAGACTGAGCTCAGGACACAGGTTGGTGAAAGAATGGCTGCCTGTGATGGTAACGGAACAGGGCTGGGAGATGACATTGTGGGCAAAGCGCGACTCAATGTTTCCTTCTGACCAGGTTGCCAAGATGGGCCAGATACATTATCCACCTTCAGATGTCGAGGAGTGTTCTCGTAAGTGAGGGCTTCATCCGGGGGGGGGTAGTGTCAGTCTGTTCCATGGACTCCGAGTGCCCATCGGCAGATCCAACCTGTTGATTTACATTGTTACTGGCTGTTGTGCAACATCTACCATCAACAGTTTAGAGTTAAAGGGAGCTTGAACAAAGTTGAGTTATAGTTAAACCAGTTGTGGCAAGAATTAATAGTATTGGATGATTTGACATGGCATGTGTGAAACATGCCAACCCATTTAGACTCAAGCAGCTGGTGAGATGTGCAGATCAGTTGCACTTCAGAGGATGGCCTGAGAATGACATCCTGCCACCAGTGCAGCCAAAACAGTAGATGGACAAGATATGGATTTGACCATATGGAGGTCTGGTTGAGTGGGTTGCACAAGTGAGTGGAGTCATCATGTGCACAGTGCTGGGTCAATGTGTCTGCTGGAGACATCATGTGCACAGTGCTGGGTCAATGTGTCTGCGGCTGCTATCAATGTGGTGATGCATCTTATGAACTTAGGTATGCTCTTTGTAGGCACTGGGTAAGCTGTCCTCAATAGTGTCATCTTGGGTTAGCAAGTCAAAATGAAGCTAGGTAGACAGACATGTCTCTGATTTGAGCATGATCTGTGCTTGCTCACTCTCAGGTGACTACACTTCATTTGTGAGTTGTCAAACAGGTGTATATGGACAAGAGGACACTGTGAGTTACAGTCAGGTCACTCTGTCCTACACACACTAGGCCAATGTTACCCCCCAGGTGAGTACATTTCATTAGAGAGTGGATAAGCAGATGTATTGGGGCATGTGCACTGTGTTGTTGGTTGGAGTAACAGAAACAGGGCCTGCTGGGATTTGAAGTCAGTTAACCACCTGTACTACACACACTAGACCAATGTTATGACCGCAGGTGAGTGCAATTCATTTGAGAGTTGACAAACAAATGTTTTGGGGCATCTGACCACTGTGCTGGTGGTTGGAGTAACAGAAACAGGGCCTGCTGGGAGTTGCAGTCAGTTCACTCCCTATACTACCCACATCAGACCAATGTGGTCTCCCCAGGCGAGTGAAGTTCATATGTGAGTTGACAAACAGGTGTCTTTGGACAAAAGGACACATGGCTGATGGTTGGAGTGACAGGAACATGGCCTGCTGGGAGTTGCAGTCAGGGCACTGCCTGTATTACACACACTTGACCAGTGTTATCCCCAAGGTGAGTACTCTTAATTACATAGTTGACAAACAGATGTATTGGGGCATGTGACCTCTTTGCTGGTGGTTGGAGTAACAGAAACAGGGCATGGTGGGAGTTACATTCAAGCCACTTGCACAACTCCCCAATACTTGACAGCTGTTTTGTTTTTATATCTGTATGCAGGCTGCATTTTTGTTTGTGCATATATTGCCATTTTGGGACATGCCATGGATCCTGGAATGTGTTTCTGAAATTGTGAGATTTTCAGACCCCCATGTGGACGTATGGCATGCGATGAGCATTGGTAACTGCGATGTTGGGTCCAATGATCGAGAGTGTTTGAATTCAGATACTCAGGGTATTGGATTTTGTTTTGATACATGAATAAGACAGCAGGCAAAGCTGAGCTGTGAGTATGCAGTACATTGCATTTTTTTGAATTTTTTTGTGTTGTGACTTACCAGACTGCACTCCCCCAGTTATTCCTGTCAAGTCCTCAGGATGCAGGATGGCCAAGACGTTCTCCTCCCAGGGAAAGAGTATTAATGGGGCACTGGGGGGAGGTACTGCCAGTCTTCTTGGTATGCAGCTGGTGCCTGGAGACCAGGGAATAGACCTTTTCCTTGAGGTAATTCCACTTCTTCCTAATGTCCTCCTTTGTGCACAGGGTGATGCCTACAGCATTCACTCTGACAAAGATCTTTTGCCACATTTCCATTTTCCTACTGAGAGGAATGTGCTGTACTTGGGCTCCAAACAATAGTGGCTCTACTTTTATGATTTCATCCACCATGACTCTCAACTCATCTTCAGAAAAATTGGGATTTTGGGAATGTGATGTGGTGGACAACTAAAGTGGGTGACAGGGACTTACTTAACAGGGAAAGTGCAATAGGGAGTGAATGGACAAAAGAGTGTGCAAGGTGTTCTATGGGATGGGGAAAAAGGGGTGCCTAATATATGTAATATACAAATAAAAGGTGCTTGTGGTTCTTTGGCTTCCTGTGGAAATGCAAAGGATTGTGGTCTGTGAAGGGGTGTGTCTTATAGTGTGATTTGCAGGTGTGTCCACTGGACCAATGTGTGTCAGCTGTGTTTCTTTTGAAACCATCCAATGTGTACTTGTCTGTTACTTTGCTGGACGCTTACAGTGGTGGTCAACCTCCATTAAAGAAGGGGCTGGCATGGTGGTACAGAAAGTGTTTTCCTTGAGTATGTGTGGACCTGTGGTCTACCAAATGCAGACTTATGCCACTCCAGGGGGGGGGGGTTCTCTTGTATGTACCTGTACCGCAGAACACTGCTTTGGACATATGTGTTTATCCTACAGAGATGGCATCCAATATACAAAAGTACGCATTGTAAAATTTTGGCTATGTGACCAAGCTACTGACTCATAAGTCATGGCCTCACAGGAATCAACACACTATCTGCACTGTGGGTTTGGCATTTGTGCAATAAGCCGGTACTGTACAATTATGACCTATGTGAAGGTGACAACAGAGCTGTGGGAGTAAGGGACCTGTCATGAGTCAAAGACACACATTGACAATGATGCAAAATGAACATATGGACTAGTTCAGGGATGTACCTCAGTACCCATTCCTAATCTAGTCAATGGCATGTTTTGCCACTAGAGCCTCATATTGTCCACATGACATGATCTGCTGGTCTACAAAGAGTGGGCACAATGCTACAGCTGCATACCCACAGTGACTCTCCCACAGCCTGGACTATGTCCGATACCAGGAAAAACATTTGGCAGGCGCTGGTCAATGCACCCTGAGCATACTGAACCTACATATCACTCACATTTCCATCACTTCCAAGCATGACAGTACATCATGTGCCCATCAGCAATTTTGCATGTGTTTTGTGTGGCAAACAGAAGCGTATAGTGAGTCAGGATATGGCTTTCAGAGGACAGTTTTGCAAGGCCAGATGGGTTGAAAGATCTGTGGTACTATACACATTGTTTACAAGATCCTCAAATGACTCATACAAGATGCTCATGCTGTCATGCACATACATGTTGTCCAACATTTACAACCATCATGAAGAAAGAGATGCCATTGGATGGCATTAGAGTATCATTGCCTAGTTATTTGCATCCAACACAAGGAGGATTTAGGACAACAAGAAACCTCGCACAACACAATGTGAATGAACACAACATATATTACTGGACACCAATACCTGCATAATGTACATCCCATTGATGCCACACAAACTGCAACAACAGGCACACAAGTAGTCTAACTGGCACAGTTGTGCTAGTGACATACTTACCTGCTCCTCTGGTGAGCCACAGAGTTATCCAGACAGGGGAAGGAACTCATTAACAAACGTCTCCATCTCCTCTGGAGAGAAGGCCGGAGTCCTAATACCTGCTGGACATGGCCTGATTGCTCCCTGAGGTGGCACACAGGATCTCAGGTAGTGGATTGGTTGCTGGCAGCAGTGTCAGGAGTCAAGTGAGTGAATTTGCACAACATGGTGGTAACGTTCGCCACGTGAGCGGTCATCACATCCAAATGTCCATTGGCGCAGGTAAGGCTTCAGCCATTTTGTCAGCCTGAAATACATAAGTACCCTGGGAGAGGGAGGATGCAACAACCTCCTTTGTACCATTCACTGCAAGACATTCAGACCATGGAACAATGGCATATAGATCAGTTACACTGCCTGGCAAGGCAAACAATAGTGGATTTGGGCCACCAGTTGGAGCCAGATCTGATGCCAGCAATTAGTAATCCAACCTGCATACTACCCATTGTACACCTCGTGTCAGTATTGCACTTCCTCGCCCTAGGGTCCTTCAAACATACAGGGCCTCATTACGAGGCTGCAGTCTTAAGATCTCCATCCTGGTGATGGCGGTCAGACCACCGCAGACAGGGCGGTCCTACCGCCCCATAATGACTGTGGCGGAGTCGCCAGAGTCCAACCGCCGAAACTTCCAGCCTGCAGCCAGACTGCAGCCTGGCGGTCCCGGCGGTTGTAATCTGCCAGGGCAACGCTGCAAGCAACGCTACCCTGGGGATTACGAGTCACCGTCCTCCAGCCTTTCCATGGTGGAAAACATTGCCATGGAAAGGCTGGCGAATAGGGGTGTGGGGAGCCCCTGGGGGCCCCTGCACTGCCCATATACAGCCCCATCATCCATTTCACTGCCCAAATTACGGGTAGTGAAATGCGCGACAGATGCTGTCACACCTAACGCACCACAACATTGCCGCAGGCTTAATCACGATCTGGCATAAATGTTGTGGTAAGTGTCCAGCTGGGCCAGCGGGCAAAAATGCTGTTTTTCTCCCACTGGGCCAGCAGAACACTCCTAATATGGTGGGCAAAAGACCTCCAGTACTAGCAGTCTTTTGCCTGCAGCGGCTTTGGCGGTCCTGTGAAAGGACCGTCAAAATCGTAAAGAGGCCCACAGTATCCCTATCTGCTT
Organism: Pleurodeles waltl; assembly: GCF_031143425.1. Taxonomy (NCBI): domain Eukaryota; kingdom Metazoa; phylum Chordata; class Amphibia; order Caudata; family Salamandridae; genus Pleurodeles; species Pleurodeles waltl. The sequence continues at coordinate 578,893,864 of NC_090437.1, forward strand.
GTATGTCCCAACCTATGTCACAGTCATGACATCACAAAACATACACTCTTGAGAAGTAGCTGTGGATGGGATCTTCTCGCAAGTAACTCTTTTCTCTTCACCACTGTCATTCTTACTTGCCTTTTCAGGATTCTCACCCGGTGACACTGCAAGCTCCCCCTCCTCTGGGATGTTCTGGATATTCCTCCGCAGGATGATGTTGTGGAGCATGCAGCATGCACAGTGATCTGACACACATTCCCTAGTGAGTAGAGGAGGGCTCCATCAGAACTGTCCAGACACCTAAATCTGGCCTTTGGGAGCCGAAAAGCCTGCTCCACTGACCTCTGTGTTCTTCCATGGGCCTCACTGAAGCAGACTTCCCCTGGCGTAGCTGAATTCCTCAGCGGCGTCAAAAACCAAGGGCAGTTTGGCTATGCTGAGTCTCCTGTTAAGGAATGGGACATAACTGTACCAATAAGTCCCTCGCTTCATGACTGTAGCATCTGACATTGCTCACACACGATCAGGACATATGTTAGTTTCCAACCAGCCAGGCCCTCTCTGGATGCAGTTGTGACATTAGCTGGGATATGGTGCTGTTTTGCATTATGAAGGGAGCATGTGCTGATCCCGGATAATGGGCACACACATGCAAGATGTAGAGATCCACCAAAGAGACAACTTGCACCTTGATGGAATAGACGTACTTCCTGTTGCGATAGACTTGTTCAGTGGTCTGCAGTAGCACCAAGCCAACATGTTTGCCATCAATGGCTGCCACCACAGGTGGGAGGCTGGCAAAACCATAAAGGTCAGCCTTCTCATTCGCTAAATCCTCACATCATGGAAACTTGAATGTTAATGTGTTTCATAGTCAAACACATTAACATTCTATGTGATGAACTGTAGTTGTGAGAATGATTTTAGTTGAGTGTTTTGGATACAGCTAGAAAGCCAATACTCTGCAATACTCATCCAAAGGCTGCTTGATGAGTTAGATTTTGATGCGTCCCGAATTGATGGTGTTGCTTTGTTTGTGTCAGTTTCCTTGCAATGTACTTTATTTTCCAGATGCTTGCTATGTGAAGTGTGTCATATGTATGGTTTCAAGCCTATTCTCCTTGTTTTGCTTGTTTTACAGGTACCTTCACCATGACATCTCCATGTGGTCATTTCAGAGTTGTGACATTGGCAGGTATGTGATGCTGTTCTGACATACGAAGTGGACATGGAGTGTTCCAGGTAATGAAGGTTATAGAGTTTGGGTGTATGAGACCTGTGTCAAGACAGCTTGCACAGTGTTTGGGTGGAAGGTCAGAAGTGCCCATTGGACTTGTTTTGGGTGCTGTGTGGGCCTGATGAATCACTGGATAATGATGGCTCTGTGACAAGGAACTGTCATACTGATATCTGTCTGTATATTGGATTATGTTATGTCAATTTACTTTGGTGTTGTATGTTATAAGGATTAAGCTGCTGACATAAACCACATAAATGTTTGTGTATTCTATAGGACAATGTCTGGCAAATCCTTCCCAACCGTGGTTTGGAGGTCTGCACCTGTGAACATGTTCCTTTACTCACTATGAGTCAATTATTTTGGATTTCAAATAATCCTGACAGATTGACAGCCAGCCTATGTGCTGCACACTGTAATTAAACTTTTAGTTTGAGCAGACACTCATACGTTTGTGTTTGTGTGAGAGGGTTTTAAACCTGAGCTGGAAACAGTGTACATGCAACATATCCCATCTTGGGCAACTAGCTTGGATCATCCTTGTATTGTTCACATTGTCTGACAGATCTATAATGCTAAATATGAACTCAAAATTAGCAGACAAAGAATCAGTGAAGGGTGATTATATTGTGCGGCTGTGACTAACAGAAAATATACATGACATGATTCAACAAAAGATTAAATGTGAAGGGGGTGAATTAAATTATTGGAGTAGATGTCACACCTTTGGGAGTTCAAAGTCCAGACTACTCCTCCCATTGTAAATGGTAGGTTGTTGAGGATCAGTCCAGAGTGAATATGTAACATGGAAAGGAGATCCTTAAAGAAGAGGGTTATTACTGGCAGTGGTTGGTGTCTTGCTATCTGCACCTCCTGGAGTCTTTGCTAGATACCCCCCCTTATGTGGGGGGGGGTAAGTCTGCTGCTACATAGGCATGGGTGACTGGGCCTTAGTGTTACTTTGGCAGGGACTTCCAGTGGTTGGCCTCCATGTTGGTGGGCCTCCTGTTGATTGGCCATAATAAGAGGTAGACTGTTGTTGAAAAGCCATGCTCAGAGTGGCATGTATATCCCTCAACACCCGTGTTAGGGAGGCCATGTTGTTATTTTGGGCCTCCATCTGTTCCAACTTGTCCCTATGCATATCCCTCTGCAGCTGCTTGATTTTCCAGAGTTTGGACAAAAACCTGGCAAATCATGCCTTGGGACTCCTGATAGACCCCCAAAATGTGGCTGATTGTGTCCTGGACAAGAGCAGCCCCAGTGGCATATCCCGACTGGCCAATATTATGGCTCCCACGTACACTACCTCGACAGGCCTGTGCCCTTGAAACAGAGTTCCCCCTTCAGCTTGTTCCTGGACCCTTATTGTCCAAAGTGTTGCACTGCACCTCAGGATCCAGGACCTGGGGGCACCAGATGGTAGAGACTGAGCTCAAGACACGGGTTGGTGGAAGAATGGCTGCCTGTGACGGTAACGGAACAGGGCTGGGAGATGACATTGTGGGCAAAGCGCGACTCAATGTTTCCTTCTGACGAGGTTGCCAAGATGGGCCAGATACATTATCCACCTTCAGATGTCGAGGAGTGTTCTCGTAAGTGAGGGCTTCATCCAGGGGGGGTAGTGTCAGTCTGTTCCAAGGGCTCAGTGTGCCCATCGGCAGATCCAACCTGTTGATTTACATTGTTACTGGCTGTTGTGCAACATCTACCATCAACAGTTTAGAGTTAAAGGGAGCTTGAACAAAGTTGAGTTATAGTTAAACCAGTTGTGGCAAGAATTCATAGTATTGGATGATTTGACATGGCATGTGTGAAACATGCCAACCCATTTAGACTCAAGCAGCTGGTGAGATGTGCAGATCAGTTGCACTTCAGAGGATGGCCTGAGGATGACATCCTGCCACCAGTGCAGCCAAAACAGTGGATGGACAAGATATGGATTTGACCATATGGAGGTCGGTTGAGTGGGTTGCACATGTGAGTGGAGTCATCATGTGCACAGTGCTGGGTCAATGTGTCTGCTGGAGACATCATGTGCACAGTGCTGGGTCAATGTGTCTGCTGCTGCTATCAATGTGGTGATGCATCTTATGAACTTAGGTATGCTCTTTGTAGGCACTGGGTAAGCTGTCCTCAATAGTGTCATCTTGGGTTAGCAAGTCAAAATGAAGCCAGGTAGACCCACATGTCTCTGATTTGAGCATGATCTGTGCTTGCTCACTCTCAGGTGACTACACTTCATTTGTGAGTTGTCAAACAGGTGGATATGGACAAGAGGACACTGTGAGTTACAGTCAAGTCACTCTTTCCTACACACACTAGGCCAATGTTACCCCCCAGGTGAGTACATTTCATTAGAGAGTGGACAAGCAGATGTATTGGGGCATGTGCACTGTGCTGTTGGTTGGAGTAACAGAAAGAGGGCCTGCTGGGATTTGAAGTCAGTTAACCACCTGTACTACACACACTAGACCAATGTTATGACCGCAGGTGAGTGCAATTCATTTGAGAGTTGACAAACAAATGTTTTGGGGCATCTGACCACTGTGCTGGTGGTTGGAGTAACAGAAACAGGGCCTGCTGGGAGTTGCAGTCAGTTCACTCCCTGTACTACCCACATCAGACCAATGTGGTCTCCCCAGGCGAGTGAAGTTCATATGTGAGTTGACAAACAGGGGTCTTTGGACAAAAGGACACATGGCTGATGGTTGGAGTGACAGGAACATGGCCCGCTGGGAGTTGCAGTCAGGGCACTCCCTGTATTACACACACTTGACCAGTGTTATCCCCCAGGTGAGTACTCTTAATTACATAGTTGACAAACAGATGTATTGGGGCATGTGACCTCTTTGCTGGTGGTTGGAGTAACAGAAACAGGGCATGCTTGGAGTTACATTCAAGCCACTCTCACAACTCCCCAATACTTGACAGCTGTTTTGTTTTTATATCTGTTTGCAGGCTGCATTTTTGCTTGTGCATATATTGCCATTTTGGGACATGCCATGGATCCTGGAATGTCTTTCTGAAATTGTGAGATTTTCAGACCCCCATGTGGACATATGGCATGCGATGAGCATTGGTAACTGTGATGTTTGGTCCAATGATCGAGAGTGTTTGAATTCAGATACTCAGGGTATTGGATTTTGTTGTGATACATGAATAAGACAGCAGGCAAAGCTGAGCTGTGAGTATGCAGTACATTGCATTTTTTTGACATTTTTTGTGTTGTGACTCACCAGACTGCACTCCCCCAGTTATTCCTGTCAAGTCCTCAGGATGCAGGATGGCCAAGATATTCTCCTCCCAGGGAAAGAGTATTAATGGGGCACTGGGGGGGGGAGGTACTGCCAGTCTTCTTGGTATGCAGCTGGTGCCTGGAGTCCAGGGAATAGACCTTTTCCTTGAGGTAATTCCACTTCTTCCGAATGTCCTCCTTTGTGCATAGGGTGATGCCTACAGCATTCACTCTGACAAAGATCTTTTGCCACATTTCCATTTTCCTTCTGAGAGGAGTGTGCTGTACTTGGGCTCCAAACAATAGTGGCTCTACTTTTATGATTTCATCCACCATGACTCTCAACTCATCTTCAGAAAAATTTGGATTTTTGGAATGTGATGTGGTGGACAACTAAAGTGGGTGACAGGGACTTACTTAACAGGGAAAGTGCAATAGGGAGTGGATGGACAAAAGAGTGTGCAAGGTGTTCTATGAGATGGGGAAAAAGGGGTGCCTAATGTATGTAATTTACAAATAAAAGGTGCTTGTGGTTCTTTGGCTTCCTGTGTAAATGCAAAGGATTGTGGTCTGTGAAGGGTGTGTCTTACAGTGTGATTTGCAGGTGTGTCCACTGGACCAATGTGTGTCAGCTGGGTTTCTTTTGAAATTATCCAATGTGTACTTGTCTGTTACTTTGCTGGACGCTTACAGTGGTGGTCAACCTCCATTAAAGAAGGGGCTGGCATGGTGATACAGAAAGTGTTTTCCTTGTGCATGTGTGGACCTGTGGTCTACCAAATGCAGACTTATGCCACTCCGGGGGGGGGCGTTCTCTTGTATGTACCTGTACCGCAGAACACTGCTTTTGACATATGTGTCTATCCTACAGAGATGGCATCCAATATACAAAGGTATGCATTGTAAAATTTTGGCTATGTGACCAAGCTACTGACTCATAAGTCATGGCCTCACAGGAATCAACACACTATCTGCACTGTGGGTTTGGCATTTGTGCAATAAGCCTGTACTGTACAATTATGACCTATGTGAAGGTGACAACAGAGCTGTGGGAGTAAGGGACCTGTCATGAGTAAAAGACACACATTGACAATGATGCAAAATGAACATATGGATTAGTTCAGGGATGTACCTCAGTACCCATTCCTAATCTAGTCAATGGCATGTTTTGCCACTAGAGCCTCATATTGTCCACATGACAGGATCTGCTGGTCTACAAAGAGTGGGCACAATGCTACAGCTGCATACCCACAGTGACTCTCCCACAGCCTGGACTATGTCCGATACCAAGAAAAACATTTGACAGGCGCTGGTCAATGCACCCTGAGCATACTGAACCTACATATCACTCACATTTCCATCACTTCCAAGCATGACAGTACATCATGTGCCCATCAGCAATTTTGCATGTGTTTTCTGTGGCAAACAGAAGCGTATAGTGAGTCAGAATATGGCTTTCAGAGAAGAGTTTTGCAAGGCAAGATGGGTTGAAAGATCTGTGGTACTATACACATTGTTTACAAGATCCTCAAATGACTCATACAAGATGCTCATGCTGTCATGCACATACATGTTGTCCAACATTTACAACCATCATGAGGAAAGAGATGCCATTGGATGGCATTAGAGTACCATTGCCTAGTTATTTGCATCCAACACAAGGAGGATTTAGGACAACAAGAAACCTCGCACAACACAATGTGAATGAACACAACATATACTACTGGACACCAATACCTGCATAATGTACATCCCATTGATGCCACACAAACTGCAACAACAGGCACACAAGGAGTCTAACTGGCACAGTTGTGCTAGTGACATACTTACCTGCTCCTCTGGTGAGCTACAGAGTTATCCAGACAGGGGAAGGAACTCATTAACAAACGTCTCCAGCTCCTCTGGAGAGAAGGCCGGGATCCTAATACCTGCTGGACATGGCATGATTGCTCCCTGAGGTGGCACACAGGATCTCAGGTAGTGGATTGGTTGCTGGCAGCAGTGTCAGGAATCAAGTGAGTGAATTTGCACAACATGGTGGTAACGTTCGCCACGTGAGCGGTCATCACATCCGAATGTCCATTGGCGCAGGTAAGGCATCAGCCATTTTGTCAGCCTGAAATACATAAGTACCCTGGGAGAGGGAGGATGCAACAACCTCCTTTGTACCGTTCACTGCAAGACATTCAGACCATGGAACAATGGCATATAGATCAGTTACACTGCCTGGCAAGGCAAACAATAGTGGATTTGGGCCATCAGTTGGAGCCAGATCTGATGCCAGCAATTAGTAATCCAACCTGCATGCTACCCATTGTACACCTCGTGTCAGTATTGCACTTCCTGGCCATAGGGTCCTTCAAACATACAGGGCCTCATTACAAGGCTGCAGTCTTAAGATCTCCAGCCTCGCGATGGCGGTCAGACCACCGCAGACAGGGCGGTCCTACCGCCCTATTATGACCGTGGCGGAGTCGCCACAGTCCAACCGCCGAAACTTCCAGCCTGCAGCCAGACTGCACCCTGGCAGTCCCGGCGGTTGTAATCTGCCAGGGCAACGCTGCAAGCAGCGCTACCCTGGGGATTACGAGTCACCGTCCTCCAGCCTTTCCATGGTGGAAAACATTGCCATGGAAAGGCTGGCGAATAGGGGTGTGGGGGGCCCCTGTGGGCCCCTGCACTGCCCATATACAGCCCCATCATGCATTTCACTGCCCAAATTACGGGTAGTGAAATGCG